>NC_033800.1:68299857-68360899 GCF_001876935.1 Asparagus officinalis | reverse complement strand
TGCCACAACAGTCCAGGTGGCACAACCAGTATGGGAGTTACCCAAGGATCTTCTTTCAAGACTTGAGTCGACGAGCTATCCCCCCGGAGCCGACTACCACCCAAATCAGTCCGACAGGAGGGACCAAAAGAGAGAACTGCCGCCCAAACTAGTTGTCATAGCCCTCAACACCTCTCTCACTGATGCCCTCTATATGGTTTAGTAGGAGGGGTATCTCCATTCTACCGCTCCTCGAATGAAATTAGATCCTCGCAATTAAGATATTCGGCAGTACTACCGATACCACGGAGATCATGGTCATCTCACCAATGATTACAGGATCCTCCAAAGGGATATTGAGGACCTGATATAGAGAGATTACATCAGGAAGCTAGTCTTCTAGAGAGACAGAAGGAAAGTCGTCCCAGCAAAAACTGACAGGAGGTCCTATTCCCGGTCGCCTTGCCCTCAGCGACGGTCCCATAGTTGGAGGATTGTCTAACAACGCTTGGAAGAGATATGCAAAGTGAGTGTTGCAGGTAAATATGTGCAACAATAAGCCAAGAGTAGAAGATCCCATTTCCTTCAGTGATGCAAACTTGAAGGATATTGAGATGCATTATGGTGACCCTATTGTCACTACGACTAGGATCGACGGTTTCCAAGTCAAGAGAATCATGGTCGATACGGGAAGCTCGATCAATGGGCATCAACAAGTTTTGATTGCAACCTTGTCCGGGGCCACTCATTGGTTTTATGGGGCATGCACTCCAACCGGAGGGAATGATGACATTCCCCCTAACGGTCGGTGAATACCCCCGATAGTCCATCGTTTAGGTACAGTTTGTGGTGATGGATGTCAAGTCGGCTCATAATACCATATTGGATAGAACTGTCCTCCATGTCTTGTGGGCAGTCCCCTCAACATATCATTAGATGATGAAGTTTTCAACCCCGGAAGGAGTTGGTGTGGCTGGAAGCAACCAACGAGAGGCTAGATCCTGCTATCTACTCTCGACAAAGGGAAAGGGAGTGCAAGAGACCCTACCCATCAAAAAAGCTTACTTCTAGATGGAGAGAGAATTGGAGTGAGAGAGGATGACTCCCGTTGTGAAGCTTCAAGAGATACCGATCGATCAGGAAGGGTTGAAAAAGGTCAATAGCGGATCCGGCCTCATTGAGCCTCCACGAGGGGAGATAATTGCGTTCCTATTAGCGAACACTGACATATTCACCTGGGGACTAGAAGATATGCATGGGATTCCTCCTAAAGTGATGAGCCATAAGCTCACAGTCGATTGGCACACAAAATCTGCTCGATAGAAGAAGCGACATCTTGGTCCTAAAAGGCAAAAGGCGGTGCGATGAAGTCGACTGACTCCTAAGAGCTGGATTCATTCGGGAGGTGCAATATCCCAAATGGCTATCTAATATAGTGCTGGTGAAGAAGGTTCTTAACAAGTGGAGGATGTGTTTAGATTTTACTGACCTCAACAAGGCATGCCCGAAGGATAGCTGATGGAAGTGCAGGACACGAACTACTCATCTTCATGGACGCTTTCTCTGGCTACAATTAGATTCGTATGACAGAGCATGACCAAGAGAAGACCTTATTTATTACAGACCAAGGGATTTATTACTATAAGATGATGCCCTTTGGTCTCAAGAATGTAAGCACCACCTACTAGTGGCTCGTCAACAAGATCTTCAAGCCCCAGATTTTCCAGAACGTGGAAGCCTATGTGGACAACATCCTAGTGAAGTCGAAGTGGGCATCAACCATATAGCTAGCCTTAACGAAACCTTTTCCATTCTTCAATGCTATCACATGAAACTTAACCTAGCCAAGTGCACTTTTGGGGTGCAGTCCGAAAAGTTCCTTCAATTCATGATCACCCAGAGAGGCATTAAGATCAACCCTGAGAAGATAGCCACCATAGAGTAGCTACTCGAGCCCCACACATTGAAGGACGTCCAATAGATGAACGAGAAGATAGTCGCACTGGGTCGTTTCCTCTCCAAATCAGCTAAGAGGAGCCTCCCATTCTCAAGACTCTGAGAGGGAGCGGAGTTGAAGGAAAGCAAGAGTTGAATGGCCAAGTGCAGCGCAACCAACAGGGATCTCAAGATATACTTGAGCACTAAGCCGCTGCTAAGTCAACCTAGAAAAGGGGAGACATATATTTATACTTGGTCGTTTCTCTCAAAACTATAAGCTCTGTTTTGGTTCGAGAAGAGGAGAACACCCAGAAGCTAGTCTGCCATGTCAGCCGAATATTGAAAGTGGTTGAACTCAACTACCCTCTCATAGAAAAGGCGTCCCTCATCCTCATCACCACTGCTAGGACCCTATGCTCCTACTTTCAAGCACATTCAATAATTGTGTGGACCAATTTGCCTCTCAAGTAGGCACTCAGGAGCCCTACCACTTCAGGAAGAATGGCTTTTTCGAAGATGATTGGGTTTGAAGTGTTCCCTCCGGGCAGAACCATGAAGGTGACATCCTTCGAGCTGTCCAGCTCCTTATGAGCATGGTGCAACTCGTTTATCGGCATACGCAATGTTGGTTCTAAGGCAAACATGGTCATCAGATTTTTAACTCTTGAGTTTTCAAACTCAGATTCTAAAGAACAGTCATAAGCAAACTCTTCTTCATTGAAGATCCAATCTCCTTGACCTTCGACAGATTGGTCGATACAGAGTTCCTCTAGGATAATTACAAGTGGATCTATCTCCAAGACCAAATTATCAATAGGATCTAGCTCAACATCTGCTTCATTACCGCTATCCTTATCTTTGGGGAGGACAATCTCAATTGTTTGACTTTCATAATACAAAAGAGAGTCAGTGAAGTAGTTTTCCACCCCCGTGAAAGGATGCTTTTCAACATCAACTCTCTGTTGAACTCCCTGTTCATCAATGTATTTGAAACACTGATGAACTGTTGAAGGAACGATTTGGTTGGAGTGGATCCAAGGTCATCCAAGCAGGAGATTGTAAGGCGTTGCAACGACGATGACATAACAAGTCACTTCCGTCTTCAAGTTTCCTATCTGACACTTAAGCCAGATCTTTCCAAGAGATCAAATGTTGCTAGAGTTGAGGTCGAGTATGGTTGTAGATGTCTTTGAGAGCTTATGAAGGGGAATTCCCAAGAAGCTCAAGAGTCTTTGTAGGATTATGCTCAATGCAGGGCCTGGATCGATGTGAATCCTCTCGATCCTTGACAGTCCTATATCTCCAGTGTAGTAAAGGGGTCGGTTATGATAATGGTCCTTGACCATCATATCTTTTAGGGTGAAAGTAATGTGCGGCATTTGCTTTCGGCATTGATAACATTGCTCAGATCTTTCATCTTGAGGAAGTTCGATCATGTGGGCGAGAAATACCTCATTGTCATTCAGGGCTTCTTTCAAAGCCTGTCTTGTATCCTTAGACAAATTTAGAAATTCAAATAAGGTGATAGAGGCTAGAATATTGGCCAATTATGCCATGATGTCATATTTGAATGGGCCCTTAAGGTCACTTGGACGACGCTGTGAGGCTTTGTCGAACCGGGTCTCCTTTTGCTTGACTGGTTCGGGTTGTTTGGACATTCCTGATTAATTGTAATCCCTCAGGTAATCTTTGTCGGATCTTGTCTATGTCATGACTACTTTTTATCCATCCGAGTCAGTGAGTGAAGTGACATGCATGGACTCTTCTTCAATGATCACAGAGATGATATTACAGGCCTTCATCTTTTGCTTGCTCTTAGGCTTCTGAAGAGTCCAATCTTCACCATAAAGAAGGTCAGGATGTACCCACATTATTTCTCCTCTTACCGTGGTAAGAGGAACTAAGCCTCGGCTTTGTTGGTTTTGGTGGTTATAGTTAACCACCTCCTTTCTTGCGGTAGAAATGGGGGTGGCGCCATTTTGAGCTTGAATCTCTGGCATAAAACCGAATTAGAGGGTCACCATGTTAGCGGTGACTTTCTTTTGCTCGGGTTTGAGCTTGAGAATTCCTAAATCGATGAACGTCTAGATCTTATCATAAAGGATGTAGTAGTTCTTCATAAAGTGTCCCAACATTCTATGATAGAGATAGTAGTTTGGGTCATTGGTCTTTCCGACTTCCTCAGGGTATCGAGCTTCTGTAAGCTTCAGACGATTTCCCTTGTTGAGGACGTGGAAGATGGTAATTGTATGTTCATCCTTGAATGAATAATTATGCTGAAAATCCTTCCTTAGTTACTTTTGCTGGTTGTTATTGGCACTTTAGACTCCAACAGCGAAAGTTTCTTTGGCCTTTGGCTGTGATGTATGCCTTGTTTTCCTTTGCTGCCCTTGAAATTAGAATGAGGTTCAAATTTGTTGAAACGCTCTGACGACTTCTCAACTATCTCAGCTTGCTCCATCAAATCTTTTCAGGTGTGAGCAGTAACAGCGCCCATGTAGGCTTTAATTCGTGGCAGAAAGTTATGCCGACAAGTTTGAAGTAGCATTGGTAATGGCATGTCTCGACATCGCAATGTCAAGTTGCAGTATCTTTCGATGTATTCCCTGACTGTCTCATTCCCATTTTGTTTCTCAAAAAAAGTTTGATCATGGTGACATCGGACTGTTCCTCATGGAATTAAGAGAGAAACTTTGATCCCAAATCCGCTCAAGACCTGATTGAGCCCTCGGGCAAATTTTGGAACTAATCAAAAGCTATCCTCTAAAGGTGCCAATAAAAAGACATAGCTTAATGCTATCATTACCTACTACATTTCCAGTTTGCTGATAGAAATAGTAGATATGTTAGTTCAAGGACCCTTTGTCATCAAACGCGTGAAGCATTAGTTGCTTGAACTTCATCGGATAGGGGACAATATCCCATTCAACGGGATAATGTCAGGTGATTCCAACCTTCTTGAGCTCTATTCGTTAAGAAAGAATGTTGAACTACTTCTGAATGTCTTCCAAGGCTTTGGCCTCCTTGTTTGGTTTTGAAGGTAGCGTAGCCTCTGATCTTGCATGTTCAGAATCCACATCATCTTGCTGTTCTTGATCGTTTTCAAGAGTATTCCCATCAAATGGCCTTTTTCCTTTCGAAGAACTTGCCTGAGGGTGAGAAGCTAATAGAAGTTGCTTAACCATCTCTTCTAGTCGTGCAATTCGTTCTTTTGAATCTTTCTTCTGAATTGCCATTTGGATCAGAATATCTTCTCGATCTGCTATGTTTATCACCCATTGTCGTTCTTAGCTTGAACTAGGAGTTGGATTTGATGCCATAGCGGAGTTGGCTCCACTGGAAGCGGGTTGATTCAACTGGGATGAATATTGTGATGTTCGCATTAAGACGGAGGAGTAGTCAAAAGGAATAGCTACCCGAGATCATTTCTCTAAGGATTGTGCAACGCTGATACTGGTGTTCGTGGGAAAATTAAAGAAGAAATGAGAATAAAATTATGTATTTATCTCTCTAACTGACTTAGAAAAAGAATAAATATAATCTCTCTTTACAATCTCTCTCTAACTAATTTAGAAAAAGAAATTATAACTCTTCTATATCGGTTTCCCGATTTACCAAAAAAAAAAAAGGAATTGACAGAGATCCTTCCCTTTGTTTAAACCTGGGTTCTTCTTGGTTTCTGTTCGCGGGAAAAATTGCTTTCTTTGATTCCATTGCTCTCTTGAGTAATAGTTTATCGATTACAGAAGATCCGGTCTTTTTATAAGATCCGGTTATAACAAAATCAAAAAGAAATAAAAATTACAACTTTCCTTTTATGTCGAACAAATCGCGAGATCCTGTTTTGCGGTCTCTCGCTTTTGTGGGTTCTTTGCCTGCGCCGGGGTTAATCCGTGGACCACCGCGTGATCATGATCCGGTCGGATCTACACGGTATAGCGCGTGTTATCTCACGAAGGAAATAACAGCCGAGGGGATTATTTCGCCAAGGAAATAATAGCCCTAGTTATCGAAATCGACCAAGCGAAATCGAGACTCTTCTCGGGATCAAAGGCCAAGCTTTAATCCGGAGGGAAACCGTGTAGATCTCAGATCTGATATCTCTCGAACTCCTACCTTATTTGGCGTGGATGATCGCTAAGAACCAGATCTGAGAGTCTGAGTCTTCTAAGCTTTGATCCGGAGGAAAACCGTGTAGATCTTAGATCTGATCTCTCTCGAACTCCTGCCTTATTTGGCGTGGATGATTGCCAAGAACCAGATCTGGAAGTTGAGTCTTCAAAGCTCCGAAAGTTCAAGTCCAATTCTCAATCTAACAGAGTTTCGGCTCCAAAAGTTCCAACCTTTTGAAAATGATCTCTTACTCCTCTATTTATAGCCTCTAAAAGCGGATCTGGGCCCAGATCTGGGCCCAGATCTGAGTGTGGCTCGGCCGTGGTTTATCGGTTTATCCGAGCTTCGTCGTTGATCTGAACTCTGATTTGGTTGTCTGGATCCTGATTTGGCAGTAAACCCGCTTCGGTGTTCGAGTTCGAATCCGTTATACAGTTGGATGACTCGTTGACTCACCGAACTGTTAGCTTGATTCCGCACGCGAGTGAATTTATTCCGTTGTTTGCGTGGGGTTCGTTAGCCTTGTCGCCTTGTTAATCCGCTTCATCACGTGTCACTTGGCTTCGGTGTTGCGGATTAACGTTCGTGTTTAGATACGTCACCCGATGGTTCGTTGGTTTGTCGAATCGTTGTGCCGAGCTATGTTCAGGGACCTATAGGCAATTTTATACGCCTACAGTTTCGACGGGAGTTTGATTGTTGTGTCCCGTTGATGATCTGATCGCTTCGACTCGTGAAACACGGTTTATTTCTCTTGAATTGACGCTGAGGAAAACTTGTGAGGCAAGTTTAAAATTCTTAACGAGTTAATAACTCTTAGTGAGTTTAAAACTCTATAAAAGAGTAAATTTGAAAAAGGAGATTAATCCTTTTTTTATTTAACCGAAATTGGTTTTCAAGCCACGATCAAAGCTCCAAAGATCTGATCCAAAAGATGATCAAATCACTCAAAGATCCAAAGTCTCCGAGTCCTCTATTGCCGAAAGATCTCTCAAAATCTCTAGCCAAAAAATGCTCCAAGAGAAGATAAAATTCTGATCCCCAAAAGCTCTAGCCGAAGATACCGAACTCAGGTGAGTTTCTAACTATTTATAGGGGTTTTAGGGGTGTAACTAACCCCTAAAATCACTCCTTAGTGGGGTTGTGATCCCCCTCAGATCATGCAAAATAGTTTTGGATCCGTTCAACTAGTATTTGAAGTTCAACTCGTGTTTGAACGAGTCAAACGCGAAGTTCATGTTCTGGGAATGGACTATATGCCTTGGACTTCAGACGCAGAGTTGGGCTCTGCGTTTGGGTCTAAAAACACAGTGGTGAACCCTGTTTTCTATTCTTGGAATGCGGATGTGAACTCTGCGTCTTGATTTTAGAATGTAGCAATGAGTTTTGTGTTTTGTTCTTGGAACACAGAGGTGAGCTCTGCGTCTTGAGTTGAAGAGACAGTCAACTTGTAGTCTCTTTTGTTAGAGTATTGCAAAGATTGTCATCACATAATCTTTGTCTTGGCTCCTTGAAACACGAGAGTCGTTAGTTGTAACTCTTCTTGGTGACTGTGAAGGTCGTCGAATAAAAACTTTCATCACTTATCGTGAAGGTCATCGAATTATAACATTCGTCGATTGACGTGAAAGTCTCCCAGTTGTAACCTTTTAAAAGTCATCAAATTATAACTTTCATCATTGTTGTCTGACGGGGATCAGCTATCCGTAGTAATTTTTAGACAGCCTACAACCGACGAGCTCTCTTTAGAGTTATGAATTCTCTCAAGTCAGCATTGGTGCCAACTTCACTAGTTTTGGCCTTAGAATGCGAACATCGCTTATGGTAATGTTGGTCATCGCTTATGGTAATGTTGGCCAGAAGTTTGTCTAGCGGGATCACGAATGATGATGCTATTCCTTTGAGGAAATTTGGATGAGGGATAACTCTCATTCTTTGCTTTTGTCGGAGAAGTATAGCGAGCATCACGAGACACTTTATATCGAACTCCTAGAGAAGTCGAAGATTGAAGCCCGAGATCATATGTGATAACATCTTGATCTTCTCTCTAGGTGAGAGTCAAAATTCCTTTGTCCTTGGTGAAGTTCGTTTGGCTTTCAGCAAAGCCCGAACAATCTTCGGCGAAGGTGGGCTTTCCACATGCGGGGGTCATTTTAGACCCGAGATTCAAACTGCGACAAATTTTGTGACAACTACCTATAATTGTCATCACAGAGATTTATTCTTAGAAATTGATTCCTTGAATTTTGCTTGATCAAATTCAATGACCAGCATTTCAGCAAAAGACCCAAGGGTCTTGGTGTCGGCGTGCGACACAATCTTCTAGTCGGAGGAGAAAGAAGTCCCTAGCAGAGTTACCATCCTATTTTGGGTTCTTTTGAAACTTGTTTTGGATTCTTTTGAAATAGGTTCTTTTGAATTGTAATTGACATAGATTTCAATTGAAAGAAATACAATGAAACGAAGGAAAATTTTATTTTTTTTCCTAGGGTTCTTTTCCGTGTGCCGTTGGAGTGTCGATCTTGTACTCTATTGACTTGTTGACTAAGACAATGGGTCTTTTTGCTATTGATGAGGATTGAATTGCTTGAAAGCTAGCTCAGTCTTCTCTTAGCAATATCTCTTAATGAAATCGCAAATGTATACTGTAGGCATTAAAAATTACCTAGTCCCGGTCGCCAGAGGCTTTCGTGGTTTTCTAGAGTTTGGCTCGTTCCGTCGTTTGTATGTATCTCATTGTTTCGCCGACCGGTACGCTTCCTCGATTCGCTTTGCGCGTTTCGTGAATACGTGGATCGTTTTGACGGTGGCTGGGCTAATTTTTAGGTCACTTGGCTTGCCGTTCCGATGGCCAGCGAATGCGCGGGTTACTTAGAACTGGCTAATGAGTGCGCGGGCCAATTAGAAATAGCCGGTGAGTGCACGAGACACCTGGTTCGTCATTTCGGTAATCGTTGAGCATACGGGCCACTTGGAGCTGGCTGACGAGTGCACGGGCCACTTGGAGGTGGCCGATGAGTGCACAGGCCATTCGGTTTGCCGTTTCGCTTCATGTGTTCGTCGGTATCGAATAATCCCCTTAGACTTAGATAATTACGTTCATCACCTTCTCTCTGTCTTGAGCTGTGTGTGGATACCTATAGGTATTTTTAGACGCCTACAGATACCCCCTCCAAAGTATTTCAGACTCATTCTTTTATAGAGGAGTCTGTGATGCTTTGGATATGATAGGCCCCCACCTTCAGTCGGTGTCAAAGGACCTGTGAACTGCTTTAATTCTTGACTTCTTCAGCCTTCAGTCTATTCAGTGTTTTGTCGAATAGATGAAGTTCATCCGGCGCTGCGTTTATCGTCTGACCGTTGTCGAAATCTTGAATCGAAATTGGTGAGTTAGTTTTGGCTCGTGTCATTGAGTTGACTTTGAACTGATTATCTTCATTGCAACGCGTTGATCAGCATTGACCTAGGGCTACGCGTTGATCGGCATTGGCCTTAGATTTTGTATCGATCGGTGTTAACTTTCATTGCAAAACGTTGAACGGCATTGACACAGTTTATAGTAGTACGTTTGCTTGAGTTTACATAGTTTAAGCTCTTAAGGCGTTGGAGCATGGCGGTCCCAAATGTTGGGGTTGCAGGACCAACTATTAAAGCTGATTCATCTGCATGTATGGCTTTTATTCTGAAGTTGTTGGATGCTCAAGTCATGAGACTAACTAATGAAGCTGATACATCAATGACTCGCATTTATAGAATTTTTGGCAAATTCTCAGCCATCAGCGGGTTTGATTTGCCTTTACCGACTACCGTTTGAGTCGGGCTAGCATGCAGATTGTTTATACCCGTTCTGCACGTAACGTTGTGCTAAAAGAGTTAACTCTTTTAGTGCTACGATATTGAATACGTAGACTTTGTCTTTCTTACGGGAATAGACTACCCGGCAACGCGTGTTAGATACTGACTTAGGATTTTTGGAAAATCCTCAGCGTTCAACGGATTTAACGTGCCTTTACCGATTACCATTTGAATCGGGCTTGCATGCAGATTGTTTAAGTCCGTTCCTCATGTAACGTTATGCTAAAAGAGTTAACTCCTTTAGTGCTATGATATTAAATACGTAGACTTTGTCTTTCTCACGGGAATAGACTACCCGGCAACGTGTGTTAGGCGCTGACTTATCCCTACTTAGGCTTCGGGATAAAAGTCCCCAGACTCGGATTCTGGTGTCTTCTTCAAACGATGAAAGACTAAACCAGCAGCGCGTGTTAGACGTTGACTTATCCCTTCTTAGGATTCGGGATAAAATTCCCCGTACGTGTGAGGCACGAATTTTGGTGTTATTAATAACAATCCGCCACAATATCGAATATGTGGCCTTTTATCCTTTTTACGGTAAAAGACTGACTGGCAACGCGTGTTAGGCGTTGACTTATCCCTACTTAGGATTCGGGATAAATTTTCCCATGCGTGTGAGGCACGGATTTTGGTGTTATTAATAACAACCTGCCACAATGTTGAATATGTGGGCTTTTGTTCTTTTTATGGTTAAGAACTAACCGGCAACGCGTGTTAGGCGTTGACTTATCCCTACTTAGGATTCGGGATAAAATTCCCCATGCATAAAAAGCATGGATTTTTGTTGCTACGATGCTGAATACGTAGACTCGGTCGTTTTTATGAGAACGAACCACCCAACAACTCGGGTTAAGCGTTGACTCATCTCTACTTAGGCTTCGGGATAAAATACCCCTGATTGGTATTATGGTATCTTTTTTAATCGGTAAAAGACTAAACCGGCAACACGTGTTAGGTGTTGACTTATCCCTGCTCAGGATTCAGGATAAAATTTCTCGTGCATGTGAGGCACGGATTTTGAGAGTTGAAAAGTGGTGTCTTCTCTTGGGGCAAAAACGAACCCGATGCGGGAGAGGAAAAATTTTATGTTCTATCTTCCAAAGCTGAAGAGGAAGAATTTTATATTCTATCTCCAGTTACAAAAGAAAACTCAAAGTGGGATCTCCATTTCAAGAATCCGAGAAGGTGAAACTAAGAGTGAGATCTCCACTCCGAGAATCAAAAAGATTCGGATAACCCTAACTATCGGAAGATATGATTACCGAACTAAAGATGGATTTCTCGTTTATCGAGAGTGAATTGTGGTTTTGGTCCTTACTGTAGGAAGGTTTGACCAAGCGGGAGTTTGAGCTGATCCTAACTGTAGGAAGGTTTGACCACTCGATCTGAAAACGGACCTCTCGTTCATTGAAGGAATCGAGAGGAGATTTTGGCTGTGGTCCTAATTGTAGGAAGGTTTGACCAGGTGGGAGGTTTGAGTGTGAGATGATCCTAACTTTTATAGGTTCAATCACTCGATTTGTGGACCTCTCGTTCATTGAAGGAATCGAGAGGGGATTTTGGCTGTGATCCTAACTGTAGGAAGGTTTGACCAGGTGGGAGGTTTGAGTGTGAGATGACCCTAACTTTTATAGGTTTGATCACTCGATTTGTGGACCTCTCGTTCATTAAAGGAATCGAGAGGGGATTTTGACTGTAGTCCTAACTGTAGGAAGGTTTGACCAAGTGGACAGTGGGAGTGGGAGTACAAATCACAGTGGGAGTGTTGACTTGTACAAATCACTCAGTAGGGGTTCTTGGTGTCAAGTGATAAGGACTTAACACGAAGGGGTTTGACAATTCGTCAAGGATTGATAGATCAAAATTCCAAGCATTATATCCAGACTTTAACCATAAAAGTGTTGAGTGCACGAACATAGCGAAAGTTTGAATGGATTAGACCGGAAAAAATTTTAATGGACCCACCGTCAATTAATTTGATCAGTGAGGGATTTTATGGTGGAAGACTATGAGTCGTCGAACACCAATAGGAGTTTTGTAAGGGAAGATTGATCCAACGAAGTGATCGAATCTCATCTCAGCAAAAGAGTGTTCGGAAATCACAGTGGGGGTTTAGTGTTTATCACTTTGTTCGTAATGATCGGGTTATCCCTAAGAAAATTATATATAATATTCTTTTGGGAACTTCCCATTACATAAATCATCCACCCCCAGCTTCCTTCGCGAAACTGGGTCTAATATTGTACTTAGTTAGATGACCGGGTTATCCTTAAGAGTACCAGGCATGACACTCTCCAAAAACTTTTTGTGAAAAAAAAGAAAACAGTTTAGACTCATATACCTAATAGAGTATCAGGGAGTAGTTTAACCTCATATATCGGTTGGAGGATTGAGAAGCAGTTTATACTCGTATACTCTTCGGAGTGTCGGAAGGAGCAGTTTATACTCTTATACTTGTCGGAGTCTCCATTCGACTTAATTGAGCGGTATAACGCCGGTTTCAACCAATGTTTGGATGCTATTCTTGAAAGCGAAGCAAGCCTTGGTATGATGAAGGATCCTCCTGTGGTATGCACAGTACTTCGGATCTACAGTATTATCAGCTTCCTCCTGATCTGTAATAGGTGGTAGCTTGATCTTATTATTTTCAAGGAGGGACTCGAAAATGGCTAGAACATCTTCGTCCTTGAAGGAGTACTCTTTTTGGAGTCTCGAATCCGAAGTCTTTTGCTGTCTCCGGGATTATTGTTGTGAAGTTTGATTAGCATCTACAGTTGCTGCAGGTGCCTTCCCCTTGCCACGGGAGACGAAACTTGAGTTTGGAGGATTAGCCATCGGTTGGCTTCTCTCAGCCTGTTTCCTTCTGAGGAAGTGTTCGGCCCGTTCTCCGTGCATCTTCAGCTCTGTCCAGGTATTGGAGGGTGCTATTCCCATGACTTCCAACACGTCCAAAGAGAGGTTGTTGTGACAGGTTTGGAGGATGAAGTCCTCTGTGATCGGATCTCGGCAGTTTATCGTCTTATTCCGGAAGCGCTTAATGAATTCGTTGACCGTCTCGTCGTCTTTTTGCTTCTCATCGAAGAGTGTCCTGATTGACACCTCGGCATCATCATCAAAGAAATGAGCGAGGAACAGGTTCTCCAGGTCGTCCCAGCTATTGATTCTTTCAGACTTGAGACGACGGTACCAATCGAAGGCGGGCCCGCGAAGGGTGCCAATGAATGACCAAACCATTAAAGCTTCATTGCCGGAGATCATACCCAAGTGGGACTTGAAGTAGATCAGATGTTGTGTGGGCGAACCCTTCCCGTCAAATGGCGTGAAGTTAATCAAGTTGAACTTCACCGGGTATGCTATTGAATCCCACTCTCTTGGATAGGGACATGGAATGCCAGTCCTTT
Source organism: Asparagus officinalis (assembly GCF_001876935.1). Classification (NCBI taxonomy): domain Eukaryota; kingdom Viridiplantae; phylum Streptophyta; class Magnoliopsida; order Asparagales; family Asparagaceae; genus Asparagus; species Asparagus officinalis. The sequence continues at coordinate 68,347,613 of NC_033800.1, read as the reverse complement.
TCACCTCTCGAGCAGACATTAGAGCGTTGATTTTGCTCTCGAGATCTTTCATTTTTTTGTCCTTGTCTGTATCATGCTTCGGACGATTTGTGAGAGGAACAACGGGGCCACCCCCCGTGTTGTCATTATTGACGGGACCACCCCCCGTGTTGTCATCATTGACGGGACCACCCTCGTTGTTATTATTTTCAGCGGGACCACCCCCAGTGTTCTGGTCAACAGGAGGGTTCTCAGCATTGAGATGTTCATCCACATCTGAATCACTGCCTGCTTGATCAGTACGGTTGCGACGATTGGATTCACTGAACTAATTGGACAGAGCCCGAATTTGTTGGTCATGCTCTTCCTTCATCTGTAGCATAGTCATTTCCATTTCAATCTTGAATGCCTCTTTCTGCTTAGTTAGAGCATCCTCAAGAATTTTGATGATTTGCTCGGTGTTGATCATGAACACTTCACGGGATTGTCCCGGACTAAATATCGTATTATCAGAAGCGATTGCCGAGTTAGCATCCGATACTTCATCATCCGAGGATAATCCCCTCTGCATTCTCTGATAATCTCTTTGTCTAATAGTTCCTGATCGCAACCAGGTTAGACGATGAGATATAAGCGGGTCAGAGCTAGAAGGTCGAATCGACTTTCCCTTATCAGACATATTTATTGTGACTTCCGGGAGTTCGTCACCTTGAAAAGCCAATCGCTTTTTATGGAGACGCTTTGGTCTGGACTTGGCCATTCCGTTAGAGATCCTCTCGAATACCGAGACCCTCTGCGGAGCGGTCTTAGGGCAGCTACACGCTGATAATACTGCCCTGATAATGTTTGTGCATGGACAATGAGAGTCCGTTTCTCGGGTACTTCTCTTTCGAGATCTATTCGTACCCCCAGCCCGATAGTACAACTCATCGGTCCGAAGATCGGAGTAACCTATCATGTGTTGGCATGACTCATCAGGTATAACGTCATCGTCTGACGAATACGTTTTCTTCCGAGGACTCGATGCCTTGTTGGCATCCTCAAGAGTCACGCGTTTAGAGCTGCGCTTTTGGGAGCGCGAACTCTTGACGGGCTCTTGGACTTTAATTCGTCGTCCAAGATGGTAAAGTGCAGGGGTTTTCCCATTATAGGAAGGCTCTGACTTGTCGTGAGGGTGTGTGTGACCCCCAGCTCGAGTGGTTGCTCGGGGTTCAGTCACCGTACCCAAGCATTATTTGATTGTAACTTTGCCTCGATCCTCGTGCAAAGGACCTAGGCGATCCGTCATCCTCATCTTGAAACAGGACAAGTCTCCGTGGTCGTAAGGCTTCACCGGAAGTTCAAGATCCGTCGGGACAAGAATATGGGCCGGCGAAAATTCAAAATAGTCCGACGGGAGGTGAATCCGTACGTAAGTGAACGAACCAGAGCGGTTCAGAACACAAACCACCAATTGTGGCTTGGCTTTGGCCGAGCACCATTTTGTGGCTCGGCTTGCCGAGCCACCATTTGGTGCTCGGTTGGGTCGAGCCAAGCCAAAGGCTGTTCGTTGGAGTTTCGGGCGGTGTTCGATTTTTTTTCAACGCCGTTTCGGACTTTGGTTTCCATACTTGGTGTAGTTTTGATGGCTTCTTGGTCACCTCTTCCTGCTTTAACTTTTGCACTTCGTGCACGAGGATCCGTGCGTGCGCAATCAAGGCACGACGCTTCTGAATGCGCTCCTCGAGGGTTGAGCGGGTTCGTTTGACTTGGATCCATTCATTCGCTGCTGGTTTGGAGGAGAGGGCATCTGTTTGCTGTTGGGGCACTCGGTTCTTTCTGAGTTTCAGATCGGCCTCATAGCAGATCTCGTCAACAGGCTCCAAAGCCCTAGCAAGTCGACGCGCAAGTCGTTGGCGCTGCCTTTGGCGTGCCCTCTTTGATAAGGTTGGCGTGCCTTCTGCGATTGACTCCTTGATGGAGGAAGGGTCTAGATCTGTAGATCCGGGCTCGTTGGAGGTCGAAGGGGCTTTGCAAGGCGAGATTGCAACGACAACGCGGGCCTTGATCTTCCTACGCTTGCGAGGGGCAGAGGATCTGGAGGAGGAGGACGACAGATATTCCTCGAACTTCAGTTGGTCGAATTCGTACTCGACCATTTCTTTAACCAGGATCTGGATCCTTGGTTGCGGCACGACAGCTTCGGCAGCGAAGCTATTGGCTCCCACTATGGTCGCCAGCTTGTTTGGGTCAAAAGTTGATGTTTTCATTGTCATCGAATCTATTACAACTTTAATCGTTTACAATAAACTCAAATAAAAAGAAAAGTTGATCTTTTTATAAGATCTCATTTATACAATGAAAATAAAGATTACAACTCTTGTCAAACAGCGTAACAGATGTTTATCACCCGCTGCTTGCGTGAGAACTTTGCCTGTGCCGGGGACGTTAATATCTGTGGACCACCACAGATCAGATCCGGTTGATAGATTGGTGATCAAAGCTCTTACTTCACGAAGGAAGTAATCGCTACACCAGTGATCTCGACCAAGCGAGATCACGGCTCTTCTCGAGATTTAAGATCAAGCTTAAATCCGGAGGAATAGGGGACGGGTCTCGAATCTCTTAAACTCCACTCTTTATGCGCAGGAGATCGCCAAGATCCTCTAACCCTTGCTATAAATTCGTGGCTCCACTCTCCAATTCGGCAGCGCTTCGCCCTCTTGATGTCCTCATTGAGAAATGAGCACCCGATCTCGTATTTATAAGCTTCGGAAGCGGGTATTTGGATAAGAACAAGGGATTCCTCCTATCTTCAGTTAACAACTGTATAACCACTGTATCAGATCAGTTGGAATGCCCAAATCCCGAAAGAATCCATAAAAGAACCAAAAAAACTGATTCTAGCCAATTCACCAATGTGGCTAGGCCTTGGCTGAGCCACCAAATGGTGGTTTGGCCCGTGGCCGAGCCACTGGTCTGACCGGATTATTTCGACGCGTCCCGGTCATTAGAGGCTTTCGTGGTTTTCTAGAGTTCGGCTCGTTCCGTCGTTTGTATGTATCTCATTGTCTCGCCGACCGGTACGCTTCCTCGATTCGCTTTGCACGTTTCGTGAACGCGCGGATCGTTTTGACGGTGGCTGGGCTAATTTTTAGGTTACTTGGCTTGCCGTTCTGATGACCATCGAATGCGTGGGTTACTTAGAACTGGCTAATGAGTGCGCGGGCCAATTAGAAATAGCCGGTGAGCGCACGAGACACCTGGTTCGTCATTCTGGTGATCGTTGAGCATACGGGCCACTTGGAGCTGGCTGACGAGGTCACAGACCACTTGGAGGTGGCCGATGAGCGCACAGGCCATTCGGTTTGCCGTTTCGCTTCATGTGTTCGTCGGTGTCGGATAATCCCCTTAGACTTAGATAATAACGTTCATCACCTTCTCCCTATCTCGAGCTGTGTGTGGATACCTATAGGCATTTTTAGACGCCTACAACATGCTTATACTGTAATAACTTTGATGAGACGAGATATTTATCAATATTGTGATTGGTTTATGACTGTTGACGCATTCAGAGCAAGTTATGAACTTATCCTCTTTCCTATTCTAGATTATGAGAAGTGCGTTCTACCACCATAAGACCATCGGTTAAAGCCTCTCCTTATTAAAAAAACATGAAAGACCATGTACCAGATGTATAAACAACATATCGCTGAACACCCATCTAGTTAAGTGCTCCCGATGCCACATGAAAGGTCACAATCGACAAACATGCAACGATCCTATCTAGTTACTAACCATATGTATTAATCATAACGTTTTATATTAGCAGCTATTATAATACTACAATTATTGAGTAATAATCTCCGTTCAGTAGTAGACAAGTGGCCCACACATTAAATGCATAAATAAGTCAGTTTACCACTTAGAGATAATTAGTGTCCCCAGCTCAGATGACTCGAAGGGTCGACATCTCGCATAGCTGGCTCAAAGGGTGATACATGTTGACCTCCTCACTAGGTTAACTCCCAAAACAACCTACACAATCGCTTATTCAGCTTACATCTCATGGAGTTGACTCGAAAGGTTGTACTTCTCAGCCCTTTACCTGACGAGTAGAAAAGCGATGGCATCCCTTGAGCCCCCGCTGACAGCTAGTTGCCCTCACATTAAATGCATGGTCAAAATTATTATTTCTCCAACCTTCGGCAACTCATCCTTCACCTGAACCCCAGCCTATAGTCCCTCTTATGACTCTGCATGTCGTGACCAGGTAACAAAAAGACCATGCCAGGTATATGTCTCCCTCACCACCTAGCCGACTCGCTTTGTGGACTCCCGTCAGTGTCACCTTTAATATGCATAAGAAACTGATGAGAACCTTGACCCTAGTCGTGATTTTGAACATGCTGCGGGAGGATATCTGAAGAGGCTTGTCTCCTAGAGGGATAGGGAGAAGTTGCCTCTGGAGGAGCAGATAAGAGGTCCCATTCCCGATCACCCCGCCCCCAGCTATAGCTTGATAGTAGACCCCCTGAACCCAGCCATAGGGGGGTCATCAGTGCTATTAGGGATGGTCCCACAACTGGACAATCGTCCAACAATGCTAGGAAGGGATATGTTAAGTGAGGGTTATGAGTAAATATGTGCGACAAGAAGCCCAGAATAGCAGAGCTCATTTCCTTCAGCGATGCGGACTTGAAAGGCGTTTGAGACACCTCATGATGATCCTATTGTCATCACGGCCATAATTGATGGCTTCAAGGTAAAGAGGATTATGGTCGACACAGGGAGTTCTGTTGATATCCTATATATGGACACCTTCAACAAGATGGGCATTGACAAATCTCAGCTGGAGCCTTGTCGGGGCCTACTCATCAGGTTCACAGGGTATTCACTCCTACCAGAGGGAATGGTCACGCTTCCCATAATAGTCAGCGAATACCCTTGGTAATCTGTAGTTTGGGTCTAGTTTCTGGTGATGGACCTCAAGTCAGCCCACAATGTCATCTTGGGCAGAACCGCCCTCCATCTCCTACGGGATGTTCCCTCCACATACCATCAGATCTTGAAGTTTTTGACCCCCGAAGGAGTCAGTATTGCTAGGAGCAACCAGCAAAAAGCCAGATCTTGCTATGTACTCTTAACAAAGGGAAAAGGAGTGCAAGAGACCCTACCCATTGAGAAGATGTGTCTCTAAATGGAGAAGGCACTAGAGTGAGAGAGGATGACTCCTATCGAAGAGCTTTAGGAGATACCAATTGACCAGGAGGGAATGAAGAAGGTCAATATCAGATCTAGCCTTATTGAGCCCCAGCGAGGAGATATGGTGGCATTCCTATTGGCAAACATTGATGTGTTCGGCTAAGGGCTAGAAGACATGTTGGGGATTCCCCCTGGAAGTGACGAGCAATGAACTTATAGTCGACCAACACACTAAGCCGGTTTGACAAAAAAAGAGACATCTCAGACCAGAGAAACAGAAGGCAGTTACAGATGAGGTTGACCGACTCCTTTGAGCTGGTTTCATTTGAGAGGTTCAGTTCTTTGAGTGGCTATCTAATATGGTATTGATAAAAAAGGCCGCCAATAAGTGGAGGATATGTGTGGACTTCATCAACCTCAACAAAGCTTGTCCCAAGGATAGCTATCACCTCCTGAGGATCGATCAGTTAGTTGATAAGAGTATTGACATGAGCTACTCAACTTCATGGATGCATTCTCTGGTTACAATCAGATCCTCATCGTGGAGCATGACTAAGAGAAGACCTCATTCATTACTGACCAAGGAACCTATTATTATAAAAAGTGATGCCCTTCGGTCTCAAAAATGTAGGTGCCACATATCAAAGGCCGGTTAATAGCATTTTCAAGCCTCTAATCGGTCGTAACGTGGAAGCCTATGTGGACGATATCTTAGTGAAATCAAGGTAGGTGTCGACCCATATATCTGATCTTGGTGAGACCTTCTCTGTCCTCCGACGCTACCATATGAAGCTCAATCCAGTCAAGTGTTCTTTTGAGATACAGTCAAGCAAATTCCTCGGGTTCATGATCACCTAGAGAGCCATTAAAATCAACCCAGAGAAAATAACCACCATAGAGTTGTTACCTGAGCCACGCACTATGAAGGACATTTAGAGACTAAATGGAAAGATAGTGGTACTGGGTCGTTTCCTTTCCAATTTGACTGCACCATTTTGATGAAGACTTGAACTCAGAAGAGCTTCGAATTAGACTCGACCTCATTGATGAAGTCCAAGAAAGAGCACTCTAATCTCAAGTCATCAATCAGCAATGCATTGCCTGGTATTATAACAGCAAGGTCCAGCCCAAGAGACTTAGCGTTGGCGATCTTGTCTTTCGAAAAGCCGCTTTCAAAAGGATACCAAACACTGTAAGTTAGCTCCCAACTAGGAAGGACCCTACACAATCCTTGAGAAATTATGCCCAGGCACATATTAGCTAAGAGGCCCTGATAGAAGGATCATGTAGCATCCTTGAAACATCGAGCATTGCAAAAAATATTTTCAATAATTTTGTATGCAAATTTCATTTATTATAAAATCTTTTTGAATCTTAAAGTGCATGATCTTTGTAGGAACCTAAAGCCGAATCTTTTCTCATTCGACTCAATAGACCTTGACGCCGTCCTAAGTTCAAGGCACGTACACTAAGCCCTTGGTATCACAAACGATTAAAACCAAGGTACTTCATCGACACTAAAGCCCTTGGTACCTCTTCAGGGTAAAACCAAGGCACACAAGCCACTAGGTNNNCTAGGTCGGCTTTGACCCCAAAAGACCTTGGCACCCTCCTAAGTTCAAGGCATGTACACTTAGCCATTGGTGTCGCAAGTGAGTAAAACTAAGGTACTTCATCAGCAGTAAAGCTCTTGGTACCTCTTTAGGGTAAAACCAAGGCACACCAGCCACTCACTCGGCTTCAACTCCAAAAGACCTTGGGTTCATCCTATAAATAAACCCAAGGAATTTTCCACTAGCAAAAGAGGCGTAAGGGTGAGCCATTTGACTTGTCTCACGTGCATTCGAGTCACCTCAACACACAAAGTTGACTTACCCCCGCTATCAATCTCCCAGATGAAGAAAAGCTATGGATAAACAAAGCTAAACAAAATAGAATAAAAATTCACCAATTGAAAAAGACAAACAAGTTTAATTTTTCATTCATATTTTTAAGAAATTTACATCATTTACATGCATATCAGCAACAAAGAGGAAAAGATACTAGTTCTATGCCTCTCAGCTTGCATCGAGAGTGGGACATGGGAGATCTTTGCTTTAGTCAGGAACTGGAGCCAGCTGAGTCACGACGTGAGCAACAACGGGAGAAGCGGGAGGAGCAATAGGGAGAGATTTCTTCTTGGTCGTCTCCTGGCTCATCTTCATAACCCTCGTTATCCACCTCCAGCATTATTCCCCCTCCCCACGTCTCAATTTCCTTCAAAAAGTAGAGGCAACATGAGACTCGAGAGGGATAGAGGTTGTCTGGGGCAAGTTATTCCCCACGTCTCATTCTTGGGAAGCAAAAACTACTCTAATGCTCGAACTTGAGCCATTCCCAACTCTAGGACCGAGTTCTCTTTGTCTAGAGGCCTTTTGGGGATGAACTTGTTGCCCTCTAAAAGCTCCTCCCTACGCATAGAAGACCCTCCCAACTCGTCAATCAATATAGCTCTGAGCTCTCCCCATGTTTGGGTATCGACCTCAGAGATACGATGGCGAAAAGGCTAGTAGTAGTCACCCTTCGGGGCCGAGGCTACCTCAGCCCTGGTAACTCGCCAACTAGTTGAAGTGGGGCTGCCTCCTCCTCAGTAGCCCCAGACAACTCAGCAATCTCCTTACCCGGCCTATGGGCAAGCTTGGGTAAAGGAGTTGGAATAGTCGACCTCTCAGCTTGGGTCCCAACATGGATCGAGCTAGCCCCTTAGCCATCCTCTGCCTGCCTAGGAAGGGAAGCCTCATCGAAAATGATGACCATTGATTGCTTGGATAGGGTCAACCCAAAAACCCATACAACAGCTCCTTCCAATCCCTATTGGACTCCAAGGCAAACGACACCAGCTTACAGCCGCCTATGTAGTGGAAGAAGTAATGGGCATCTTTCTTACGTTTACAACACTAAAACGCAGAGGTCCTCCCCGTGTGTCAGCAACAAAACGCTAAGGTCCTCCCTGCGTTGCAATATCAAAACGCATAGGTCAGTCGGTCCTACATTGCAACATCAAAAACACAGAGGTCCTCCCTGCATTGCAACATCAAAACGCAGAGGTCCTCCTTGCGTTGCAACATCTAAACGCAGACTTCATTACTGCGTTTTCAGCCCAAAATATAGAACCCAACTCTGCGTCCCAGATCCAAACAGCGGTGCGGCCACTGCGTTCTAAGCCAACTAGAAATGCCCAAGTCTGTGTTTTAGGACTAAAACACAGAGTTTGGACCCAGAATGTTGTTTTTAGTGTTTGACTCGTTCAAACACGAGTTGAACGGTTCCAGAAACCGTTTTCTCCCCATGATTTGAGAGATTTCTGCCCACTTAGGAGCAGATTAAGGGGGCGGTTACACCTCATTTAACCCCATTATGGAGAGAATTAAGGGGCGGTTATATCCTTTAATCTTCTATAAATTAGCTTAGTTCGGATCCTTCGGCTTGGCAGCAAAGAAGAGATCTTTGGCTGGCTTTTTGGGGGAATTGCTGAAAAATTAAGATCGGAAATTATTTCTTGGAGCATCTTTGGATCTTGGAAGGACTGGAGCATCACCAGGAGCCATTCTTGGAGCTTTCCTACTTGGCTTATAAACCGATTTTCAGTTCAAATTAACTCTGTTACAGAATTTAAACTCGCTCTGAGTTCTTAAACTCATTAAGAGTTATTTTCAAACTTGCCACGCAAGTTATCCTCGATGTCAATCAAGAGGAATCAACCATGTTCTAGTGAAACAAGACGTTCGGATTATCAACGGAGATCAAACTCAACGTGAACGTTTGAGGGAGGTACTCCATCGCCACCGTGAAGAACCCAGAATTAAACAAAGGAGAGAATTCACATCAATTCTCTTTTCTTTTGTAATCAGAAAATTTGAATTGTAATTAAGGTTGAGAGAGCTGTAAATATTCTTTTTCTAAGCAGATAGAAAGAATAAATCAAATTCAATTCTTTCATTTTCTCATTACAAATTTTCCAACAAACAGTGTCTACCTTCTTCTTCAGGGTTTAGAGGATGTATTTGTTAGTGGTTTCAGCAAGCCCGTTGCACGACTGAGGAAAATTTGAGTCGAATGTTCCATTCTTCATGAAATCTTAGGAAGCCCTCGCTGTCGAACTGAGTGTCATTGTCCGTCACAAATGAGAGGGGTACACCAAACCGACAGAAAATGAACTTTCATACAAAATTGGTGATATTACTTTCACCAATCTTAGCTAAGAGCTCGACTTCTATCCACTTAATGAAGTAGTCGATGGCAACAATCAAAAAATTTTGCTGCCCAAAAGGTATGGGGAGAGGCCTAGCAAATTCAACCCTCATTAGGCAAAATGAATTGGGCTTAAAATAGAGGTGAGCTCAGTGGCTATAGTTCATGGGATGGCCGAGAAGAATTGCCACTTCTTGCATATGGAGACAAGTTTTTTGGATTCGGCCTGTATAGTGGGCTAATAGTACCCCTAGCGTATGATCTTCTGAGAAAGAATTCTAGCCCCATGGTGATTCCCGCAAGTTCCGTCATGAATCTCTCAGAGAACATAATCAGCCTCAGCAAGCCGAAGACACAAGAGAGAGGGCCCAACACCACTGCTGGAGTATGCTAACCGATATAGCTGGCTATCAAGCATGAGATAGCGACGAGCATTCCTTTGCAGAGTCCTATATTTAATGACATTTTCTGGTAGGGTCCTCCGTGTTAGATACTAAATGATGGGATCGATCAAACAACAAAAGGTGCCTCAGCTTGCATGACAGCCTCGGATACCTTGATGATGTTAGGGCATTCGAGGGAACCAGTGTACACTGGCCCCAAGCTGCTTCCCTAGCTGGTTGATTCGAGTCTTGATAGCACATCCACCAGAGCGTTGAGGGCACGGGGGACTTGGGCGATTCAAAAATTGGCAAAATTGGCTAGTAGATCTTTAGACGCCTTTAAATATTGAGCCATTCTAGAATCTTTGGTTGCATATTCTCCATTCACCTGACGGACAACAAGTTGGGAGTCAGCCAAAATGTAAATATGCTCAGCTCTTACTGCTAAGGCAGCTCGAAGACCTACCAAAAGTGCTTCATTATCAGCTTAATTGTTGGAGACTGAGAATCTGAAAGTGATGGAGTGCTCATGTGTCGACCCGTCAAGCCGCGCATGACTACTCGTACTTTGCTATCAGTTTCTCTAGAGGATCTATCCACTTTTAACAACCACCAAGAGGAAAACTCCTGTGAATTATATGCAGTGGCACGTCTTGGCTGAGGTGCAGGGGTCTTGGTTGCTTGAGAGGTTAATGGTCCCTGCCGGGCCGATGGCGAATGTGTGGCTAGGTCATCGTCTGGTATGGTCGACTCAATGAGGAAGTTGGCCAAGGCTTGGGTTTTGATTGTTGTCCTTGGCTCGAGCTATACATTATGCTCACTCATCTCAACTAACCAGGTGACCATTCTTCCTAAAGTGGTGGGGCTACCGAGAGATTTCTTTAGAGGTAAGCTAGTCCACACTATTATGGAATGTGCTTGAAAGTAAGGGCAGAGCCTCCTGGCTGTGGTGATGAGAACGAAGACAACCTTCTCTATGAGGGGGTAGTTGAGTTCACCTACCCTCAATATCTGGCTAACATAATACACATGCTTTTTAGTGTTTTCCTCCTCATAAACCAGGACAGAGCTGACAGCTTTGGGAGTGACGGTTAAGAATAGATACAATGTCTCTTCCTCTCTAGGCTGACTTAGCAGTGGCTTTGTGCTCAAGTAGGTTTTGAGATCACTGAAGATTGTGCTGCACTCTGCCATTTAGCTCTTGCTCTCTTCAGTTCCTTGCTTCCTCTTAGAATTTTGAAAAAGGGGAGGCTCCTCTTAGCTTATTTAGAGAGGAAGCAACCCAGTGCAGCTATCTTCCCATTCAGCCTCTAGACATCCTTCAATGTGCGGGGTTCGGGTAGCTACTCTATAGCGTCTATCTTCTTGGGGTTAATTTCAATGCCCCTTTGGGTGATCATGAACCCTAGGAACTTTTCCGATTGCACACTGAAAGCACATTTGGCTGGGTTGAGCTTCATGTAATAGTGCCGAAGGATGGAGAAGGTCTCATCAAGGTCAACTATGTGGGATGACACCCACTTCGACTTCACTAGGACATCATCCACATAAGATTCCACATTTCGGCTAATATGGTGCTTGAAGATCTTATTGACGAGCCACTGGTAGGTGGTGCCAGCATTCTTAAGACTGAAGGGCATTCTTTATAGCAATATGTCCCTTGGTCTGTAATAAATGAAGTCTTCTCCTGGTCATGCTCTGCCATACGGATCTAATTATAGCCAGAGAAGGCATCTATGAAACTGAGTAGTTCATTCCATGTGCTTTCGTCAACAAGCTGGTCGATCCAAGAGAGGGGGTAGCTATCCTTTGGGCAGGCCTTGTTGAGATCAGTAAAGTCTACACACATCCTCCACTTTTTTAGAGCCTTCTTCACCAGCACCACATTGGATAGTCATTCAATGTATTGCACCCCCCCAAATGAATCTGGCTCTTAGAAGTCAGTCGACTTCATCTACGACCGCATTTTGCTTTTCTGGGCCGAGATGTCGCTTCTTCTGTCTAACCGGCTTAGTGTGTCAATCGACTACACGCTCATGGCTCATCACTTCGGGACGGATCCAGGGGATATGTTCTGGTCCCTAAGCGAACACGTAAGTGTTTGCCAACAGGAAAGCAATCATCTCCCCTCATTAAGGCTTGACAAGGGTGGAACCGATCTTGACCTTCTTTAACCCTTCTCGGTCGACTGGTATATCCTGAAGCTCTTCAACGGGTGTTGCCCTTTCTTACCCTCATGCTTTCTCCATCTAGAGGCAAGCCTTCTCAATGATCAGGGTCTCTTGCAACTCATTGCCCTTTGTCGAGAGCAGGTGACAGGATCTGGCCTCCCTCTGGTTTCTCCTAGCTACGTTGACTCATTCCAGAGTCTAGAAGTTCATCATTTTGTAATATGTGGAAGGGACTGCTCGCAAGAGATGGAGGGTAGTTCTGTCCAATATAACATTGTGGGCCAATTTGACGTCCATCACCACAAACTAGACTTAAACAGTGGACTGCTGAAGGTAATCACCGACCAATAAGGAGAGTGTAATCACCCCTTCTGGTTGGAGTGCATGCCCCATAAAGCCGATGAGCGGTCGAGACTTGTCAATGCCCATCCGGTTGAAGGCATTAATGTAGAGGATGTAGACCAGGCTCCTAATGTTGACCATGATCCTCTTGACTTAGAAGCCATCAAGATCAGCCGTGATGGCCATATGGTCACCATGAGGCATCTCCATGTCCTTTAAGTAAGCATCACTGAATGATATAGGCTCTTCTGCTCTTACCTTCTAGTCACACATATTCACCCGCAACGCTCGCTTGGCATATCTCTTCCGAGTATTGTTGGACTATCCTCCCACTATGGGACCATCGCTAATACTATTGACGACCCCCTTATGGTTGGGTTCAGGGGGTCGATTGTCAGGCTATGGCTAGGGATGAGGCAAACGAGAACAAGACCTCCTACTGGCTTCCCTAGCGGCGATTTCTCTCTTGTCTCTCTGGGAGACAAGCTTCTTCAAGAACCCTCTCTAGATCAAATCCTTGATGTCTCTCTAGAGGACTTGATAGTCATTAGTGAGGTGACCATGGTCTCAATGATATGGGCGGCAAATTACATTGTGTGAGTATGATACCCGACCTCCGATGGCTCCTCACGGACTGTCATCTTGGGGGGGGGGGAGGTCCGTGTTAAGAGTGGTAGCGGGACTCAGTCTGTATTGAGCCAGTGGTAAAGGGCAGCAATACAGTTCAGAGGGAGCAGGGGTGAATATAAGAAGAATTGAGGGCCGGGATGGCTATGGGCAGGCCGGGGGCCACTGCGGTGCGCATCGCGTTCGATCGCGTGGAGCTTGGTCACGAGGCTGGATTTGGAGCAGCGTGGAGCGACTCTGGGGGGAGATGGCCTAACTCCGATCAGCGGTACTCGGGTCGGACGGAAGGAGATCGCCGTAGGCCGACTCCCGCACGGTAGCTAGCCGCCTGTCTGATAGCGTAGCGTGAGCTTGGTAAACCAATGGTGGCTAAGTGTGAGATGAGGAGTTTGGACGCATAAAGCTGGGGACGTAGCGACAATGAGGACCCGGATCGTCGGGAGGTCACCGGTGGGCGTGTATGAAAACGTTAGACGCCTGTGTTGCTGGGCTGTGGCAACTGTCCGCTGTACTGTGGATGTTGCTTTTGTTGCCCTGGCGGTATTCTTATATGCTCGAGCATCCTCCATGTCCATATACCCATGAGCCTTGGCCATCAATTGCTCGTAGTTGGAGCTTCCCTTCTTAGCAAGTGAGTCGGCTAGTTTATTATTTGATAGGCCGGCTACAATGGCCGACATAGCGACCGTGCTTCCTAGGTCATCGACCTCTAGTTGCTTGGCTTGGAACCTCTTAAAATAGCTTCAGAGGCTCTCTCCAAGCTCCTGCCTCATCTAAATGAGCACGTGAGCAGGCAACTTATACTTGGTGTTAGCCGAGAAGTGGTGCACAAACTTCTGGCTGAGCTGCTCGAAGTTACCGATGGATTTTTTTCTCTAGTGAGTTCAACCAGAGCTTGGCGCTTCCCGGCAAGGTGATGGGAAAGCACTTATAAATAACGAATTTGGTCCTCTACAGCATGCTCATCATGTCATAATAATTTTAGACATGCTCCGCAGCTCTCCCTTACCCTTGTACTTCTCTACCTGGGGCATCTTGAATTTCTCACAGGTGGCATTCATAATATCATCAGTGAGAGGAGTATTCCCCCTAATGGCTTTGGCGATTGGTGGGTAAGTCATATCATTACCGGAGGCCATATAAGTAGCTGAGGGGCTGGGGCGATACGATAACATTGAGGATCTCATTGGGCTCCTAGGGTAGTGTGCTCCCTTCCGTCACGACTGGGGTTAGGACTTTCCCCAGTCATCTACATGTATGGAGGGTAGCGCTGATGAGGATCTGCTCTCGACAAGTCGGTTGGCGTAGAGGAGGAGACACATGCTCGACGCAGCTTCTCTGTTGTCCAGCATGGGCAACATGCAGAGGCAGAGGAGCGTTTAGCTGGGCTCCTGTTGGAGGATGAGTCACTGAAGGCTGACCCCTGATAGTTGAGGAGTAGCGGAGTGAGCGGGCTAGAAAGGACCGATTTGCTGGATGGGTTCAGCGGTGAAAGTAGCAAACTGCTGCTGGAAGGCTTGAGTAATTCACTGGGTGGATTCCTCAAGCTGAGCCTGTGTAACATAGTTTGGATGTGGCTCTCCGGGAATGAACTCATCAGGCATATGCTCAGAGTCAGTCAAGATTGCTCGGAGAAGAAAGAAGGCTCTATGGTGGGCGCCAAATTGTTGATGCGTGAAATCACATAGTCAAATAAGAGATTGATTAAGTTGACAGAGGTCATCTAACCCTACGAATATTTGGTTCTTGAGCAAGTTGTTCTTTCCTACACAAGTAACAAATCGTAAGAGGGCGGGGTCTGGTTCCTCGGTTGTTCCTCCGATGATCAAGTCGGTGCTTTACTTAAGTAGAGAAGTAAAAGGAACTACATTAGTTCTTAAGCTCAGAGAGTAGAAGTAAAAGCCTCTTTTTTGTAATTGAAAATAGCAACTCTTTTTATAGTAGTGGCAGGAGGGTGTGGAGGAGATATCACTTTGGTGTTTAATGCAGAGTGATTGGGGGTGTACAGTGCCGACGTGGTTCGATGTGTCATAAATACTATTGGGGGCAGAGGAATGATGATGCCCATAATGTATTTAATAGCATTTATTATGAGGTGATTGGTCACCAGTGTACATGAGAGGGCTTCGTCGCCTTTCTACTCGCCCTGTGGTCGAGAAGAACCACCTTTTGCATCGCCCTCGAAAGGTGTCGGCCGATGAGTCAGCCGAGTGGAGTGGTTAAGCAGTCGACTCAGTCAGGGGGACGACACATGACGCCTTTCGGATCGTCAACTCGTGACGCCTTTAGAGTCATCCTCGCAAGATGTTAGATTGTCGAGTCGACTGAACTGGGCTTCTGATTATTTTGAAATGCTGACTTGATTATGCATAATGTAGGATACTTGTCTGCCATTATTTAGAGATTATTTCTCATCACCAAAATGGTTATAA
This sequence comes from Asparagus officinalis, assembly GCF_001876935.1. NCBI lineage: Eukaryota > Viridiplantae > Streptophyta > Magnoliopsida > Asparagales > Asparagaceae > Asparagus > Asparagus officinalis. Next base: position 68,332,265 of record NC_033800.1, on the reverse strand, counting down.
CAATTGGCCCCATTTAGATAAACAAATAGGTGAATTATCTTGCGCCTGCGCATTAACTTGTCTCAAAAAAAAATTTAAATTTATACCAAAAGGGACTGAACATAAGAAAATAATATGTATTGAATATTTTAATCCTATATTATAGAAGAGATTTTATGGCCAACTAGTTGGGTAGATATTTAGTTGTTAAATTAAATTATTAATCAAATATAATTGAGAATTAATTTGATTAGTAATTGGCACTCGATACAAGATCCAATTGGTCTAACAAATATCGTTATGAGAGGTGTAGCTACACTACAATTCTATTTTATCTATAATTGTTATTGATTTTTTTGAAAGAAAGGAAAAATGTGTCCGAGCCACAAAAGTAGAAACTTTATGTGCTGCAGCCCCTCCTAGTTTCCCCCACTGAAAGGCGCAAAATAAGGTTTTCAACGTGATGAATTCAGGGTGGCCAATTTCATGTGGTTCAGCCCTGTAAAACGTACTATTTTATGCTGCACTCCCTTTTTAGCAATTATTACATGCCAGTTAAGCTAAAATCTCTAAAATATCCTTATCACCTCTCCTCAATCCCTCAGACCCAACACTCATATCCTCTCTCTCATCTCCTCTCACTCTCTCCTCTCTCTCTCTCTAAACCCAATGGCTTTCTCAAGCTCGTCACCCTCGTCCTTGCCCTCCTCACCGTCGCCACCTCCGCCCAGGCCTCTAAGCCTCCCCTCGAGTTCACCGCTACCTCCCCTCCTCTCCTCCGCCCGACCTCATCACCGTAGCCCGCCACCGTAGCTCACCGCTGTTCCCCCTCCTCTCCATCGACTATGTCGGAGTTCGTTGCTGCCGCTCTCTGCCTTGCCCTCGAGTTCACCGCCGCCTCCTCCCCGCCCGACCTTTGAGTTCATCCTTCCCCCTCCCTTGAGTTCAGCCGTAAGTTCAGCCTCCAAGGCTCCATTTTGAATTCGGCCACCTCAATCTCATCGATTCCCTTCTCTTAAATCCTTCACCTAGATCTGAGTGCTCCAAAGGAACTCGTCATCGCAACGGGGATCTAAATCTTCAATCTTTTAGAGGCCAGTCCTGTAAAAATTAGCGAATATATTCTTTCCTTGAGAAAAGATTTCTTTTTTAATTGAATCCGTGCTCATTTTTGTTAAATTCTAGTTCTTGTACGCATTGGCTATTAATATATAAAAAACATGAGAATTTCTGGAGCAATCGAGGATGTGGAAGTGAGTGAGAAGGCATTAAAAGTAGAACTAATATGTCACGCGTTAGAACTAACACGCCGCACATTAGAACTAATATAGGACGAGTTAGAACTAACATGGGATGGATTAGAACTAACATGAGAACCCAAGAGCCTCTACTAAGATGAATTAGAGCTAGAACTAACATGGGGCGGGCTAGAACTAACATAGGACGGGTCAGAACTAATATGGGGCGGGTTAGAACTAACTTGAGAGCCCAAGAGCCTAGAACTAAGATGAATTAGAGCTAGAACTAACATAGGGTGGGCTAAAACTAACATTTGGTGGGTTAAAACTAACAAGAGAAGGATTAGAACTAACTTAAGAGCACAAGAGCCTAAAACTAAGATGAATTAGAGCTAGAACTAACATGGGGCGGGCTAAAACTAACATGGGACCGGTTAGAACTAATATAGGACATGTTAGAACTAACTTGAGAGCCCAAGAGCCTAGAACTAAGATGAATTAGAGCTAGAACTAACATGGGGGCAATACTAGAACTAACATGAGGCGGGTTGGAACTAACATGGGGCGAGTTAGAACTAACTTGAGAGCCCAAGAGCCTCTACTAAGATGAATTAGAGCTAGAACTAATATTAGACAGGCTAAAACTAATATAGGACGGGTTAGAACTAACATGGGGTGTGTTAGAACTAACTCGAGAGTCCAAGGGCATCTACTAAGATGAATTAGAACTAGAACTAATATGGACGGGTTAAAACTAACATAGGACGGGTTAGAATTAACATAGAGCAGGTTAAAACTAACTTAAGAGCCTAAGAGTCTAGAACTAATATGAATTAGAGCTAGAACTAACATTGGGAATGCTAGAACTAATATGAGGTGGGTTAGAACTAACATGAGGCAGGTTAAAACTAACATAGGACGGGTTAGAACTAACATGGGGTGGATTAGAACTAACATAAGAGCCCAAGAGCCTAGAACTAAGATGAATTAAAGCTAGAACTAACATGGGGCGGTCTAGAACTAACATAGGACAGGTTAGAAATAACAGGGGCATGTTAGAACTAACTTGAGAGCCCAAGAGCCTAGCACTAAGATATATTAGAACTAGAACTAACATGGGGCATACTAGAACTAACATGAGACGGGTTAGAACTAACATGAGGCGAGTTAGATCTAATATAGGGCGAGTTAGAACTAATATAGGACGGGTTAGAATTAACATGGGGCAGATTAGAGCTAATTTGAGAGCCCAAGAGCCTAGAACTAAGATGAATTAGAGTTAGAACTAATATGGGGCGGGCTAAAACTAACATAGGACGGGTTAGAACTAACATGAGGTGAGTTAGAACTAACTTGAGAGTCCAAGAGCCTAGAACTAAGATGAATTAGAGCTAGAACTAACTTGGGACGGGATAGAACTAACATGAGGCGGGTTAGAACTAACATGAGGCAAGTTAGAACTAACATAGGACGAGTTAGAACTAACTTGAGAGCCCAAGAGCCTAGAACTAAGATGAATTAGAGCTAGAAGTAACATGATTTGATGGTATTTTTGTAAACACTGTAACATTTAACGAATAAACTCAATGAATTAGATAAGTAAATCCCCAAAGCGGCTGTATTCTGCTTTTCGTGTAGAGATTTGTAATGGATTCTTGTGCGGGTGTGACCACCGTTATAACATGAAAGATTAAAACGCATTGAAAAATATATAAAAGTCATCAGAATTCCAGTAATATTACAAGAATATATTGTGTCCAATCCAATCATCAACTTTAGAAGTCCAAAAAAGGTTTAGATGCAAGCTTAAATAAAGTTTTGATTAATTACCATCATAATCAACGTCACTTTGTTCTCCTGAATATTGAAAAAGCCAAAAAAGCAGTTGTTGTCGTGAAAGTTGATGTTGGGCATGATCGAATTGGGATGCGATATTTGTTAGTCTAAGTTGTTGAAGACTTGTAGCTTCTTCTTGGCAAGCATCCGAGTTGATGGCATCCCGACAACATGGACGCCGAACTCGAGGGCGAGGTGGTTAGCGACATCGGTGAACTCCGACGTAGTCGAGGACGAGGTGAGGAGCGGCGGCGAGCAATGGTGATGAGGTAGAGTGGAGGAGAGGAGGGGAGCTGGCTAGGAACTTGAGGGTCCAACTCGAGGACTAGGACGCAGATTTGGAGCAAGACGTCGTGGTGAAGGCCGTAGTCGCGAGCAAGAGCGGGGCTTGAGAGCTTTAGAGAGAGAGAGAGAGGAGAGAGGAGATGAGAGATAGAGAGGAGAGAGAGAGAGAGAGGGGAGGTGAGAGAGCATTGTGTTTGAGGGATTGAGAAGAGAGGATAAATGATATTTTGGGAATTTTAGCTTAGCTAGCATGTAATAATTGCTAAAAAGGGGCTGCAGCACAAAATAGTACGTTTTAAGGGCTGAATCACATGGAGAAAACCAGGAGAAACTGCAGCACATGAAGTTTCTGCTTTTGGGGTCCGGACAGATTTTTCCCTTGAAAGAATTTCGCATTAGTTAAAACTGTTAACATAATGGATGGCCGAAGCCGATATAAGAAAGGTTTATGTAGTCATACGAAGATGACATAAAAAGCTATAGAAAAGAAAACTAAGATAGAAAAAAGTTTTGGAGGTCCTGTTAATCTCCATGTTGTATTGCATCTGAAGATCTTGGGACAAACTTCGTAGAGAATTTGAAAGCATCTGAGGTATGCTTCCAAGATTCAAAGGCAACTCCGCATTTATATTTAACGAACCCTTCCCTCTTTTCTTGCCTCTGTTTCGTTTAAAATTTGCAGCAAACTTTCACGAATTTTATTCTCCTCTTATTTTTGTTCAGCTGGTTTATCAATTCGTTCTACTCAAGTGAGGGTTTTGATTGGCTCTTTTGTTATTGGTTTGGGATTCGATCTAATTTGTAGAGCGGGCGAGGGTATTTTTTTTGTACATAAAGTTTACGAGATTTTAGGGTTTATTTTGTAATGAAGAAAAAATGCATCATTTTATGGGAAAAATGCTTATAGGCCCCAAAAGCTAAGAAAACGTGCTTCCCACCCCCAAGACTTGGTCAATAAGTGTTTTACCCCCAAAAATAAAGATTCTGTTCTCTGAGCCCCCAAAACACAAAACCCAAGAGATTAAAATATGTGAAGATCATAATACCCTTCTCTCTCTCTTTCTTTTTTTATTAAAATATGATGAGGATTATTTTATTATTTTTGTTTTCTCTCTCTCTTTATCATAATGTACTAAGATGATAGTTGAAATGATGATGATATTTATTTTATTATTTTTGTTTTTTATTATTTTTATTGTTTGTATTGAGAGATTGTTAAAGTTACGGGTTAATTATTAAGGTTACGAGTTAATTGTTAATATTACGGGTCAATTGTTAAGGTTATGAATCCTCTCTCTCTCTCTCTCTCTCTCTCTCTCTCATGATGTTACTTTGATGATATTGAAATGATTGAAGAGGATTATTATTTTATTATTTTTTATTATTGTTGTTCGTATTGGGAGATTGTTAAAGTTACGGGTTAATTGTTAAGGTTACGAGTTAATTGTTAATGTTACGGGTCAATTGTTAAGGTTATGAATCCCCTCTCTCTCCCTCCCTCTCTCTCTCTCTCTCTCACTCTCTCTCTCTCTCTATCTCTCTCTATCATGATGTTACTTTGATGATATTGAAATGATTGAAGAGGATTATTATTTTATTATTTTTGTTTTTTATTCTTTTCGTATTTTTAGAATATTTATTGTTAAGGATAATGGTTGGTTGTAAAGGTTATGCATTGTTTGTTAAGGTTACGCGTTGGTTGTTAAGGTTACAGGTTTGTTGTTAAGGTTATGGGTTTGTTGTGTAGGTTACGGATTTGTTGTTAAAGTTAAGGGTTTAATTGTTAAGGTTACGGATTTAATTGTTAAGGTTACGTGTTTAATTATCAAGGTTACGGGTTTAATTGTTACGGTTACGGTTTAATTGTTAAGGTTATGGGTTTAATTGTTAAGGTTACGGGTTTAATTGTTACGGTTATGGGTTTAATTGTTAAGGTTACAGTTTTAATTATTAAGGTTACGGGTTTAATTGTTAAGGTTACGGTTTAATTGTTAAGGTTATGGGTTTAATTGTTAAGGTTATGAGTTTAATTGTTAAGGTTACCGGTTTAATTGTTAAGGTTACGGTTTAATTATTAAGGTTACGGGTTTAATTGTTAAGGTTACGAGAGAGAGAGAGAGAGAAGGGATCCATAACCTTAACAATTAACCCGTAACCTTAATAATTAAACCCGTAACCTTAACAATTAACCCGTAACCTTAACAATTAAACACGTAACCTTAATAATTAAACATGTAACCGTAACAATTAAACATGTAACCGTAATAATTAAACCCGTAACCTTAACAATTAAACCCATAACCTTAACAATTAAACCGTAACCTTAGCAATTAAACTGTAACCGTAACAATTAAACCCGTAACCTTAACAATTAAACACGTAACCTTAACAATTAAACCCATAACCTTAACAATTAAACCCATAACCTTAACAACAAATCCGTAACATACACAACAAACCCATAACCTTAACAACAAACCCATAACCTTAACAACCAACCCGTAACCTTAACAAACAATGCATAACCTTTACAACTAACCATTATCCTTAACAACGAATATTCTAAAAATACGAAAAGAATAAAAAACAAAAATAATAAAATAATAATCCTCTTTAATCATTTTAATATTATTAAAGTAACATCATGATAGAGAGAGAGAGAGAGAGAGAGAGAGAGAGAGAGGATTCATAACCTTAATAATTGACCCATAACATTAAAAATTAACAATTAACCCGTAACTTTAACAATCTCCCAATACAAACAATAAAAATAATAAAAAATAAAAATAATAAAATAATAATCATCAATCATTTTAACTATCATCTTAGTACATTATGATAAAGAGAGAGAGAGAAAAAACGAAAATAATAAAATAATCCTCATCATATTTTAATAAAAAAAGAAAGAGAGAGAAGGGTATTATGGTCTTCACATATTTTAATCTCTTGGGTTTTATGTTTTGGGGCTCAGAGAACAGAATCTTTATTTTTGGGGGTAAAACACCCATTTACCAAGTCTTGGGGGTGGGAAGCACGTTTCCTTAGCTTTTGGGGGCTGGAAGCATTTTTCCCTTTTTTTCTTTGAGTTTTAATGTTTTGTTTTGAGAATCTTCTATGAAAGAATAATTCCCCCCCAACCAAACTGATCTTTTTCTTCTTTTTTGTGTTTCAGATATCATTGAATTGATTATTTGAAGACAAGATTTGCATCAGTTGGAGACATGGGGGAGGTAAGGTTGAGTGGCTTATTTTATTTGTTGAATTGGGTGTTGTAGATTCAAAATTTAACTGCAAAATCTACCACAATTCCTCTTCAATGGTTATTTGTTGTTTTGATCATGGGGGAGGACAAAAGGGGACTCGGGACAACGGGGGAGGACACCGGACAAATTGAGCTCCCCATGACTTTTGTACATGGGACAAAAGTGTAGCCCATGCACCCTAACTTTGTACCCAGGACATCCCCTATAGCCCTGTAGCCCATGCTTCAGCCCCCCTATAGCCCACGTCTACATCCCTTCTTCCGAGCTCATTTTTGGGCTGTCGCACAGGGCACACCCCTCTCTCTTGTGCCTATAAATAGAGAGGGAGGGAGAAGAGAAAGGTGTGTGGGGAAAAAATACTAAGTGGGTAATTCTTGAGTGGAGTGTAACTTGAGAAGAAAAGAAAGGAGTGAGAGAGAGAGAGAGAGAGAGAGAGAGAGAGAGAGAGAGAGAGCTTGTAATAAGTTTGGTATTCTCCTCATAGTGAAAGAGAGAGAGAGAGAGTGAGAGAGAGAGCTTGTAATAAGTTTGGTATTCTCCTCGTAGTGAAAACCCCCTTCCGTGGACGTAGGCTAGTTAGCCAAACCACGTAAATCTCGTATTTGTATTTGTCTTATCTGTGAGTTGCCATAGCTTGTAGGTTCCCTCGACATTTCAGTCTTAGAATTGATGAGAGGAAGAGTGTATATTTTACTTTGATAAGAGTGTATATTTCACTTTGATGAAATATCTCACTTTCAATTCTTCCTTTGAGAAATAAGAATTTCACTATCTATTCTAGTTTTCTTTGAGAAACAAGAATATAGAGGTTAACTTGTGCTTTTGTGAAAACGAAAGCTAGGGCTATCTCTCAGGTGATATCGCTTCCACGACGTGAGGGCGTGACTCTGCGCCCAACAATTGGTATCAGAGCCCTTATTCAGATTGGCGGTGGTTGAGCTACTAATCTGAGGTGGTGGTTGACACAAGATATTTGTTGGAATTCCTTAGAGAAGCGGATTTATTTATACAAGCAGAGAATAGCGTCAACAAGTAAAACAGTTAAAATTAGAAAGTACGAGATCGAAAAGTTCAATGGGAAGAATGATTTTTCTTATTGGAGAATGCAAATGAAAAATTCATTAATTTCGCAGAAATTGCACAAAGCTTTAGCTGAAAAAGAGAAGAAGCACAAGGATATATCTGATGAGGATTGGGAGGAGCTGGATCTGGAAGCACGGGCGTCGATTATCCTTTACCTTGAAAGGGATGTAGCTTTCTTGGTGGATGGGGAGGAAACGGCTGTGGGCGTGTGGTTAACGTTAGAGAGCACCTTCATGATGAAGAGTCTAACGAATCGGATCTATTTAAAATCCAAATTGTACACTTGCAAGGTGGAGGAAGGCTCGTCATTCTGGGAGTATATCAACAAGTTCGAAAGGATCTTATCAGATTTGAAAGACATTGAGGTGACAGTGGAAGACGAGGATCAGGCACTTCTACTACTTCTATCTCTGCCGAAGTCTTATAAGAATCTGGTTCAAACACTGATGCTTGTGGGTGACAGTTTGTCGATGGGTGAGACTAGAACAGTGCTTCTAGCGGATGATCTTCGAAAAATTACAACCAGTGATATGACCACTGGTGGTAACAAAGAATAAGCACAAGGGTTTTTTGCCAGAGGAAGGGGCAATGATCAAGGAAAAGGCAAGAGAGGAAAGTCTAGATAAAAATCAAGACCTATTGCAGAAAGACCGTGTTTCAAATGCGGTGAGCTAGGGAATTTCAAAGTCAATTGTCCTAACAAGAGAGTAGGTGGGAAGAAAAACAACAACAAGACTGAAAGACGAGAAGGTAAGGAAGAGGCGAGCTATGCTTCAGAGGAATTGAGCGATAAAGAATGCTATGTCGTCACGGGTGGCGAGGATACCTCCGGAAAGTGGATACTTGATTCGGGTTGCTCTTACCACATGTGCCCAAATAGGAAGTGGTTTACTACCTATAGAAGTATTGATGGTGGAACCGTATTGATGGGGAATAACCATGCTTGTAAAACGGTGGGGCTCGGTGATATAAAAATCAAGATGCATGATGAAGTGGTCAGAACCCTAACGGACGTGCAGCACGTTCCCGACTTGCGGAAGAATCTCATCTCAGTGGGTGCTTTGGACTCCGGTGGCTGCAAGATTGTTACAGAAAACGGAGTGAAGAAGGTTATTCGAGGTTCTCTAACAGTGATGAAGGGTATTCATCACGGTAATCTATATACTCTCTCGGGTACGACGGTGACAGGAGATGCAGCAATTGGAGCTGAAGGAAGTGGTCGAGACCCATGTGAGCACACACGGTTATGACATAGGCGGCTTGGGCACATGTTAGAGAAGGGTCTGGATCTGCTTGGTAAAGAGGGTTTGCTAAAGAATCTGAAGAAGCCTTGCATGGATTTTTGCGAGGACTGTGTGTATGGAAAGGCGCACAGGGTCTAGTTCTTGAAAAGCAATCACAAGAACAGAGGTATACTAGATTATGTGCACACGGATGTTTGGGCTCCAGCCTCATCAACTTTCAAGGGTGGTTCCAGGTATTTTGTCTCATTCATAGATGATCATTCGAGGTATGGTTGGATTTATTTTCTGAAGCATAAGAATGAGGTATTTGAGACATTCAAGAAGTGAAAGGCGATGGTTAAGAACAGGACAGAAAAGAAATTAAAGACACTGAGATCTGATAACGGTACAGAGTATACAGACGATGCTTTTAAGGAGTTCTGTGATCAGAAAGGGATTACCAGACACTGGATAGTTAGGTCTACACCACAGTAAAATAGGGTCACGGAGAGGCTGAACCGAACACTACGGGAGAAAGCAGTGAGTATGCGATCTTATGCTGGTTTGGGCAAAGAATGGTAGCCAGAGTTGATTGCTACAACTTTCTATATAGTGAATCGATCTCCACATTCGATATTGGACGGTGATACACCCTATCGGGTGTGGTCAGGGGAGCATGTAGATTATGAGAGACTCCGGATCTTCGGATGTATCGTCTACTATCACGTCAACGAGGGAAAGCTTGACGCGAGGGCCAAGAAAACAATTTTCTTGGGGTATGCAAAGGGTGTAAAAGGCTATCGCCTTTGGTGTACAGAAGATTCAAAGTTCGTGATTAGCAGGGATGTTACCTTTGATGAGAAGTTCATGATTGCTAGGGTGTCCAAGGATAATAGTGTTGGGACTGTTGGGATTTCAAATTCCCAGGTTATTGAGATAGAACCTAAGGACCAACCAGATTCTAATTATGTTTAAGTGGAAAATCAGGTAGATGATGAGCTTGAGCAAGAGGAGGTTCAGCAAGATGATGAGCTTGAGCAGGAGGAGGTTTAGCAGGAAAATACACAAGCACTACAACAACAGCAGCTCGAGGATAGTTTGACTTCCACTAGGCCAAGGTGAGCATACAAGCAGGTACTGAAGCTGGGGGCGGATCAACCCCTGAAGCACTATGGGTAGGTTAATTTGGTGGAATATGCACTCTTGGTGGAGGAAGATGAGCCGGTCTCCTTCAAGGAAGCTATTCGGGACAAGGATAGTGAGAGTTGGTTGGCTGCGATGGAGGAGGAGATGGAATCTCTTCGGAAGAACCAAACATGGGAGGTGGTCCCATTGCCCGTAGGAAAGAAAGCTATAGGTTGTAAGTGGCTGTATAAAAGAAAGGAAGATCCTTCAGAGCTCGGTGGAACGAGGTACAAGGCGAGGCTAGTGGCTAAGGGGTTTGCACAAAGAGAGGGTGTGGATTACACTGAGATATTTTCTCCGGTGGTGAAACACACATCTATTCGGGTGCTATTGAGTATTGTTGCTCATGGTGATCTTGAGCTGGAACAACTCAATGTTAAAATAGCCTTCTTGCACGGAGACTTGGATGAAGAGATCTACATGCATCAACCGGAAGGCTACAAGGTTGAGGATAAGGAGCATCATGTATGTCGCTTGAGGAAGTCACTTTATGGATTGAAGCAATCTCCTCGATAGTGGTACAAGCGATTTGACTCCTTTATGGTAAAGCATGGGTTTTCCCGAAGCGACTATGATTGTTGTGTTTACATTCAGAAGCTTCGTGGAGGTGATTATATCTATCTCCTTTTATATATAGATAACATGCTTATTGCATCAAAGAAGAAGGTGGATATAGATAAGCTGAAATCTCAACTTAGCAAAGAGTTCGAGATGAAGGACATGGGCGCTGCAAAGAAAATACTGGGTATGGAGATTAGAAGAGAGCGGACGATCGGCGATTGTTCTTGAGTCAGAAGGGCTACATTGAACGGGTGATCGCGAGGTTCGGAATGCAAAGTGCTAAGCCGGTGGTGACTTCATTGGCTCTATATTTTAGGCTCTCTGGTAAATAATATCCCACTACAGCGGAAGATAAGGCACACATGGAACGTGTTCTCTATGCTAGTGCAATTGACAGTTTGATGTACGCAATGGTGTGTATACGTCCAGATATTTCACAGGTGGTTAGTATGGTCAGCAGGTTCATGGCGAATCCGGGAAAGGCACACTGGGAAGCGGTGAAATAGGTCCTGAGGTACTTGAAAGGTACTGCGGATACGGGTCTGTGTTTTGGTAGAGATACATGTCAGATCGACAGGTATGTGGACTCTGATTATGCGGGTGATCTAGATAGATGACGATCTACTACTGGTTATGTATTCAAGATACATCGGGATCCAGTTAGTTAGCGATCGATGTTACAGGCTACAGTGGCACTTTCTACAACAGAGGATGAGTACATGGCTATGACGGAGGGAGTGAAGGAAGCATTGTGGTTGTGGGGTCTTCTAGAAGATTTTGGGATTGAGCAGGAAAGCGTGAACTTGTTGTGCGACAGTCAAAGTGCAATTCACTTGGAGAAGAATCAAGTTCACCATGCTCATACCAAGCATATCGACGTCAGGTATTATTTTGTGCGGGATGTCATAGAGGAAGGTGATATTTCTCTCATGAATGTGCATACGAATGAGAATCCCGATTTCTCTCATGAATGTGCATACGAATGAGAATCCCGCGGACATGTTAACCAAGGTGGTCACAGGTAGCGAGTTCCAGTATTGCTTGGACTTGCTTCATATCAGCCCGTGTTGATTTGCCCGAGAGGGCATGGCCCTGCGGGGGCGGTGATGGAGGTGAGGTGGAGACTATGTTGGAGAATAATTATAGAACTACGGTTAGCTTGATCCCAGTGGAGGGTACGTAGGCAGCCGCGGTATAGTGGCGCAGCTGGTTTGGCCTGGTTTTTTTACCCGGATCTCTCTGGGGATGTTCGTGGGGTTCCTCTGGTGATCGTCCAAAATTTGAGGTTTATCAAATGATAAACGAGGTGGAGAATTATGATCGTGGGGGAGGACAAAAGGGGACTCAGGACAAAGGGGGAGAACACCGGACAAATTGAGCTCCCCATGACTTTTGTACATGGGACAAAAGTATAGCCCATGCTCCCTGCCTTTGTACCCAAGACATCCCCTATAGCCCTGTAGCCCATGCTTCAGCCCTCCTATAGCCCACGTTTACAACCCTTCTTCGGAGCTCATTTTTGAGCTGTCCCGCAGGGCACACCCCTCTCTCTTGTGCCTATAAATAGAGAGGTAGGGAGAAGAGAAAGATGTGTGGGGAAAAAAATACTAAGTGGGTAATTCTTGAGTGGAGTGTAACTTGAGAAGAAAAGAAAGGAGTGAGAGAGAGAGAGCTTGTAATAAGTTTGATATTCTCCTCATAGTAAAAACCCCCTCCCGTGAACGTAGGCTAGTTAGCTGAACCACGTAAATCTCGTGTTTGTATTTGTCTTATCTGTGAGTTGCCATAGCTTGTAGGTTCCCTCGACATTTCAGTCTTAGAACTGATGAGAGGAAGAGTGTATATTTCACTTTGATAAAATATCTCACTTTCGATTCTTATTTCCTTTGAGAAATAAGAATTTCACTATATATTCTAGTTTCCTTTGAGAAACAAGAATATGGAGGTTGACTTGTGCTTTTGTGAAAACGAAATCCATAGCTATCTCTCAGGTGATATCGCTTCTGCGACGTGAGGGCGTGACTCTGCGCTCAACAGTTGTTAAATTTAATAACATGATTGTTTTACAAGAAGAATAAAAAGAACATCTTCCATGTAGAGCAAAAGAAATGATCGGGTCAGGTTGTTATCATTAGTTAATACTATGATAATGTTTGATATAAGTTCGAAAAATGCTATGGTTTCTGTGGTCTTGTTAAACAATGATTAGGTCTAGAGTTTCCTTTTAGTCACTAATGGGAGCTAACAAGCGTTTGTTGTAGTTGTGTTATCAATGACGTGGATCACCTCTATGCAATTAATTGCATTGGTTCACGTAGCCAGTGATCTAGGTGTAGCATAGACTCATTATGCAAAAATATGAGAATCTTGAGTTAATGGGTTTTCATGTGTCTTTTGTCTATCCTCAATGGCAGAGATGAAGTTCTGTGACAAAGATATAATGAAGATGGATACACAGGTTTTAGAGATATCATCATACATGATTGTCAATTGGTAAAAAAATCTACAAGTCTCATTGGGAACTTTTCTACTTGAAATTCCTTGGCAGTTTATTTTGTAGGAAGATTTATGTGTTAGTTGCAATAATGACTACCGCAATAGTGGTCCCTGGAATTATGTCTTTAGGATATCATTTTTTTGGGCTGGATTTATAGAAACTTCCATAACGGGAGTAGGTGGGGGGTAGGGGGGGGGCGATTGGAAAGAACCTCTATGTGCGAGAGTGAACTCTTGTCTTACAGAGATAGCAATTAGTCTCCATGTAGATTTCATGAGAATGGCTTTCATGCATCATAATTCATAAACTTGAGTTATTGTCTCTAATTATGCACTTTTGCTTATCAAATCACATACATTTTCCACTTTGTTCATTGTAGACTGGGAAATTTGATTCCATGATCTCCTATATAGGAAAGAAGTGATGATGTTGTTTGAACTTTGATCCTTTGATATCTAATTTTGATCCTTGGTTCAGCAAGTCTCGAGATCTAGACCTTTTGGCTTTGCTTTAGAAAATGAACGTTTTGGCAAACTTCCATGCTAGCTCTTGAGGTTAGTTTTGGTCTCATTCTGGTAAAGTAGTTCTAGAACGCGTAGTTTAGGCTTTTAGCTCTTAATGATTGTTTTATTGTTTAATGTTAAATCCTAGCTAAATTTAATTTTCTAATTTTCCTGGCGCCAGTAATTCTTTTATGCTTTCTATTATCCTTCTTCTCGTTTTCTCTTTTTCTCCTGTTTTACCTTTACAGTCTATTTTGTCTCATCATTCTCGACAATCTGCAAAATATAGTATATTATATATGCGACCAGTGCCTTTTTTCATTTAGCTTGTTAGAATATAAATTACTTCAAGTAATAAAAAATAAAAAGAAGGGGCTTTTGTCTTTAAGCCCTATTGTTTACCTATCTTTATTTTTAAACCCACTCATTATTAGTTGTATTCTTAATTTTGTCTTTAAGCCCTATTGTTTACCTATCTTTATTTTTAAACCCACTCATTATTAGTTGTATTCTTAAGCCCAATTCATTTTTGGTATTTGTCTTCCCACTCATTATTAGTTGTATTCTTAAGCCCAATTCATTTTTGGTATTTGTCTTTAAACCCAATTCTAAGTTACAATACTTTTACTACTTGTATTTATACAGAATGAATGTCAAAACCCTAAAATACCCCTTTGATTGGCCCCATAAATCCCAGTGTCTCTCTCTCATCTTCCCCATTTCACCTCAGCCCATCTCCAGCCACCGACGCCCCGCTCTAGCTGCCGCCGGCTACGAGAGGATCGAGAAGGCCGGTAAGGCCGCTGGTGGTGGCGCTGGCGTTTCATCAGGTCTTCGAGGGGATGGGACTTGGCGGATGCATTGCTCAGGTAGAAAATTTAGGTTTTTGTGTAGTATAGTTTGAATCTTTGAGGGTTTGGTGGGGGATAAACCCTACATAATTGCAGCATTTGGAGTTCAACCAAACTTTTAGTATCGATTCTAGGATTTGAGGAATCTTTATGCTAGTATTCTAATACCTTACAAGGATGTATGTCAGCATCATTTGAGATTGCTTGCATCTAGATATTATATTCTTCTTGGAGCTTAAATCATTTGTTAAATTGTTCCCGTTGAAATAAAATTGTTACATTTGAAGTCATTCTATATATTCAAAGTTACATTATTGCAACTTCCTAAATGTAGAAACACGAAGAAACCCTCTTTCATATCTGAGCTAATATTTGGTTGTGCAAAACTTGCTGTGATGTTACGAATTACTGGTCTTGTGATCAATAGTAATAAAGATTACTCAGTCTTATGATAGGAGGGACATTTTAATGGTAGTCAATTCTTTTAGTGCTATTGTATATCGTTTTTGTTACGCTCTTGCTGTTAGTTATCTTATCCATCAGTATTTCCATTCTAGGATGAGAAGTTGGTGTTGGATTTGAAAATAAGGCATAGTTTTCAAAGCATCTTCCCTATATTGTTATATTCTAGTCCAATCGAAAGTTATTTGCCAGAATTGTCCAACGTACAAAGAGTGAGTGTGGCATAAATGAGGTTGTTATGATGGTGAGTGGATAGGCACTAACTCTCTATTTGGTTATGTAAAGTCATTTGTTCATTGAACCGCATTTATCTGCTTTTATCTGAAGGTATATTTTCTATAAGTATAATGTTCATTGAACCGCTTTTAAACTTAACCTATTGTTCTTTTGATCCGCTTATATTTTGCTATCAGGAAATCAACGTGATCCTCAAGACCAATTCCCCGGATGCTAGATGCCAATTGTGATATCAAGCATTTTTTGTGTACATATATATATTTGGAAAGTGATTTGTAAAGTCATTTGTATGAAACCTACGGGACAGTTGTTGGTATTGGTTATGTAAAGTCATTTTGTGCAATCATCCACTGTGGTTAAATTACTGGTTATGTAAAGTTTTGTATGCTTCTAAGTCATTGAAATTGATGGTTTATTGCACGTAAAGTTCTATGGTTCAGCGCACCAGCTACATAAAGTTTTCCCTCAAACAGAACACAATATTCTCTTACAGAGATTAGCGTGGTACACATAACCATAACACAACAAAAGGAAGAAAAGAACATCACGCATAACCCGCTACACTTACAGGATAACCCCCTATACTTTCTATGGTTCAGCGCACCAGCTACATAAAGTTTTCCCTCAAACAGAACACAATATTCTCTTACAGAGATTAGCGTGGTACACATAACCATAACACAACAAAAGGAAGAAAAGAACATAAAATTGCATATTGTAAGTATGGCACGTTATATTGTAAGTATAGCACGTTATATTGTAAGTATAGCACGCTAACCTGAGAGTATAGCACGTTAACCTGTAAGTATAGCACGTTAATCTGTAAGTATAGCACATTAACCACTAAGTATAGCACGTTAATCTGTAAGTATAGCACGTTAATCTGATAGTATAGTACGTTATATCGTAAGTATAACACGTTATATCGTAAGTATAGCACGTTAACATGTAAGTATAGCACGTTGACCTGTAAGTATAGCATGTTAACCTATAAGTATAGCACGTTATATCGTAAGTATAGCACGTTAACATGCAAGTATAGCACGTTAAATTGTAAGTATAGAATGTTAAATTGTAAGTATAACACGTTAAATCATAAGTATAGCACGTTAACTTGTAAGTATATCTTGTTAAATTGTAAGTATAGCACGTTAATTATAAGTATAGCATGTTAACGTAAGTATAGCATGTTAACCTGTAAGTATAGCACGTTGACCTGTAAGTATAGCACGTTAACTGTAAAACCCCGTGCATTTTGATGAGTAATGGTAGTGTCAACCAGCGCAGGAGTAGCGTCGAACGAGTCGGCGAGCAGCAGAGTCGAAGAACCCAATTTTCAGCTCATGAGTCGACCCATAACTCATCATGAGTCGACTCATCAGGTTAAGTCGACCCATGACTGTCATGAGTCTACTCATGATATCAACTCCTGTTGTCAAAAGTCTCTGCTGAGTCGACTCATCACCTTATGAGTCGACCCATGAGTCATGAGTCGACTCACGACTGAACATGAGTCCACTCATCGAGGGTTTTCTGGGTTTTTTCTGTGTCGGGTTTGTTTGGGTTTCGGGTCGGGTTTTAACTGTTCATATAAATTGTAAGTATAGTACGTTAACTTATAAGTATAACACGTTATATCATAAGTATAGCACGTTAATATATAAGTATAGCACGTTGACCTGTAAGTATAGCATGTTAACCTGTAAGTATAGCACGTTAAATTGTAAGTATAGCGTGTTATATCGTAAGTATAGCACATTAACATGTAAGTATAGCACGTTAAATTGTAAGTATAACACGTTAAATTATAAGTATAACACGTTATATCGTAAGTATAGCACGTTAACATGTAAGTATAGCACGTTGATCTGTAAGTATAGCATGTTAACCTGTAAGTATAGCACGTTAAATTGTAAGTATAGCGCGTTATATCGTAAGTATAGCACGTTAACATGTAAGTATAGCACGTTAAATTGTAAGTATAGCACGTTAAATTATAAGTATAACACGTTATATCGTAAGTATAGCACGTTAACATGTAAGTATAGCACGTTGATCTGTAAGTATAGCATGTTAACCTGTAAGTATAGCACGTTAAATTGTAAGTATAGCACGTTATCATGTAAGTATAGCACGTTATACTGTAAGTATAGCACGTTATGCTGTAAGTATAGCACGTTATCGTGTAAGTATAACATGTTATCATATAAGTATAGCACGTTATATCGTAAGTATAGCACGTTATCATGTAAGTATAGCATGTTACCATATAAGTATAGCATGTTATTATGTAAATATAGCACGTTATCATGTAAGTATAACACATTATCCATGTAAGTATAGCATATTATTATGTAAGTATAGCACATAGATTGCAGTCCATCGATAACCTGTCGATCATCAATGGTTGACTTGTGACCATCGATGGTTAAAGGCTAAAATCTACAACTCATGTTGATGTTTGCATTATTTCGAGTCGTCACTTATTTGCACCCGTTTATTCCTAAAATATATCATCTCACAAACTCATTAGTACCAAATGAAAGTTTGTTGTTGATCAAACGGAGACATTGTCAAATTATCATTCAATAAGTACTCCAGCATTTATCAAAGCATAAACCACAGTGTGTGTAAAAATCAATAGCCTATTGGATTGCTCATATATCATCCGAACATTCATCATTCATTTTTTGTTAAACATTTCCTCCAAATTTCACAACTCTACCCTTAACCTTACATATTTTTTTCAACAACACTGATGAGAACCAACAAGATGAGGAAAGTTAAGTATGGCCCTCGACCCTCGCATCCAAAACATCGCCCGGTCGTACGCCATCGCGGCCTCTTCCGCCGTCTCGAACGTCCCAAGCCAAACCCAGGCCCCATTCTTCCCGGGATCTCTCATCTCGGCAGCAAACTTCCCCCATGGCCGCTATCTCACCCCTCTGTAGCGCCTCTCCACCGCTGCGGGAGCTGCCGCATCAGCCTACACTCAGGGCCGGTTCTGAGATTTTAGGGGCCCCGTGCAAAAATTAAACCAAATAAACTCTTCAGAAATTCAAAATGTATTAAAATTCAATGCTAAATAACTAAATTCCATTAAAATTTGAGAATTTACTCGTCATCTTATCATCAACCCCAGCATAATAGGAGTCATTAGAGGAGTAAGAGAACCCAACTCCTGCTGGTGTCTCCAAATACAACATATTGGCTTCTGCAGAATCACAAATAGCATCTTATAAAAGATATCTTTTTTTAAGAAAATTAAGAATCAAAAGTATTACACATACCTTTATTCCAACTAAATTCATTTCTCACTAGAATTTCCCACTGGGTCTAAAAGGCCCATTCTCTGAAAATGCCCCAACCCCAACTGAAGAACAACCGGGCCCTTTTCAAAATTCAAGCAAAAACAAAACAAAATCAAAGTTAGGCCAAAAACCAGCCCATTTGAAGAAAAGTGATGAAGATTGGATCTTTTACCTCCATTCAACCACAGGACAAGAGGCTTTGAGGATGGGTCGGCCTCAGCTTCAGCAAAGTAGTAGAAGAGAGATCTTTGATTCATCTTGTCAACTGTGATGTAGCCTGAGTACTGCTAGAAGCTCACCTGAGGTTGGCTAGGGAGCTTGGTGACCTTGTCTTCTGCGATTGAGGAGCAGAGATGGAAGAGAGCTGCAGGGGCCATGATTCGAGAGATGGAGGAGGGAGGGTCTTGGAGGGGGGAGAGGGAGATGGGAAATTTGGGGATCTGGATGGGGTCTTGCACTGTTGTCGGCCTTGCTGCTCCTCGACGTGGCCTTCTACGCCGCCGCGGATCCAGCCATTGAGAATCTCGATCAGGTTCTTGTGAGGGAGGGAGGGAGGGAGAGAGAGAGGGGGGTGGCACTTAATGAAGGCTATAATGGGAATTTAAGAGAAATATTTAAGGGGACCCACATATGAAAGTATACTTGGGTGTAAAGATAAATACAAAAAAAGAGTTGGGTTTAGAGATACAAGGAATAATACTTGGGTTTAAAAATAAAGTGGAGTAAACAATTGGGCCTAAAAACAAAAACCCCTAAAAAGAATATAAGTTAAAGAAAACCCGAATTGATGGTCTCCTTGCTAAATGGCCAACTTTAGAACCCATTCAATCACTTAAATTCATTCCAGATTATCTATGCTTCCTCATGTATGCTTCTAACTTTTGCAAACCTGACATAAATTAGTTGATATTCGTGGCCAGGAAAGCCACAGGGTGACCCTGAACATGTATAATCTAAGCTAAGGACTTGCTCGACAGTTCTGAACTATGTTTTTGGGCAATGCTATTGAAGCAATATGGTAAGATTCTTGTATCATTTTTATATTTTGGGTAGTTTTCAGAAATCTTAGTGGCCATTAGCCTTTAGATGCTAATAATTGAAGCTGATTCTTTTATGGACTACTTATTTTCATTATAAAGTTTGAAAATGTCATTATGCAATTAGTTATTGTTATGAACAGTTTCAAATTGTTCAAGTGAAACTTACTGTTGTAAGAATAACTGTTATGCGAAGAAGTTGTGTGTGTCCTCTCTTGGTGTACTAATAGAGCTAATTGTTATGCTGACCTAATTCTGCAAACTTTTTAAAGATTTTGAGCATTATTTCAAATAGCAGTCTGGGTATCCACCTAGGCGTCCACCTGGGCCTAAGTGGTATTTAGGATGTCCTGCTAGCAGAGGTCTCAGGAGTGCCTAGAGGAGTGTAGGCCACTTAAGCAGATTGCACTGCATCGAAAAGGGATATATTACTCGCTTGGGCATTATGGTGAATAAAGAGAATGGGCCAAGCCAAAATGAATTTAATCAAAATTCTATATCCAAGTCTCTCCTAGGTAAACAACAAGGATAGGAACCTCTCCTCTCTTAATGCTAAAAATGTCTAAATGTTGCTTAAGGCCCCGCATAGGCGCCTAAGTGCTAGGCATTTGGTCCGGCGCCTAGAAACGTCTTACGCTTTCGAAAACATTGATTTGTTAAGATCCGTACTTGATTTTAGGTGTCATATCATAGTATGTAACAAAGGTGATGCAATAGAAAATAAGTAAGTTTTATGTACTTGCAATGATTTTGATAAAACTGAAATTTGATGCATGTGTTCAATTTTTTGGACAACAAATGGTATGGAAACCGAGATAATTGGGGTCCTGGTCAGCTGATAATGCAAAATGGGTTAGCCATATTGGTTAACCGAAAAAGTGAATGCTTCAGACTTTTAAAGGCAGATTATTTCCTTGCATGTATGTAGCGTGACCTTGAGGAAATTCATACTGCTTTTAGATTTTGAGACATACTAACTTGGCTTGGGGTATATTTTAAGTGATTTGCCTTTTATTTTCCCTCTTAGCATAGCAGCATATTTAATTTTTTTTCTCATTTGTTTGATCTGTCCGCAGGCACATGGGTGGTTGTTATTTATGGAAGCAAATACTATTTTGATGGTGGGATTCAACACGATCCAGCAGGAAGAACTCCGTATGACACACCCATGCTTGTGATCAAGCTTGGGGTAACCCATGTACCCAATGAAGTATTCGAAGAGTATTTACAAGAGATTAGCTCTTGCTATGCTCCCAAGTCCTATAAATTTCTTAGTCACTCATAATTGGATCTTGAGTGACCCGATCATTCAGAAGTTTCTTAAGAAATACTATATGGGCTCACTGGGGCTAGGATTTCACTTATGAAGAAAGATGTTCTGCATTTTTATCTTTACATTTACTGCTCTTTTTCCTTGCCTTCCTCTAATTGGATGTTTTTTTTATCTAATTGATGTTCTTCTCTGATGGTCAACTCGGATTTGTTACTAAGTTAAAGGACCTACTGTTATGGACATGTCATTGCCTATTATCTTATATAAAGTTGTGAATTTTTTAGAAAGGTAGTGGACAAAGAACCCCTAGAAAAAAGTGAAAAGAAAAAAAAAGAAAGGATATATAAATTGTTATCAACTGCGCTTTAGAGAACTGGGCAAATATATTCTTTCCTGGAATTTTGTAAATTATATGCTTTCATGATCTTCCTGTTAAGGTTACCTTATTCCCTATTAATGTTAGGTCATTTTCTATTAAGGTACATTTCGTATTAAGGTTAAGTCATTTCTGTTTAAGATTAAGTCATTTCCTATTAAGGGTATCACATTTCCTGTGAAGTCTATGTCATTTTCTGTGAAGTTTAAGTAACTTCATGTTAAATCTAAGTCATTCTATATTAAATCTAAGTCATTTTCTTTTATGGATATGTTGTTGCCTATAAAGTTATGTTGTATGTTATAAACTCGTAATTTTTAGGGAAGGAAGTGGACAAAAAACCCTAGGAAAAGTTGCGAGATCTTCATGATATTTTCTTTATATTTTCTTTGTACGTATCTATTACTAATACATCTAAAAAATGATATCTCTCATTGGCATTTCATCAAACACTTTATAAGCAATCTCTAAACCACCACATATCATATACCCTTTGTAGGTTGTCTAAAAAATTACTGCAGATAGCCAATCTTTATCAAGCACTGATAATGGAGGTTACAATTCGATAACTTTCAGAAGGTTACAAATTGAAGAACTTCATAACAATCGGTGAAGGTTATAATTCAACAACCTTCACGGCAACCGATGAAAGTTCTGGATCAACGAATTTCACAATCATCAACAAGAGTTACAATTGACGATTCTCACATTCCAAAGAGCCGAGATGAGGATCACAATCTTTGCAACATTCTAACTAGAGAGACTACAACTCAACGGTCTCTTAAACCCAAAACACAGAGCTCACCTCTGTATTCCAAACCCAAAACACATAGCTTACTTTTGCGTTCCAAGCAACAAAACATAGGGCCCACCACTGTGTTTTCAGCCTCAAACACAGAGTTCGTGCCCAGAACGCAAATTTTGTGTTTGATTCGTTCATACACGAGTTGAACGGTTCCAGAAAACCGTTTCCCACGATTTGAGGAGGATTACACCTCACTAGGGAGAGATTTTAGGGGTGAGTTACACCCCTTCATCCCCTATAAATAGCCGAAAAACCAACTTAAATCGGATCTTTTTTTTATCTTTTTGGGCAGATCTAGATTTTTGAGGCTTCAGATCTAGGAGGGTTTGGAGCATCATCAAAAGTAGTTCTTGGAGCTTTTCCTTGGCTTGTGAACCATTTCAATTAGATCAAATCAACTCTTTTACAGAGTTCTAAACTCGTTCTGAGTTCTTTAACTTGTTTAGAGTTCCTAAACTCGTTAAGAGTTCTAAACTTACATTACAAGTTCTTCCCATCAAGAGGAGTCAACCAAGTTCCATGAGGTGAAGTGTTCGGATCGTCAACGGGATACAAGATTCAAGTTTCCATCGACACCAAGAAGAACCCTGGTTTAAACAAAGGGGAGGGTCTCCGTTGATCCCTTCTCTCTTTTGTAAATTAGGAAACCGATCGAGAAGACTGTTATTTCTTTTCTAAATTAGTTAGAGAGAGATTACTGTGAGAGATTGTATTCATTCTTTTTCTAAGTCAGTAGAGAGATAAATACAAATTTTATTCTCATTTCTTCTTCAATTTTTTCACAAACAAGAGATGAAGACTTCATTGGGGATTAGCTTCACTGATGAAGAAGTGGTGACGCAATCCAACGTTAACCTTGTTAGAACTACGATCAAAGCTCTTGTTGTGGAGTTTGATCAAGCCAAGTACGAAGAGGCACTCTCCTCCGGATCCCTTAGCCCCAAGGCTATGCGCAAGGTCCGCAAAGTCCCTAAAGAGACTAAAGCTCCAATTATGGCCGACTCACCAAAGGAGGATCTCTCCCTTGGGCTAGACTACTCGGACAGCCTCTCCTCTGGAGGAGTAGACTCAGCTTTAGCCAAACTCGTCAGTCAAGTTAAAGATTCTGTACTCGCGTCAAAACAATAGGTATCGGGTCACAAAAGGCCTATTACAGCGGCAAACGTAATCAGTACTGATGGTGATGCTGCTTCAAAAGCCTTAAGATAGGCTAAGAAGAATGCCACTCGACAAAGGAGAAGATTCATACAACGAGCACAACTCCGAAAAAGTCGATCTTTTGATCAACACCAGCTTCGCGTTTGTGAGCAAAAACGCCACCCTAAGCTCGATGTTTTTACTATGAAACGCAAGCCTCGCGTTCATGAGCCCAAGCATGAGCTCCATAAAAGCCAAGTTGGATGTAGCCCTCAGTGGTGTGTTGTTCAATCTAAACGCAGACCTCAAGAAAGCATTGATTCTCCAAAATACGACTCTCAGGAGCGTCTTACCCAATCAAAACGCAGCTCTCAGGAGCACGTTATTCAATCAGAACACAACCCTTAGGGATGTGTTACCCAATCATAACGCAATCATCAAGGGAGCATTTCATCGATAAAACACGAACCTCAGGCCTGTGTTGCTAAAAAACGCGACCCTCGCGTTCCCATTCTCAAATGCAGTTCTTGTGTTCCAAATGCTAAGCGCGACCCTCGCGTTCCTTCTCCAAAACACGATGTGATACGTTGCGTACAAAAGGATCAACATGGGTTTAAGATTCATGTTCACCAAGATCCAATCCCGTCTACTGATGGATAGGGGGTTCCAGCTCTAACCTCACGTTCAATGAGAAATTATTCCCAAGTCTCCGACTTAAAGGAACTTTTATCGAGAGAAAGACCGGTGTAACAAATCACTCATTCATGTCAATATGAGTGACTTATTTCTGTGGTCCTCTCAGAATGCTAATGTTGTGTTTCCGTGCCTAGGCGGTCGGTAATCGATCGATGACAAACGTTACTCAACCAAACAAGTGACGACATCATTACAAGAAGAAATCTTCAGAGGCCGTATATCCTGAAGTCACTATCAATGTGATCGGTAGAGAGAAATTGTCAGTCTCTAGTTTTGATGAATCGGAGATGGATCTTTCTCCGAGCGTTAGAGAAATTGCGAACGAGTTTGAAGGAATCTACCAACGCACTCGGATGTGAACAGGAGCCATTCCCTATGTCAACTATCGGAGGTTAGCAAGATGAACCAATTCCGATGATAAACACTCAGCCATCGTGGAGTCTCAATCATCAAGTTCTTTTCGTGGGACATGAGAGATTCACCTACATGGCAGGAAATCCTGAAGATCTCACAAAGAGGCTTGATGAACAACATGCCATGCTCCAAGCATAGCAGTAAACCATCAATCGGCTTCAAGATCTGATGGCTCAGATCATTGCGGATAGGGCCAATTCTCAGAAAGCTAAGTCATAACCTTGACAGGAATCCTCCCAGAAAGGAGGATCGTCTACAGCGGGGAAACAAAAAGTGAATGAGACTGCTGAGTAAGAAACTCGTCACGTAGAATCTTTCTCTGAAGAAGAGAAAGAAGCCGAGAATGAGCAGAATCCTCAGTCGGCCAAAATGGAAGAATTTGAAGCCTGTCTCAATGCTATTGCCAACAGAAGTGAGCTCCAAGAAGAAGGAGTTGTGAGGCCTTATCTCGCTAAATAGGATGCAGCTCCCTATCCACCAAGATTTAAGGCTCCGACTCTACAAGCTTTTGACGTCACAGTGTCACCGAACCAACATATCTACTACTTCAAGTCATAGACTGGAGATGTGATATCAAACGATACCATATTGACTCGCTTGTTCATTGACACCCTCAAGGGGGTTGCCTTTGAGTGGTTCATGAATCTCCCTATTGGATCAATTCAGAAATGGTAGATCTAGAGAGTCTATTCCTGACCCAATTCTTAGAAGATGATACCGAAGTATCCATCCCTACCCTTCTTGCCACCAAACAAATGAAGGGAGAGTCTATCAAGGCCTTAGTCAAGAGATTTTGAAGCATGGCCTTACGATGTCTGTCGAGTATGACACAATCCACTCTAGTGGAAACCTGTCAATATAATTTGAAAACCCATCTCTTGGCTCAAATGGGAGTCACAAAATGTCGATCCTGGAAATAGTTAGTCTCCCAAGGAGAGCAAACAGAAGAGATTATTGTTCGGGTTAAAACCGAAGAAACAAGTAAACAAAAGCAACCGGTGCAACGCAATCAAGGCAATGCTCCCCAATCAAAGGAAAATGATACGTTGGCCACTAATACCAATACTCGAGCGACATCTACTAAACAAGGTAAGACATCGAGTCAAGCAAGAGCACCCAAACAATACTCTTTCAAAGAGGACCATGTGGACACTTTATTCCAGCTACTTCGGAAGAATAATAAGTTGAAGCTCCCTGAAATAAAGAGACCGGAAGAGGCAGGAAAAGTGGACGATCCCAACTACTGTTGCTATCATAGAATGTTGGGACATCTGACAAAGAGGTGCTATATCTTCAAGGATATTCTGCAAGCACTAGTCGATGCTGATGTACTCAAACTGAAGCCAGAATAGAAGACTGTATCCACTAACATGATATCGGTCCAGTTTGGAGATTTTCCACCTGTGGCAGCTCTTAACGGTGTCATCCCTATCCCCAAGGGAAAACTACACTTGAAGAATATTGGCCCACAAGGTCAGAAAGAGAAAGGGTTGATATCCCTTACCACTCCAAAAGGAGAGATAATGTGGGTCCATCTCGACTTGCTTGAAGACCAGCAATGGGCAAGCACATCAACGAAGAAAAAGAGGAACAAGGCTAAATCCTCTGATGTGGTTAGCCCCTCTATGAATGAATATGGTGATCATATCGTCCCTCTTACCGACTCGGACGAGGAGAAAGAGATTCTTGCGGTAAAACAAGAAGCTAATCTAGGTACCAGATTAGGAAAGACATACTTGAAAAAATATAATCAAGTTGGTTAAGGAGCAGAAGAACAGGCTAGGGGTTCTACCCCTAAGAATCCTGCAGACAAAGGGAAACAGAAGGAGCTCCGCTATAACAAAAATCTTCTTCAAGAAGCTGGAGGATCAAACACTCCCTTCTGTTTCAATGTTATGGGACATTTGACCAATATTCTGGCCAGGATCATCCTATATGAGCTCTTGTGACTGTCCAAGACCACGAGGGAGGCTCTGATTGAAGCTTTAATGGATACAGAGAGCTTTATAACATAAGTTCCTGCAGTCCCAGAAGTTACAAAAGAACAATCTTGCGCACAATGCTTACAAGCTACGAGAAGTTTGTCATGCACATCATTCGTACAAGAAGATATGCAAATCAAACACAAGCATGATAAACCACTGTATTACACAGGGTATATTGGGTCCTCTGAGATTAGTCGTGTCCAAGTTGATCTGGGCTCTGCACTTAGCATTATATCGTACAGAGTTATGCAAGTCATAGGGATTCCCCTGCATCGATTGAGTTCCACTCAAACTACTATCTTCGGTTTCAACGCCAACTGCACACGACCTCTAGGCAAAATCAAGCTCAGGTGTCAAACCGAAGATCTCAAGTCCAAAATAACTTGTTATATCATAGATGCGGACACGTCCTACAATCTATTGTTAGGACGGCCCTGGATTCATGCGAATTGCATCGTCCTATCTACCCTTCATCAGATAATGAAATATGCCAATGATGAGGGAGAAGTCAAAACCCTGATCGTAGAGAAGCAACCTTTCAAAGGTGTGAAAATTTTCCACACTGACTCATCTTTTATCTGGATTCCCAAGTTCTAGAACAGCCGAAGGAAGCCGTCGATAGTGGCAACGAAGCAGACATTGAGCCCGAGCCTGAAGAGGAGTATCCGTGGGAGTTAGATCTAAGTGTAATGAACCAAAATGATCTCAATAATAATGATGTACTGACTGAGGGTGAGAGGTACATTAATGAAGATTTTAATTTGGCTTACTTGTCTGATGTATCCTTTGAATGCAAGAAGACAGAGACTGATACAGATGTAGGTACAGAACCCTAGCATACATTATAAGCTGAGGCATCACTTGATTTGCCGCTCAAACCATCCTTTGCTACATTCGAAGAGATGGAAGATGTGCAGAAAGCCTTCTTCATGGTCCCGTCTAAAAAGAAATGCCAAAAGTCAATCTATTTTAGTAAAGTCAACTCTGAGTTACCCAAGTGGGAAAGTTCAGATGAAGATCTTGGAATCCCATAATTTCATTATTATGAACCCAATTCCATCCATTTGATGAGAAGAATGGATTATAACTTTGATAAACAGGAAGGTTTAAACTTTGGGAAAGGAAGACGAGCACCAATTCGATCTTTCACTGCAAAAAGAAAGACTCCTAATTATTATCATAATACTGAAAGAGGGTTAGGTTATGTTTCAACCCCTCCCCTTTTAGAAAATGAAGCTGATGATTGTCTATGGCAAGACTATTCATCTAAAACATCATCATGAGAATTCGATGTGAGCATCAGAATATTCTTTAAAAACATGTCTGTGAATATGACTTCATCTAGTCATCCAGATGAAGATACAGAAGAAAATGATGAAAAGTTGATTGAGTCAACCAACGATCCTTGGATCAAACGCCTTAATATTTTATGGGATATGCGCTTCGAACAACATGAGTCACCCACAGAAGATAAGATAATCCAAGTCAACATAGGGGATGAAATCAATCCCAAGTTAATCTTCATAAGCGAGAGTTTATCACCATCCGAGAAAGAGGACCTCATATCTCTCATTACAGAATATATAGCTGACTTTGTTTGGAATTATGAAGATATGTCGGGTCTTGATCCTAAAGTAGTCATGCATCGTCTTAACATTGATCCGGATGCAAAGCCTGTTAAGCAACAACAACGACGGTTCCATTAAGAGATCATGGAGGCGATTGAGTCGGAAGTCAAAAAGCTTATCGACTTAGTCTTTATCAGAGAGGAACAACACCCTGACTAGGTGGCTATCATTGTCCCCGTGCCTAAGAAGAATGGAAAAGTCTAAATTTGCATTGATTTTCGTGACCTAAATGTTTCATGTCCAAAAGACAAATTTCTACTCCCCGTCACAGATGTTATGATCGACAATACTTGTGGGTATAACAGAATGTCTTTTATAGATGAGTTTTTAGGATATAACCAGATCAAAATATACCCTGAAGACGAAAAGCACACTGCCTTCAGAATACCATTAGGAGTGTATTACTACACAGCGATACCCTTTGGATTGAAGAATGCTAGTGCAACCTATCAGCATGCAATGAATACAATCTTTTATGAACATCTACGTAAGAAGATTGAATGTTATGTGGATGATATCACAGTGAAAAGCCAAAACAAAGATGATCATCTTCCAGGTCTGAAGATGATGTTCGATATCGTGTGAGCGCATCAATTGAAGATGAATCCTACAAAATCTTTCTTGGGGGTTGCCAGCGGCAAATTCCTTGGGTTTATAGTTACATTCAAGGGGATTTCTTTCAATCCAGAAAAGGTTCATGCTATCTAAGGAATGCTACCTCCGAGAAACATCAAAGAGCTCAGATACTTGCAAGGCAGATTAGTTTATATCCGGAGATTCATATCAAACCTCTCGGGATGCTGCCAGCCCTTCACCAAGCTGATGAAGAAAGGAGTCTCATTTGTTTGGGATGAAGATTGCCAAAAGGTATTTGAGGAGATCAAGAGATATCTCACTCAGCCACCCGTCCTTGTGGCCCTAATATCAGAGAAACTATTTCTGTTATATGTGAGAGCCATAGATCATTCTCTTGGAGCTTTGTTAGCTCAGAACAATGACCAAGGATATGAGCAGGCAATCTACTACCTCAGCAAAACCATGATTGGAGCTGAACACCAGTACAATTCGGTAGAAAAAGAGTGTCTTGCCTTAGTATTCGCCATTCAGAAAATGTGACACTACCTAGTCGGTCAATCAATTCATGTCATCCAAGTTAAATCCTTTGAGGGTGCTCATGACGAAACCCTCTTCACTGAATTGCTATCTAACGAAATGGACGACTCTTATCACAATATTCCATGTAATTCATGCCTCAAAAGGCTATTAAAAGGCCAAGCTTTAGCAGATTTCCTGGTTGATTATCCAGTATCTAATTCGTCCAAATTATATGAAGACTTACCATATGAAGTTGATGAAGCTTGTGTAACCCAAGAGGTCATGCAAGTATGAAAATTGTTCTTTGACAGTGCATCTAGAGCAAACCATATTGGAGGAATCACCGTTGGTGTGGAGGTGATACTTGTATCCCTAAGTGGTCATGTAATCCCAAGAGGATTCTCTCTAATCGAGCCATACACTAACAATATAGCAGAGTACAACGCTTTGCTATTAGGGATGCAGTTGGCCGAGGAGCTTAATATTCGACACCTTGAGGCATATGGTGATTCTTAGCTCATCGTAAATCAAGACGAGGAGAATATGAAGTACATAATGAGGACTTAGTCCTATATCACTTCGCTATGCTAGAGCTAGCCCAGAAGTTTGAAGGCTTTGTAGGCTGTCAAAAAAATCACAATAGATAGCTGATCCCCATCAAAACACCGATGATGGAAGTTACAATCTGACGACTTCCAGAAGGCTACAATTTGAAGACTTTCATGTAGATCGCTGAAGGTTACAATCTGACGACCTTCACGACAACCGATGAGAGCTCTAGTTTAACAGCCTTCACCATCAACATCGAGAGTTACAATCTGACGACTCTTATATATCAGAGAGCTAAAGCAAAGATTACAAAATGACGATCTTTGCAACGCTTCGACAGAAAGAGACTACAAATCAATGGTCTCTTCAAATCAAGACGTGGAAGTCCTCCCCGCGTACCAGCATCAAGATGCGCCGTGTTCATAGCCACGAACGCAGCGCAAACGCAGCTCCAAACGCTGCAAACGCAGCTCAGATCCGCTGCCAAACGCAGCACAAACGCACAAAACCGTTTCCCATGATCTGAGGGGATCATAACTCCACTCAGGAGTGATTTAAGGGGCGGTTACATCCCATTAGCCCCACTTAGGAGCGAATTAAGGAGGTGGTTACACCCCTTAATCCCCTATAAATAACTAAGAAATCAACTTGGTTCGGGGCTGGATCTTTCGGGTCTGTTGGAACTTCTTGGCAGCGAAAAGAGGATCCTTCATCCTTCGGTTGGAGCTTTGGAGATCGGCAACAAGATCTTCTTCATCCTTGGCTTATAACCGACTTTCGGTTAAATCAACTCTTTCATAGAGTTTTAAACTCGTTCAGAGTTCTCCACAATGTGAAATCGTGAGGAGAAGACTACGTTCCAGTGAAACAAGACGTCGGATCGTCAACGAGAAGCAAACTCGACGCGAGCATTCGAGGGAGGCATCTCATCGCCACCGTGAAGAACCCAGAATTAAACAAAGGGGAGAATCCAGATCATTCTCTTCTCTTTTGTAACCAGGAATCCAAATTGTAATCGAGAGTTGAGAGAGTTGTAATCATTCTTTTTCTAAGCAGTTAGAGAGAATAAAATCAAACGCAATTCTTTCCTTATATTCTTTTTATTACAAAATTTCCCACAAACAAAAGATGGCGACTCTGCTGGGGAAGAGCTTCTCTGACGAAGAAGTGGTGGCGTAATTCGATGTTCATCTCACTGGAACAACCGTCGAAACTCTCATGGTTGAGTTTGATCAAGCCAAGTTTGAGGAGGCTCTCTCATCCGGATCCCTTAGCCCCAAGGCTATGCGCAAGATCCACAAAGTCTCCAAGGAGACTAAAGCTCCAATTGTTGCTCCTATGCCGAAGGAAGCCTTCTCCTTCAACCAAGAATGCTCGAACAGCCCCTCCTCCGAAGGAGTGGGCTCAGCTTCGGCCAAACTCGTCCACCGAGTTGAAGGCTTTGCGTTCATGCCAAAGCGACGTTTCTCGGGTCACGAAAGGCCCATAACAGCGACCATCTCTGTCGACGACATCGCTGCAGAGACCTTAAAACAGGCCAACAAGAACGCCGCTCGACGAAGAAGAAGATCTCGACGACAAGTACAACTTCGAGAAAATCGATCCTCCAACCAACGCGAGCCTCGCGTTCGTAAGCCTAAACGCAACCATGCGCTCTGCGTTTCTGTTTCAGAATG
Source organism: Asparagus officinalis (assembly GCF_001876935.1). Lineage (NCBI taxonomy): Eukaryota > Viridiplantae > Streptophyta > Magnoliopsida > Asparagales > Asparagaceae > Asparagus > Asparagus officinalis. Next base: position 68,301,080 of record NC_033800.1, on the reverse strand, counting down.
CAAGTCTCGCGTCTATGAGCCCAAACATGGGCTCTGTGTGAAGAAGACTGAACGCAACCCTCGGAGCTCAGGCATGCGTTCGGGTGATGAAATTCAATATGGAACCTGGCCTTCTCCGTGGAGCTTCGGGGCGCTGCCCCGAACCCCGCCGGGGGGTATTCCATCCCCCCCGGACCCCCTGGCCAGGGGCGCGCCGTCCCCTGGACCCCCGAATACTCTGCGTAGCAGCGAGACCCCCGAATACTCTGCGTAGCGCGACTAGATTGAGGGGCGGATGTCAAAAGTCCATGGATTCAAGGCATCTCAACCAGATCCATGTTCACCAAGAGCCAGTCCTGTCCAATCATGGACTGGGGGTTCCAATTCAAACCTCACGATCAGTGAGTAGTTCTCCTCGAATCTTCACAACAGATTTGAGAGAGTTCATATCGAGAGAAAGACCGATGCAACAAGTCATTCCTACGGTCCTCTCGGGATGTCAATGTTGTTCATATGCGACCAAACAATTGGTGTTCGACCGATTAACGCATGTTACCTTGCCCAACCAACGACGACGTTCTCACAGGAAGAAGTCTCCAGAGACTGAATATCCTAGGGTCACTATCAATGTGATCAGCAGAGGGAAAGCCTCAGGTCCTAGTTCCGACGACTCTGAGACATTCCTACGGTCCTCTCGGGATGTCAATGTTGTTCATATGCGACCAAACAATTGGTGTTCGACCGATTAACGCATGTTACCTTGCCCAACCAACGACGACGTTCTCACAGGAAGAAGTCTCCAGAGACTGAATATCCTGAGGTCACTATCAATGTGATCGGAAAAGGGAAAGCCTCAAGTCCTAATTCCGATGACTCAGAGGCAAGTCGTTCGCCGACCGTCAGAGAAATTGCTAACAGCCATCCCCCCTGTCAACTATCGGAGGTTAGCCAGAGGAACCAATTCCGATGATGAACACTCAGCCATTGCAGAGTCCCAATCATCAAGCTCTTTTGTTGAACATGAGAGCTCCGCCTATATGACAGAAAGCCATGAAGATCTCGCGAAGAGACTTGATGAGCAGGAGGCCATGCTCAAATCTCAGCAAGAGGCCATCAATGAACTCATGGCCCTGTTGACTCAAGACCTCACACAAGCAAAGGGAAGGGAAAAGTGGTTGATGACACGGCTTCTGACCAAGAAGCCCACAACCTGGAATCTTCCTCTGATGAAGGAAGAGAGACGG
>NC_033800.1:68275775-68298365 GCF_001876935.1 Asparagus officinalis | reverse complement strand
TTAAGTCAAAACGCTGAGGTCAGACCCGCGATGCAAAAACCAAACGCTTAGGTCAGACCCGCGATGCAAAAACCAAACGCTTAGGTCAGACCCGCGATGCAAAAACCAAACGCTTAGGTCAGACCCGCGATGCAAAAACCAAACGCTTAGGTCAGACCCGCGATGCAAAAACCAAACGCTTAGGTCAGACCCGCGATGCAAAAACCAAACGCCGAGGTCACACCCGTGTCTCAAGTTCAAAATGCAGGGTCCACCCCCACATTCCAGAAGCAGGATTATGGCGCATACCTTCACACAGGTCCTACGTGCAAATCCCTTCAACCAAGATGCCTTCGAAGCAAGTGCAGAGAACAAATCCTTTACCACAAGGAATCAACAGCTCCAAGATCAGAGTTGAGATCCAAAGTATTCCGAAAATTCGTCCCAGTCAACCGCGAACTTTCGAAAACTTTGGAGGGGGTTCTGTAGGCTGTCTAAAAATCATAATAGATAGCTGATCCCCATCAAACACCGATGATGGAAGTTACAATCTGACGACTTCCAGAAGGCTACAATTTGAAGACTTTCACGTAGATCGCTGAAGGTTACAATCTGACGACCTTCACGACAACCGATGAGAGCTCTAGTTTAACAGCCTTCACCATCAACATCGAGAGTTACAATCTGACGACTCTTGCATATCAAAGAGCTAAAGTAAAGATTACAAAATGACGATCTTTGCAACGCTTCGACAGAAAGAGACTACAAATCAATGGTCTCTTCAAACCAAGACGTGGAAGTCCTCCCCGTGTACCAGCATCAAGATGCGCCGCGTTCATAGCCACGAACGCAGCTCAAATGCAGCTCCAAAAGTTGCAAACGCAGCTTAAATCACCACTGGACGCAGCTCAACATCGCTGCCCGACGCAGCTCAATGCCGCTGCCAAACGCAGCTTTCATCCGCTGCAAACGCAGCTTCCAGACGATGCGTTCAAGCTTCCAGACACTGCGTTTGAATGCAGAATTCACGTCAGAACGCGGGCCTGCGTTTGACTCGTTCAAACACGAGCTGAACGGTTTCAAAACCGTTTCCCACGATCTGAGGGGATCACAACTCCACTCAGGAGTGATTTAAGGGGCGGTTATATCACATTAGCCCCACTTAGGAGCGAATTAAGGAGGTGGTTACACCCCTTAATCCCCTATAAATAACTGAAAATCAATTCAGTTCAGGGTCGGTCTTTTAGATCCTTCTCGTAGGCAGCAAAGAAGAGATCTCGGGCTGGTTTTGGGGCGGTCGGTTGGAACTTATTGGCAGCGAAAAGAGGATCCTTCATCCTTCGGTTGGAGCTTTGGAGATCAGCAACAAGATCTTCTTCATCCTTGGCTTATAACCGACTTTCGGTTAAATCAACTCTTTCATAGAGTTTTAAACTCGTTCAGAGTTCTCCACAACGTGAAATCGTGAGGAGAAGACTACGTTCCAGTGAAACAAGACGTCGGATCGTCAACGAGAAGCAAACTCGACGCGAGCATTCGAGGGAGGCATCTCATCGCCACCGTGAAGAACCCAGAATTAAACAAAGGGGAGAATCCAGATCATTCTCTTCTCTTTTGTAACCAGGAATCCAAATTGTAATCGAGAGTTGAGAGAGTTGTAATCATTCTTTTTCTAAGCAGTTAGAGAGAATAAAATCAAACGCAATTCTTTCCTTATATTCTTTTTATTACAAAATTTCCCACAAACAGGCTTCTTTATTGGATACATCCCACGAGTCCAGAATGTATATGCGGATACTTTAGCCTTGCTGGCAACTTCATTGGCATTACCGCCAAAGGCTGAAACAATAATATTCGTTATGGGCTATGACTTGTATCACCCCAAATTTCCTTTAGAAGACTGCTCAAATGAGACAATAGCGGAGATCACTTGCGCAACTTCAATTAAGCTCGAACCAAGGGATTGGCAGTTTCTGTATACTGACTATGTCTTGTACGGGATACTGTCCGATGATTCTAAGGAAGTGGTCACCGTTAAATGGAAGGCCCTTTGATTCTATTATGATGCGGTGTCTCAAGCATTGTACCAAAAATTACATGATGGAGTCTTGCTTCGCTGCCTTTCCAGAAAAGAAGCACAGGAGTCTCTTAAAGAAGCTCATGATGGAATGTGTAGAGCTCACCAACCGAGAGCTTAATTAGAAGATCGTCTCTGAAGAATTGGTTACTATTGGCCTAAAATATTTGCAGACACTGTCGATTATGCTAAACGTATCATGCATGTTAGATTCATGGTGATTTCATTCATCAAGCACTGGGAAATTTGCATCCAACATCTTCATCTTAGTCATTCGAGATGTGGGGAATGGACATCGTCGGACCTATCTTCCTACCGGCCTCCAAAGGACATCGGTTCATAATGGAAGTAACCGATTTATTCTCCAAATGGGCATAAGTAATTTCTTTGAAAGAAGTCAAGGCTTCGAATGTGATCAAGTTCATCAAACATCACATAATCTACCGCTTTGGCATACCAAGACGAATTGTCCATGACAACGGAATTCAGTTCATCAGTCATGGTTTTCAGAGATTCTGCTACAAGTTCAGGATCCAAAGTATCACATCAATAGCATACTACCCACCAGCCAATAGCCTCGTGGAAGATTTTAACAAAACCATCGTGAAGCTTCTCCAAAAGTTCGACTCTAAAAGACGACACGACTAGGATGAAAAGTTAGGTGAATGTCTATGGGCTTACCGCACAATGGTGAGAACCCCTACAAAAGCAACCCCATTCTCTTTGGTATATGGCTGTGAAGTTGTACTACCATTAGAAATTCAAATCCTATCCCTTAGGGTTGCCATTGCGACAGGGATGATGGATGAAGAGCAACATCGACTGCGACTTCATGAATTGGAAGCGTTGGATGATAAACGACTTCAAGCCAAGCAATAGATCGAGTTGTATCAAGCTCGAATTTCCAAAGCCTACAACAAGAAGGTTAAGGAAAGGATCTTCAAGAAAGATGATCTGATGTTAGCTGTCAGACGACCTATGGTGATGACGCATAAGACCAAAGGCAAATTTAACCCCAAGTAGGAAGGACCTTTCGTAGTAGAATCAGTCTATTCGAATGGAGCTTACCATCTCGTCAATCAGAAAGGTGATAGTCTCATGATGTCAATTAGAAAGGTGATAGGCTCATGATGCCAATCAACGGGAGATTCATTGAGTTGAGAGTAACAAATCTTTCAAACCTTCCCCAGCTTATACATCATCCAGTTAACATTACACCTTTGACGATTGAATTTTTCTGGAATTATTTTAATAATAAAGAGAATTTATGATTTATGCTAAGTTAACATTACACATATGGCATTCTTAATCTTTTCAAGGTTCTAAGTTAAAATACAACATGAAAAAAAGAGAATAGTGAAAGGCAAAATGATATCATTTTCATTTGACATTGTTGATTTGCTACAATATAAAAATACTTGTCATGAAAATGATACAAAAAAATCAGCACTAAACTAAAAAAAAAGGCAAATGAAGCTAAGTATCAGGGTCTGTCAATTTAATAGATGCAAGCCTAGACTTAACATCTGAGGGCTTCTTTTCATGGGTAGCCCGTTCTGCAGTTTCTTTCCTAAGCTCCGCTTCAACAGGTGTAGTAGCAGCAGTTTCTTTCTAGATCTCCTCAAGAGCTTATATTTTCTTGCCATAAGCATCGTCGATCTCTACACTCTTGAGGTGGAGTCTTTTCACAGTCGCCTCCTCATCAGCAAGTTGAGCCTGTAATCAAGCAATAGTAGCAACAAAAGTGGTCGGTTCAGCTTGTACTCGATCACGCTACTCCTACAAGCTCGCAATATGTGCCTCTTTTTCAGATAAATTCTTGTGGAGAGCTTCTTGTTCATGAGCTTTTGCAACTTGGATAAGAGCAAAAGTCTACTCTGTTTCTGACTCCAAATCAGCATGCATCAAGTCTTCTAAAGCCTTCGGATAGGCCTCCAGGAGAAGGACGCTTTCCATGCAATGCGCGGTCAATTGAGTGTTGCCCGAACACCTGATGTTGTTCAGGGAACCTGTTAAGAAAGTTTAAAGTCTAAAAATGTACCATGCCTAAGGCTCACGTGGGTGATCGATTGTTTCATTATGCTCTCCAACTGTTTGATAAGGCCCCTTAAGATTCTCGAACCTGGTTGAGCAAACTTAGGAGCAGCTTCAGCTTCTTACGCTTGGTCGGGAGGTATCGAAGTGAGGGTCTCTATCATAAGAATAGACTCTGATCCCCCAGCACTCAGGTCTCCCTCACCATCTACGCTTGTTAGAGTGGGGATATTCAATTGAGGCTTGTGTTGTTAGGGAGATAACAGAGTGGAAGACTTCTTTTCCTTGTAATCTGAAAGCGCAGGCTACTCAGGCTTCATGGCATCCTACACCAACTTTGCCCCTCGTTGGGGTCTTGATTAAATAGCCCATCTTTGGCGAGCACTTTTCTCGTATCGGCCTGCTTCTTCCGCCGTGAGGGCTCGCTTCCCCATTGCCTTTCTCTTACGAGACTCAACCGCCTTTACCTCCTCCTGGACTCCTCCTATCGCAGATGCCACTTGCTCATAGGATAAATACTCGTCCATCCCCTTCAGGCGAGTATTCGTGGAACCCTTCCTCGACTCATGTAGCTCTTGAATCTCTTTTAAGCAAGAGGTATACATGTTGCACTCCAGGATCTGAGAAGCTTCATAGAACCAGTGGTAAAATTCTAAAACAGCATGGTAGTTGGGCGTTGGATCGGGCAATGTCAACTTGGAGTGGGAATTTCCAGTGGTGAAGTAGTACCAAGCTCGGGCCCTCTCATAAAAATTCCCAAAGTGAGCTAGCTTCATATTAGTGTTCCTAACATACAGTTGGTCATACCCAAACTATCGAGCGAATCGAGAAGGCACGTAAGGCTCAATGATACACTTTTCACCATATCGAAGAACCAGATAACCAATTCTGATTGTGAGGAGCCATCTGAAAATGCCCCCACGTAGGGATGTGAAGCCCTTGGGGCCTATGTCCATATACCTTGTGGTCTTGTTTCCTATCCCATCAAAATCGGGAGAATAACAAAAGTTGATCTCTTTTGATAGGATCTGTCGAGCCTGGACTATGTACACATTCTTCTATTGGGCTGACTCGAGCCGCTGTACAAATAGGATGAAATATCTGCTATCCGAAGAAGCTGTTATCATCAATGAGGGGTAGTGCATGACAAACCAGGCTACCAAATAAGTGTACGGCACTAGTATATAGGGTTGAGGAGTCTTCAAACTTTCTTCCCAGCAACGCTTATCTCTCTAATGGTGAGGAACTCAGAAGTTAACTCTCGTAGGCCATTCTGCAAACAGCATACCATTGCAGAACGGAGACTCACTGGTCTCCCATGGGCCAAAAGGATGGCTGGATATACTACCTCAGCCAGGATGGACTCGATGGGCTTCGATGGGACTATGCATCACTTCAGCCATATCATTAAAAAGCCAGCAAGGAGGGCTGTGTCAGAGATGGGAGTCTCAGCTTGGTAATGGAAACTCTCAAATTAGGTGGATGGTGGAAAGGTATCCTTCTGAGACTCATTGATATAGCAAGCATCGGAAGCTTTAATGCGAGCCTTGATACTTTTAAGAGAGCTTGCAGCAAGACGGGTCACTGCCAAGTCTTTTCGGTCTAAGTTTTGGAACAAATAATCTACCTAAGAAGTCTGCATGACACTGCCTCCGCATAGCCCAGCCAGCTGAGCACAAATCTGGAAGTCGCACATCACCTCCCAAAAGTTGCATAAACTTCGGGATGTGTCTCTCTCAAGACAGAGAGATCTTCAATTCCTAGGATGAACTCTTCATAGGGCATTTCTCCAAATGGCAGCCTTGATAGTTTATACATCTCGTGGAGAGCGAAGCCCAACTCTTCGATGGACATGAAGAATGTGGAGCTATCTGGATTGTATCGCTCCAGCATAGCAAAAAAATTAGGATAGCTTTGAACAATTCTATGTCGAGTGGCTGACACGAGAACTGTGAGGCCAGATTAGGCAAGTGATTCTTTGAGATCTTTAAGAATGAAGTCCACCATGCGAGTACACCACCCCCATCTCCAAAATACACCCAACCAGGAGATCTAAATGCTTGCGTAGGGAATTCACCCTGAGCAGTAATGAATTGGTGATGAAAATGTTTGCAAGGATGGTCGCCTCCTTAGTGAGATCTTTTTTTTCAATTCTACCAGGTCTCAGACCCTTCACGTGTCCATCTTCCATCACTCCTTGCAAGATGAACACGTTGATGGGCGAAGGCCCGAGGGATATGTTTTTCTTTTCCTTGACTAGGTCATATAGCAGATGTCTACACCACGTGATGTGCTGGAAATAGGAGAGCGGATACATACACCGCATATTCGGCAAGAAGAGAAAACGATTATTGACTCTTCGCAGTAGTTTGGAGTTCTCCACATATAAATTTGTCATCAATTTCTATGTGGTCTCCGAAAAGGAACGTCGACTTTACAAACTGATCATAGCCTACCGGCGTATGAATATCCACGTCAGTAACCATGGCCCTAAGAACAGATGGTCTTGACTCCAGATTTGGAAACACTGCTCTCGGTAAGGAGGGGTGAATAGTGTAGGTTCTCTGCAAAAATGGGTACCCTCATCCAGGCTACCTATATACCCGAAGTGATGTTCGAGAGAAAGTGGTACATCGGGAAAAAGCACTGCAAAACAAGAAGCTAAAAGTTAGTAGCTGAGAAGTAAACGACTGGTAAAAGTCCAAAGGACTAAATCAAAACGCAAAGGCTAGCCCTACGTTCCAAATTTAAAACGAAAAGGCTACCCCTGTGTTCCAAATCCAAAATGCAAGGGCCAGCCCTGCGTTCCAAATCCAAAACGTAAGGGCCAGCCCTACTTTCTAAATCCAAAACGTAAGTATCAGCCCTACCTTCCAAATTCAAAATGCAAGGGCCAGCCTTGTGTTCTAATTTCAGAACGCAAAGATCGAAACCCGCATTCTGGTTACAAAATGCAGGAGTCAATCCCATGTTTCACAACTAACGCAGAGTCCTGCCTTCATGTTTCCATCGGCAAAGAACGAGTCTTGCTCATTGTTGACAACCCAGAACTTGTCGCCCAGGGTTCAAAACTTGTTGAAACAAGTTATAAAAGTCCTCACTTACCACGGTGAAGAGATGCTAGTGGCGATGGCGTGACCGCTAGAATAGGAGTGCCACCAGCGTCCTCAGCCAACGGAGCATTAGAGGTCGGGTTCACGACCTTCTCAGAGTGAGAACGTGCCTTCTTTGGTGTCATTGAGGTCGAAGGTTGAAGATCATCGGAGATCTTGAAGCAATGAGATGACTCGTTTGAAAATCAAGAAGCAGTTAAGAGAGTTGAATGACCCTTGATTGGACTCAACAGGTCTATTTATACAGCAACCAAGCTGTTAATTCGGCATGGGATTCTAGGATAGAATCCCTCTTAAATGAAATCATCGTGTTTTAGGATAAGTCAGTCCGACTTCGAGACGCAGAGCTCAGCCCTACATCTCAAAATACTAAACACAGGGCTCACCGATGCGCTTCAAATCTTAAACTCTAGGCCTAGACCCACATTGCAAGCTTTAAACATAGAGCTCAGCTCCGCGTGTTAAACCTTAAACGCTGAGGTCACTTTGGTGTTTCACCACTTCAGAGCATGGGGCTCACCCTCGCATTTCAAACATGACACTTAGTCTCGTATGAGTCCTGCATCATGAACTCTTTCGACAAAATATTGTCAAAATCTCTGTATCTCCCTAACAGGGGTCCAAACAAAATCAGCTTATCAACCTTATTTGATAAGATGATAGAATTACAAATATCATCAAGACAATCATCTGTTAGACTCTAGAGGGGGGGTGATTAGGGTCTTGAGGCAATAATAGTGCAATAAATATGACAAGCAATACACCACAAAATGAAAAGCCAAAGTAAAAGAGATAAGGTAAGAAATCGTTATCCAAGTGACGCGCGATGTGTTCACGAGGTTCGGTCTGCTGACCTACGTCCCCGCTCTCCACTCTCGAGGAGAATCCACTACACAACCCGGTTTGGAAGCCGGAACTTCTTCTACACAATGATCTCCACGAGATCTTACAACTACACAATTGATCTCCACGAGATCACACTCACAACAGTATCAATTGCAGGAAAGAGTCTCTCTTTATAGTAGCCGTATGGCAAGAAGAGAGATTTCACTTGAAGCTTGGGATGTGAAAATGAAACAGTGAATAATAGGATGAAAGTTGAAGCTCTTTGAAAACAATAAACTTGAAAACAAGAGTTTTGCAATTAAGTCTTAGTTCTGAAGTAGTTGGGGTGTTAGGTATTTATTAGGAAAGAAAACAGCAGCCAAACCCCCAAAGAATCAGACAAAATCCACCAAAATAGGATTTCTAAAACTGTACAAAAATAGCTGTTATAGTGTTATGAGTCGACTCAGTACTGTTCATGAGTCGACTTATAAGTAGCCGTTACAGGCTAAAAATCAACTTATAGGTCGACTCATAAAATTCATGAGTCGACTCATCATGCATGGGTCGACTCAGCAGAAACAAAACACATTTTCTAGCACAGTTTATGAGTCAACTTATGACAGGCATGAGTCGACTCAACCTGATGGATCGACTCATGATGTTGTGAGTCGACTCATCAGAAACAATTAGAAACTATGCAGCAGTTTGTGAGTCGACTCATAAAAATTCATGAGTCGACTCATAAAAATTCATGAGTCGACTCATAAACATGCACATAGAAAATATCAACTTTGAACCTTGTTAAAAATTATCAAATAAATTCAAAAAAATGTAAAACTTTGGGAATAGGTTATAAACATTTTGAAAAACTTGTTTGAAAATGAAATTTTGCAAAAAGGTCCTCGTATTTGTTAAAATCATCATTTTAACAAAAGTACCAAAATACGAGTTTTGAAATAGTGCAAGTGTGTGTGATATCCCAAATAGCTTCAAATAAAATCTATAACTACTTGCCTATATTTAAGTACTAGAAAGAAAATAAAATAGCAAATATCTCTCACATAGAAATATATTTCTTGAGTCTTGATATTGCTTTAGAGTTGATGAAGATTCTCATTGCGTTAAGTGTTCTTGATAAACATTGCTTCATCACTTTACCTCCACCTCCTTTAGATATTGACGTTGTAGCTCGTATTCTATCCAATCCTCCATAAATAGTACTAACGAGCTTGATATTTATATTAACTACAATATCACTCAACAAGCAATTAGTACCGATAATGGTGGTTGTAAATCATCATCAAAACATAAGGGCTAACAATCTCCCCCTTTTTGATGATGACAACCAACCATTATATTAGAGCGAATAAATATAGCTTATAGATAGTAGCTCCCCCTATCTACGAGCTCCCCCTAACTATATGCACAAATGAGGAGATTTCTCTCTCCCTTTGTCACCATCAAAATGGGGTATATGAAATAGTAAACATGCAAAAAGACATATGAAGATCAACTAACCAAGCAAATAAGCCAAACTTTTTACATAATACATAAACCCTAACCATTTCTTATGCGACAAAAATCTTCTTCACTAAGAGGCTTGGTAAAGATGTCCGCTAATTGAGATTTAGTATCAATATAAACAAGTGATACATCTTGCCTCTCGACATGATCGCGTAAGAAATGATGGCGCACATCAATGTGCTTGGTTCTAGAGTGCAAAATGGAATTTTTTAAAATATTTATAGCACTAGTGTTATCACAAAAAAATTTATATTTTGAAAATACAAATCATAGTCAACTAAACTTTGTTTTATCCATAAAAGTTGGGCATAACATAAGCTGAGGACAATGTATTCCGCTTCCATAGTGGACAAGGCAACACAATTTTGTTTCTTGGAGGCCCAAGAGACAAGAGAGTTACCCAAAATTAACATGTATCACTCGTACTCTTGCGATCTACCTTACATCCGGTAAAGTCGGCATCACAAAAACCATAAAGATCAAAAGAGATGCTTGTTGGATAAAATAAACCAAGATTAATTGTACCATTGATATATTTAATAATTCTTTTAACCAAAATCAAATGGGACGTTTTAGGAGAGGCTTGAAAACGTGCATATGCACACACACTAAACATGATATCGGGTCTACTAGCGGTAAGGTAAAGAAGACTACCTATCATACATCGGTAAAGTTTTGGTCTACATCCTCACCACTATCATCCGCATCAAGCTTGATACTAGTACTCATGGGAGTTGGTGCATGCTTAGAGTTCTCCAATCCGAATTTCTTCACCAATTCTCTAGCTTACTTGCTTTGAGAAACGAATATCCCATCCTTAGTTTGCTTGACTTGGAGCCCAAGAAAGAAAGTGAGTTCTCCCATCATGCTCATCTCAAAATGATCTTGCATAACTTTAGAAAATTCCTTGCATAAACTTTCATTAGTGGTACCAAAAATAATATCATCAACATATCTTTGAACTAAAATAAAATCATTTTTCCTTTTTCTCACAAAAAGTGTATTATCAATTTTCCCTTTAGAAAAGCTATTTTTAAGAAGAAAACTAGAGAGGCGAGCATACCAAGCTCTAGGAGCTTGTTTTAACCTATATAAAGCTTTTGAACCCGGTAAACATGATTAGGAAATGCATGATCCATAAAACCGGGAGGTTGCTCAACATATACTTCCTCTTCCATAGAACCATTTAAAAAGACACTTTTCACATCCATTTGAAATAATTTAAAATTTTTAAAGCTTGCAAATGCTAAGAACATTATAATGGATTCCAATCTTACAACCGTTGCAAAAGTTTCATCATAGTCTATGCCCTCCTCTTGATTATATCCTTGGGCAACTAAACGAGCTTTGTTCCTCGTGACTATGCCATGTTCATCAAGTTTGTTTCTAAAAACCCATTTAGTTCCAATAACATGAACATTATTAGATCTAGGAACTAATTTTCAAACATTGTTTCTTTAAAAATTATTTAGTTCATCATGCATTGCTAGAACCCAAAACTCATCTTTTAAAGCATCATTTATCTATTTAGGTTCTATTTGAGATAAGAAGGTAACATTACCACACTCACTCAAAGCTTTTGAGCGAGTTAGAACCCATTGTGAAGGATTCCCTATTATTTGCTCCTTTGGATGATTTGGTGTAAATTTCCATGCTTTGGAGAGTTCTTCTTGCTCTTGAATATTATTATTTTCTCCATCCTTTTGTGCATCTATTGAGGGTGTTTCATTTAGTTGCAAAAGATCCAATCCTCCCTCAACATCATCATCATCTTTCCTAGGTAAACCAACTTGAATACCAATATTAGTTTCATCAAAAGTAACATTTATAGATTCTTCAACAACAAGAGTTCATTTGTTGAAGACCCTATAAGCCTTACTTCTAGGTGCATATCCTAAGAAAATGCCAATATCAATTTTTGAATCAAATTTATAATAGTGATCTTTGGTGTTCAAGATAAAACATTTGCAACCAAAAATACGAAAGTATCCAATAAAGGGGGTTTTGCCATAAAATAGTTCATAAGGAGTTTTCTTAAGCTTTGGTCTAATCAAAACACGATTCAAAACATGGCAAGCCGTATTGATGGCTTCCGCCCAAAAACATTTTGGTAAATCAAAAGCATTAATCATAGTTCGTACCATCTCTTGTATGGTGCGATTTTTCCGTTCAACAACACTATTTTGTTGTGGTGTTCTTGGAGCGGAAAATACATGAGTTATGCCACAATGTGCACAAAAATCATTAAAATTTTTATTTTGAAATTCATCACCATGATCACTTCTAATTTTAACAACTTTCAATTCTTTTTCATTTTCAATTCTTTTGACAAAATATGAAAAATCTTCAAAACATTCATCTTTACTACCAAGAAATATTGTCCATGTAAAATAGGAAAAATCATCAATGATAACAAAAACATAGTGTTTGCCTCCTAGTGAGGCAACACACATAGGACCAAAGAGATCAAGATGTAATAATTACAAGGGTTTAGAAGTTGATACCTCATTAATGGATTTGAGGGTAGAGTTGGTTTGTTTACCTTTAGCACAATCTTCACAAATGGTATCTTTGATGAAATGTAAGTTTGGTAACCCTTTTACAAGATTCTTTTTGGATAACTTGGATATCAACTCCATGTTGGTGTGACCAAGCCGCTTATGCCAAATCCAAGGATTCTCATCGACCGCTGTAAGGCATTTAACATCTTGATCTACTAGCTCATTCATCTTAAAAATGTATACATTAGATTTTCTATTAGCAATAAAAATGATTTTTTTTTTCATTTAAGCTAACAATGCACTTGTCCGGTTTAAAAGAAATATCAAATCCTTTGTCACTTAATTGACTAATACTAAGAAGGTTATGATTTAAGCCTCTAACCAAATAAATATCCTCTAATACTAAGAAGGACAGCCGGGTATACCACTTCTACAGCAAGAGCATCTATTGGCCAAGTGGGAACCACACACCTTTTTAGCTACAACATCAGGAACCTAACTAATAGGGCCATATCCAATATGGGAGTCTCCACTTGATAGTGAAAACTCTCAAACTCGATATAAGCCGGGAAGATGTCCTCTCTGGCCTTATTAATGTAATGAGTTGTTGCAGCATCGATACGGGTTTGAATATCAGCACTTACAGCTAACCGAGAGACAGAAGCTCCCTTGTGATTCAAATTCTGAAACAAGTATTCTGTCCATGATACTTGTTTAACACCACTTCCTTATGCCCCAGTCAGCTAAGTGTAGATATGGAAGTGACACATTACTTCCCAGAAAGTTACATAGATTTAGGGGCTAGTGGTTCTCAAGACTTAAGTTCTGCCACTCTCAGAATAAATTCTTCGAACGACAGACCCAGAATGGAAGACCGGAGATGTCAAACATCTCATGAATGGAAAAACCTAACTCCCTAACGGGAGTGAAAAAAGTGCAGGTCTCCGGATTGTACCGCTCCAATATGGCAAAGACATTGTAGTGGCTCTGAGCGATACCGTATCGGGTGGCCATCACATGGCAGCTATAAAACCCCATGAAATTTGAATATATTGTGATAAATAATAATAAATATGTTATGGTTATAAATAACATATTTTTATATTTGAGTATGCTAGGATTTGATTTGAGATCAAATCAATGTATATATATGAGTATAGAGGAGAATCATGCACGAAATACGCATAAGCTGAATCTGTGCTTTTAGTAGTCTACTACTAATCTTAGTAGTTGACTAGTAAGGGTATTAGTCGACTAGTTGGGCTGTTTTTAGATTTTTATGGGTTTCGGGTCGGATTCGTTTTGTTTGGAACCCAATTATATATATATGCGTATGTATACTCATTTTAAAGCTATGTTTACCCACTTTCACGTAAAAGCATAGCCACCCTCTCTCCATAAACCCTAGACCTCATTTTTTGTGTTTCCTCGAGGTGATTCGAGACGTTCATCGAGCGTAGGGTGAGATCGTGGGCTTTCAGTTGAAGAGGAGATCTTACAAACATGTCCAGGAGTTGCCGCACGTGTTGAGACAAGATCATCTCCCTCCAAACCTTACCCATAGATTAAATCACATTTTTATGAAGTAATATGATTAACATGATGCTTAGATCTTGAACTAATGTGATAAAAACTTAATTTTCAATGATAAATCTTAACTCAATGCTAGATCTGTAGTTTTTCCTTGTTGTTCTCATTAGATTCATGATCATGATCATTAGGGTTACTTTTAGTTTCATTATCAACATGTTAATCATGCTCTAATCATGTTTAAAACCTAGTTATGCAATTAATTGAGTTTACATGTTAATTAAAGTTTCTTAAACCCTAGATTTGTGATACCTAAGTTCTGTAAACATAGTTAAATGAATTTATATTTGTTCTAAGTAAATTTGTGTAAAACCCCGTAAATTTGAATTACTATGTGATAATTTAAAATAATATGCGATTAATTGAGATAAGTGGATATTTATCGTGATAAATATCATTAAATGATGTTTGAGTATGATAGCAAGTATTTTAAGTGCAAACAAGTTCGTATATGTGAAATAATCAAGTAGAAACATGCACAGATGGCATAGCAAGTATTTTAAGTGCAAACAAGTTTGTATATGTGAAATAATCAAGTAGAAACATGCACAGATGGCCAAACTGCATAAACTGTTTGTGCACTAGCCAGTCGACCGCCGCACCAGGCGCAGTCGACCGCCGCACCAGGCGCAGTCGATCGCTAATCGTATTTCCAGTTTCCTGATTCCATTTGGAAACGGATATTTTGAGGCTTAGGTCCACTTCTACGTTATAAATAACTCTTGAATATGAATTTTTACATCTTATTTCAGAGTTTAAAACCCTAGCAGCCACAATCATTTCTTCTAAACCCTAGAATAATTTTGTGAGAGTTCAAGAGCTTTTTGAAGCGAGATTTCGATTTGAATTTGGCGTGTGGCTTAGGGATCTGTCTTGGCTTTGCATCTTTTAGGTTTTCAATAAGTTTCAGGTGAGTTTTATCTCTACTAACTCTACTCCCATGTTTTTAAATATTTTATTAAGTTTTAATATGGATTTATTGAGCCTAATCAACCATTTTGAGTATAAAAATAGCTCTTTTATAATATATGAGTTAAAGATTACATCTTTTTGTGTTTAAAAGATAATGAACGAATTTTTAGAAGTAAAATAAGATCTAAAAATAATTAAACATGTGATTTAACTAAGTTTTGATGATTTTATCGACGATTTGATATATTCATGCATGTTTAGGGTTTACATGTAATATTTAATGTTGTGATTTTTTATTCATGTGTTAGATAATCATCAGAGGTGTTAATATAGTATTTAAAATGTTTTATACATGTTTTACCGCAAGTTAATCAAGTTAGAATCAAGAAACATGCACACGAACACAAAACTACAAAACTGTAGTCACCAGTCTTTTGGCCGCTTGCCGATCGACCGTGGCCTAAGATCCGGTCGACCGCCCCATGTGCATGACTCTGTGCATGTCTTGAACTACAATGGTTTGTTTCGAGGATTTTCTCGATCAGTTTAAATTGTACTATGATGTTTATGATTTGTTAAACACCTTAGGTGCATAACACACGATATAGGTTCGCACATCGAGATACGTGCATGAACACTTGAATACATGTTTCTAAATTGAGTATATATGCATAGCTGAGGTGCATAACACATGTTTTGAGTTGATTATTGTTGGCATGACACATGATATTGCAAAACTTATCCATTGGGGAAGCTCAGTGTGGATGTTTAGCCCGTAATGAGACCTCGATTGTATCACACTAAAAGTATTTAGATGTTTTCCCATAATGAGAGCTTGATGACACCAATACTTGAAGATGATCGGGGTGTTTTCGGATTGGGTTGATATGCCTACATTCCATTGTACGATCATCTGGATGCATCATCCGGAATAGGGGAGATAAAACCTATTGTCGTAGAACGATTGAGTAAGGACCACACACACACACACACACACACACACACACACACAGTTGTAGTTTGCTCCCATGTTAGATTACCCGTAAGTAGGGTACACTTTGGATACATGGCATACATGGTTTGGTCTATGGTGATGTTTGAGCTGGATGATATTTACTTATGACTGCGCCGACTACCTGAGGGTAGTTCGAGATTATGACATTGGCTCTATATGGTTGAGGTTTGGAGTTGTGGTGTTTTTTATGTACTATTTTTTATTCATAGGTTTGGAATTAGTATTTAGCGATTCACAATTTGAGACATGGTATATACATAAGGGTTTTCTTGTTTGGATTATTTCGCTCGACGTACTAATTCTCGTGTTGTGATTTTTTAAATATCAGTCTCCATTTAGAGTTATATGAATGATTTTATATCTATATGTACTGATAGTATTTTCTTATATACTTCTACCCCTTCCCCCTGGGGGCGGTGGAGATGATCTCTCTAACACTTTGATGCTTGTTATTTTTTTCCCCTTTCAAGCAGCGAGTCCAGCGCACGGAGAGTCGCTGGTTGATGGGATTACATCTTAGATTCCATCTAGTTATTTATATTTGTAGTCATTTCAGAGCTCCACAGTAGTTGTTTATTTTCAAACTCTAGAGATTGTGATTTTACTTTGTAGAGGCTAAGTGTCTTAGAGAGATTTTATTTGACCCTTGTATTGAGACTGATTTCAGATTCAGAGTTATTTTATTTCAGTTGGGCCCTTGTGGTGATTTATTTACACACTTCTTCTGTGCATATTCTGTTTCTTTGTTCTATTTCATTACTATTTCTCTGTTTGTACCTTTACCTATTTGTTGATTCCACTAGAGAGATAGCCGTTGTGATGGTGAAACATGTTGTTGCATAGTGTTGGTGCATGGCAGGTTTGACATTCTGGGATTCGCGTTGGACTGCAGCCTCGTGTGAACCCTGGGGCGTCACAATTTGTAATCATGCTTATGCTAATCATGTTAATAACTCATGTTTTAAATTGAGAATTTTGGTTAATTAGGATGTTAACCCTAATTTGATTAATTTAAGAGTATAATTATTATTGAGATAATATCTGTCAAATAACTATTAAGTTTAAATCACGCTTTATGTTTCATGATAATAAAGATTTGTTTTGAACAAGTTACAATATACGAAACATGCAAAAGCTATATCGTTGTTGTTAGTAGTCGACTACTAAGCTTAGTAGTCGACTACTAAGGCAATTTTCCTAAATACAAAGTCTGAATAGACTCAGTGTAGTTGACTACTAAGCTTAGTAGTCGACTACTAAGCTTAGTAGTCGACTACTAAGACAGATTTCCTGAATATTAAATTGCACTGTTTGAGATGAAATCACGGGGTTTGAGTCGCACGATAGTACATGTACGGGCATGATTGTACATGAATGATGTCGTAGTACACACATGAGTATTGCAAAGGGTATTTTGACAAGTGTTGAACTGATTATACTTGAGTTAGAGATTGTTTATGCACTTGTTGGATATTGTTGATGAGCTCAGCTCAGTACTATATTAGATAGTGCGTCGATATACCAGATATACACTGTTTATATATGAGATGGATATCGTTGATGAGCTCAGCTTAGTACTACATCTGGTAGTGCACCGATATTCCATTTGTACAGACCATTGAGTCAGGTTTGGATGCTTTCTCTAGTAGTTTATCCACATGAGGGTGCGATGAGGCTTGTGAGCTGTCTTTTAGGATACTTGTATGGTAGGCCGTCCCGTACTCATGTTACGCACTGAGAAGCAATGAGACTAATGAGGCATGTACACTGTTTAGGATACCGACCGGGTAGTTCGTCCCGCATGATTATACGATGAATTAGAATCTTGCAAGGATTTACATTGAGATGATTATTGATAGTCTGAGTCTATGGCAGATGCCAGTTATGTATATGACTCATTGCTAAGATATATGACCGAGGTACTTTGCCCTTGAAAGTATGCGGTATTATATGTTGATATTTATCTTATCTTCCCAGTGATAGTGGAAGATATCATAAATACGATATTATAAATGTCTTTACTTTATGTATTGCTTTATTTTATTCTTAGGTAGGGATCAATGATTAGTGATTCACAATTTGAGACATATGGTATATACATGAGGGTTTTCTTATTTGGATTATTTTGCTCGACGTACTAGTCTCGTGTTGTGGGTTTCTAATTATTGATTTCATTTAGATTGTTTATCTCTAGTTCGGTGATAATATTTAGGTACCTATAATTTGAGACATATGGTATATACATGAGGGTTTCCTTGTTTGGATTATTTCGCTCAACGTACTACGTCTTGCATTATAGGTGTCTAAATATTAATTCCATTAGATATGGGAAAAATAATCTAGGTAGACTATAGTTAATAGATAGAGCCTCCACTTTATCTATAAGCCCTTCCCCTGGGGCGGATGGAGGTGATCTTGCTATGCGCGTCTGACGCTCTTCTTGTTGTTCTTATTATGTTTAAATTTTCCTTGGTCAAAAGGGCAGCTCAAGTCCAGAGCGTCGGCGGGATGATCGAGTTCTAGCAATAGTTATCGTCACAGCATTTTAGTAAATCAAGACTGGTCACTATAAGTTTATATATATATATATATATATATATTATATATATTATATAATATATATATATATATATATATATATATATATATATATTATATATATAATATATATATATATATATATATTTATTATAGTATATATATAATAGGTATATATTATATATATATATACTATACTACATATGTGTATAATATATAACATAAATAATGTGTATATATAATAATATATACATACATATGTGTATATCATATATAATAACCATATGTATATATATATACATAAAATTGTAGATATAATAAATACATATGTATATATATAATATACTACATATGTGTATATAATAATGATATAGTATAATTACTATATAATATATATAATAACGTATATATATATACATACATAATATTATTGTATAGTATCATTTTATCAATATTATATATATAATACTCCAATATATATAAAATACTTATATATATATATATATGATATATATATATATACTTATATATATATATAAATATAATATATATAATATATAATATATTATTATATAATATATATTATTATGAGAAAACTGTAGGTGAGCCTGCAGCGCTCGACATTTCGTGCGCTGCAGGGGTTTATCTGAAAAAAACCCGCACATTTAATCCTCCCCTCCCCTCGTGATCTTCTCTTTCTCTTCTCCACAAAACTCTCTCGGTTCCCCAGAGATCCCCAAATCGATCTCATCTCCCCCCGTCCTCCTCCCAAATCGCAACCATCATCGATTTCTCATTCGCCGCTAGACTACGATCTCCGCGAGATCAGATCGGCCAAGCCCTCTTCGATTTCACCGCCGCGTGACCAAGGTCTCCGCCGTGAGATCCCTCCGACCCGCCTCCGCCGCGAGATCCCTCCGACCCGCCGCCCCGATTCGAAGTCAGGTAATAAATCAAGGTCTCGATTTATTAGTAATTAAGAAAAAATCAAGAAAAATAGACATAAAAAGGAGATCACCAAACTGCATGTTTCTTGTAACTTATTTTTCTTTAATTTCTTTTTAATTTCGCTACTTCGATCACTAATATTGTTTCACCGTGAGTTACTTGAATCCTTACCAAATTAAGCTTTCTTTAATAATTATACTATGAAAGTTAGATTTCAAGATCCGTGCATGCTTAATCTACTTGAATCATCAGCACCCTTTTCTTCGTTAATTTTCTGCCATTTCAGTGAATTTAACTACAAATTAAGAGAAGCGCTTATAAGTATACATAATTTCCCTTGAAAGAAAAAATATAAAGAGAAGCGCTATATATGACAAATTTGAATTATGTAAAGAAAGAGACATGGATATGCCTGAGAGAGAGAGAGAGAGGCCTCTAATATTGCTATTTAGCATTTTTTTTTTTACCTCCAAAATGATTATATAACAGTCCTAGGGATTCCATGGTGCTTTAACAATCCATCTTGGCCCAGTAAATCCAGGTTAATGCTTTAACAGTCATAGGGATTTCATGTTTCTATGATTTGTTTCCTTTTCGTTTTTTGTTTGCTTGCATTTTTCTGTATCAATCTTTAATTTTTCACCATTACATCCTTAGTTTTGAAGCAACATTGAACACAATGTTTGGAATTGGTTTTCTTCTTTAGGATTTCGGAATGGAGGAAACAAGTGTTATTGGAAGTGAAACTTCGGCCAATACTGTAAATGCTCCTAAACCACTTATTAATTTGTCATCAATCTACCTACATTTCCAATTCTGACTAATTCCTAATAATTTGTCATGTAATTTGCAGCTAAACTTATGCACGGGTGATGGATGATGGAGGATGTTGGAGCATACTTTGACAAAATTAGATCAATATCTTTTGCAGTTTACTCTATTACAGGATGAATCCACAATTGGTTGTAACTCTGCTTTGGTTGTAACTCTGTTTTGTAACTTTGGTTGTAACTCTGTTTTGTAACTTTGGTTGTAACTCTGCTTTGGTTGTAACTCTCCTTTGCCAAGAGAGAAGGTGGTGAGGTCTGGAACAAAGACAAACTTTATGGAGGGTTGGCATTTGATTTTGTATGTACTTCATTAATTGATGAGTTATACCTTGATCTTGTTGCCTTGGTTTATACATGGTAAACTTTTAATTTCTGTTTCACCTATGAAGCACAGGTTACTGTAAGTTACTGTGAGTTCTTCAATGATTTTAATCTTTTGGCAGGCTCTGATTGGCCTTTGTGATCTTTTCATATGCATGCTTGGGTTAATTCTGGGTAAAACCGTCCATTGATTGAACATGATTCTTGCACTTTCCTACTTATGCATTTATTTGGCAAAGCATTTATGTGTAGTTCATACTGGCTCTCTTAGCCTGTGTTCTTCTTAGTTACCTATAGTACTTGAGTTTCCAAAATATACAATGCAAAAGCTAATAACCATTATACAAAGATGTACATATTTTTCTTCTTTCTATATCGACATGCATTCTACTTTCTTCTGTGAAATTTTTCTTCAAAACTCTCTTGAGCGCATAAATGAAACGTAAGTTACAAGGTTGGAAAGATCTTGACAAAATGAATCGTGCACAATGCCTCTTCTTCAGGTTGCTGCTCGACAAGATAACTTTCTTTCCATATGGGGTGACTCCGTAGTACTGGCACATGAGGCTTGATAGCCCCCACAAGAGCAGCATTAAGAGCCCCCCCTGTGAATGCAACGAACGAATTGGTATTAGTGAGTTCATCTGAGGGTAATAGAGTCCAAAAATTTTGACCAAGAGGGTCTATCTGTAATAATGAAATTACAGGCCAGGTAGTAAGTCTAAGACAGCAAATAACCCTACAAATATACCTTGCATAGCTTCAAAGCTGATTGAATGACATAATTTCCATATGCATCTTGTAGTATTTGGAGGAACTGGGGAGAATTCATTAATTTTGTAGTATTTGGAGGAACTGGGGAGAATTCATTAATTCCTTGATGATTTTAATACGATCTTCCTCTTTTACAAGGTTTAAGCATTTCTCCACCACAGTGCTGCTATGCTTCTGGATTTATAAAAAACCAAAATTTCCCTCTAATTGATCCACTACAACAGTGATTACCCATGGGACCTTCTGATCAAGTACATATTGTACTACATAATTTCTGCAAGATTTCAGAGCATTAAATTTATAAGAGGGAGAGAAAAGAATCTATATGCACAATTGCAGAGAGTACAAGGATTACCCATAAGGATCTTGAGAAAGAACAAGGGAATAAGAGGTACCAAGCCCTTGTGTTTGTTATGGCAGCCAACATCTCTTATTTAGTTGGGCATATTATGGCACCGAAATTGGAGCAAAGTTTAGAATTTTGTGTATAAAAATGCTTTTCCTTAAGAGTCATCAATGTTTATGCTAGAGAAATGTCAGTAATTCACACTTTCAAGATATAGGATGTTCAACAGATCCTAGGAATATGGACCTTTGGTATGTTCAGGACATAAACGTGGTTGTAAAATTTCAATATGTTGAATTGTGAATCGTCCCCAAAAATTGAAGAAGTGTGAAGTCAAAAAAATAAGGGAACATGGATATTTCTTCATGATTCTACATAGCTTCCTAAAACTACTTTACAAGGATTAGAAATTGACATGATTTTCTGTGACGAACTCAAGGAAAGGAAGAGGAAATTTCAGGAAGCAATACCTTCACGCCTCCATGCTTCCTCCTCTTCACGCTGCCTGGTCAGTCTCTCTTCCTTAGACTTCAGGTAGAAAAGCAGCTTCCTCTTGATCTCTCTTTCATGCCTCCTTGATGAAATTACATGGTTGATACGGTCCTCCCTCTCTTCCTTAAGACGATTGTGTTCTTCCTGACGACGGCTTTTCTACCCGAAGCACAATCAAACCCTAGCTTGAAGCAACTCGACGGCGGGTGTCGTGGCAGAGTTGGGGGATGAGAGGGGATGGAGTGATACGGTCCTCCCTCTCTTCCTTAAGACGATTGTGTTCTTCCTGACGACGGCTTTTCTACCCGAAGCACAATCAAACCCTAGCTTGAAGCAACTCGACGGCGGGTGTCGTGGCAGAGTTGGGGGATGAGAGGGGATGGAGTTTGGGGCGAGGATGGGGGGAGCGGATCTTCGGTTTTTTCGTGCTCAGATTTGAGAGAGATTTGGGGAGAAGATAGAGATTTGATGAGAGAGAGAGAGAGAAGGTCACGGAGGGGATAAATGCGGGTGGGTTTTTTTTCGAAAAAACCCATGCAGCGCACGAAAACGGAGAGCTGGCAGCTCATACACAGTTTTCTCTCTCTCTCATATATATATATATATATATATATATATAATATTAGAGAGAAGGTCACGGAGGGGATAAATGCGGGTGGGTTTTTTTTCGAAAAAACCCCTGCAGCGCACGAAAACGGAGAGCTGGCAGCTCATACACAGTTTTCTCTCTCTCTCTCTCTCTCTCTCTCTCTCTCTCTCTATATATAT
>NC_033800.1:68251925-68273763 GCF_001876935.1 Asparagus officinalis | reverse complement strand
TATCACTAAGTATACGAGGGTTATATTACTAGTATATATAGGTTTTATGATATTATATAATACCTATATATATATGTGTGTGTGTGTGTGTGTGTGTGTGTGTGTGTGTGTGTGTGTGTGTGTGTGTGTATATATATATGTGTGTGTGTGTGTGTGTGTGTGTGTGTGTGTGTGTGTGTGTGTATACATATAGATACACACACACACACACACACACACATATAATATCGAGAGACTAGCAACAATCGAGGAACGAGTAACAAACCAGACAACACTTTCTGAAGTTCCACCACCAGTCATACCAGCTGTGCTTATTGAAGAGGTAATATCGATGACTACGCCATCACCACGACCAGCTGTTAATAGAGCAGTAGAGCGTGAAGCTTGATTCAGTAAGATTGAGGAAGATATTATAAGCTGGGAGCACCAAAATTTAAGGACACATCGGATTCAGTTGTAGTTTATAAATGGAAGGAATATGTGGGAAGTATTACTAGATATACTTAACATCGATTCAGTACATAAGCAAAGCTTAGCTATATTCAGCTAAAAGGGCGACGGCGGAGGGTAACACTGACTTCGGTTTGCGTCGGAGCAGCGAATGTTAAGTACATGGGAGGATTTCACCTACTACTTCGGTAAGCAAAACTAGCTGATTGGAGCAGGGAAACATACCAATAGTTAATTATAAATATAGGACTATCCGAAGACAAGGGCAAGGGTAAGAAATCTTTTGCAAGACTTAGAAGATTCCGACAGCGGGGCAAGAATTTTCACGCCAATAGCAGAGACGAGGACAAGGGCAGCAACAGAACCGTGGTCAGGTCAGCAGATGCAGGATCGCGGTTACGGCCAGCAACAGAGGATCGACGCACCGCCTACCATTCTGAGGATTGAGGGGCCAGCAAGTCAGATTTGTGCTATCTAGGAGAATCCTAAGGGACAGATAGTTCCATATGTTCCACCACCAGCAGTTCAGCAGTCGCTAGTCACCAGCATGGTATATGCAATCGTACCACATGATCATGGTGCGAGCAGAACCATTATGGAAGGTACTTTCTTAGTGAGTTCCTTCCCAGCTCAGATCTTGTTCGATTCAGGAGCTTTGCATTCTTTTATCTCTCATATCTTTATGGATAGGCTCCAGTTGATCGCACATCCTTTAGAGTTACTGTTATCTATCTCTACTCCTTTAGGGGAGGTATCCCTATTAGAGTGTGTAGGAGATGTGTCATTAGTCTAGATAAGTCTAAGTTTATCATCAATTTGATAGTCTTGCGGATGTCGAATTTCGACGTTATTTTTGGTATGGATTGGCTATCATCCTACCATATTAGTATCAACTGTTTTGCTAAAATAGTCATCTTGCGGGCGTCCGATACGTCTGAGTTAATCGTAGCGACCTCACAGGGCAACCAGTTTGCAGAGTCATTCCTAGTGTAAATCGAGGAGGTGATGCTGAGGGATAAGAGTGCTGATTTGTACGAGACTAGAGTTATCTCTTAGGATGTCTTTTAGGATATACCTGGGTTACTTCCTATGAGAGAGGTTGAGTTCTATATCGAGTTACAGCCGGGCACAGCACCGATATCCCGAGCACCCTATCGTATGGCATATGCTGAGATGAGAGAGCTACAGACTCAGCTGAACGAGTTGTTATTTCAGAGTTTTATTCGCCGGAGTCATTCTCCATGGGGAGCGCCAGTCCTTTTCGTGAAGAAGAAGGATGACAGTATGTGCCTTTATATAGATTATCTTGAGTTAAACAAGATCACTATCCAGAATAAGTATCCACTACCAAGGATTGATGACTTGTTTGACCAGCTGCAAGGAGCACAGTATTTCTCGAATATTGATCTTCTTTCTGGCTATCATCAGTTACGAATTCGGGAGATGGATATTCCTATGATTGCTTTTCTGACTCGATATGGGTCCTTTGAGTTTCTTATCATGCCATTTGGGCTGACTAATACACCCACGATATTCATGGATTTGATGAACCGGATTTTTCATCCATATTTGGACCAGCTCATGATCGTAGTCATTGACGACATCCTTATATATTTGAGATTGGAGGTAGAGCACGAGCAGCATCTTCGATTGGTTTTGTAGACTTTGTGGGAGCATCGGTTATATGCCAAGTTTCTCTCAGAAGGAACTCAACCAGAGGCAGCAGCGATGGGTAGATTTTATTAAGGATTATGAGTTCACGATTCAGTACCATCCGGGGAAAAACGAACGTTGTAGCGGACGCTTTGAGCAGAAAGCGTCGCCATAGGATATCAGCTTTAAGGTGCTTGTTATATCAAGATATTTACACCCCTATCCAGTTTGATTTTAGACCGGAGGTCGGCAGGAGCAGCGCATTTTTGGGGGCTTAGTCTATGCAGCCATCTTGAAATGATAGAATAGTTAGAGCTCAGCTAGAGGACTCTTGGATTCAAATCCGAAAGGAAGAGATTTTTAAAGAGCCAAAGGCTGATTGGACCGTTGGGGCTGATGGAGGACTTTGAATTAAGGGTCGATTAGTGATGCCGGGAAATCCACAGTTGAAGAAAGACTTATTTGATGATGCGCATCATACCAGGTATACAGTGCATCCAGGCACAAAAAAAATATACAAGGACCTGAAGAGATACTTTTGGTAAAGCAGCATGCATAGGAAGATTGTCGAGTATATGGTAAAATGCTTTACCTGCCAGCAAGTGAAGACAGAACACCAGAGACTAGCAAGAACCCTACAACCTTTACCCATTTTAGAGTAAAAGTGGGCAGATATTTCTATAGACTTCATTGTAGGTTTACCGAGATTGAAGAAGGAGAATGATTCAGTTTGGGTAATAGTGGATCGATTGACGAAGTCAGCACATTTAATTCCGGTGAAGATGACTTATACGACAGAGAATTATGCGAGGATATTCATTCAGGAGATCATGAGATTACATGGAGTTCCAGAGGCGATCGTAACATATCGAGACTCAGTTTTTACTTCACACTTTTAGAGGAGCTTCTAGAATTCTTTCGGTAGCCAGTTGTCGTATTCTAGCATTTTCCATCTGCAGACAGATGCACAAACTGAGAGAGTTAACCAAGTGTTGGAGGATATATTGTGGGCATGTATTATAGACTTTTAGGGTAGCTGGGAGGACCACATTTCATTGATTGAGTTCGCTTATAACAATAGTTATCAAGCGATGATAGGTATGACACCGTATGAGGTATTATACGGGAGGCCCTATAGATCACCTATTTGTTGGGTAGAACCAGAGGACGGCTTGTTACTTGGATCGGAAATCGTGTGACAGACCACAGAGAAGGTAGCAATAATTCGGAAGCGCATTCTTACAGTGCAGAGTCGTCAGAAGAGTTACGCAGATCAGATGTGACAACCATTAGAGTTCCAAGTTGGGGACTATGTATTGTTGAAAGTATCACTAATGAAGGGAGTTCAGCGATTTGGTAGATGGGGAAAGCTTGCTCCAAGATACATTGGTCCGTTCAGGATAGTTGAGCGCATTGGAGCCATTTTGTATCAGCTAGATCTTCCAGCATCGATGTCAAACATACATAATATCTTCCATGTTTCGATGCTTAAGAAGCATCTACGCAACGAGGAGCAGCAGTGAGTGTTAGACGCGCCAGAGATTAAGATTCATGATGATTTGACCACTATTGAATTCCCTGTTTGTATTCTTACCAAGGAGGACAAGAAGCTCAGAAATAAAGTGATACCTTTAGTCAAAATTCAATGGAATCGGAAAGGAGCTGATGAGGTTCCTTGGAAGCGTGAAGAGTACATGCGTCGCGACTACCCGTACCTGTTTGAGCAGGTAAATTGATTGATTATGATTTTCTCTTATTTATGATTTGTTTATATGGTCATATTTATATTTTACGCTAGAATGGGGGTATTAGCACTTAGCTCCTAATCATTTAGAACACATGGTATATATATGGGGGGTTCCTTGTTTGGATTTTTCGCCCGATATACTTGTTCTGCTTAATTAGAGGTTAAGTGAGAGTATCTGCATTCTAGATGGTTAAGTATAGATATTACTATATTTCATATCTAGAGATTAATGGTACGAGATGTGTATGTGAGGGTTTCCTTGTCTAGATTATCCCTTCAACGTGCTTTTCTGGTATTATTAACCTCTAAGATACGATTGTGAAATTTCGGGGACGAAATTCTTTTAAGGGGGAAGAATGTAAAACCTCATGAAATTTGAATATATTATGATAAATAATAACAAATATGTTATATGGTTATAACTAATATATTTTGATGTTTGAGTATGCTAGGATTTGATTTGAGATCAAATCAATGTATATATATGAGTATAGAAGAGAATCATGCACGAAACATGCATAAGCTGAATCTGTGCTCTTAGTAGTCTATTACTAATCTTAGTAGTCAACTACTAAGACCATTAGTTGACTAGTAAGGATATTAGTTATATATATATATATATATACTCATTTTAAAGCTATTTTTACCCTCTTTCATGTGAAAGCATTGCCACCCTCTCCCCTTAAACCCAAGACCCCATATTTGGTGTTTCCTCGAGGCGATTAGAGATGTTCATCAAGCGAAGGGCGAGATGTATGCTTTCGGTTGAAGAGGAGATCTTGCAAACATGTCCAGGAGTTGTCGCACATGTTGAGGCAAGATCATCTCCCTCCAAACCTTACCCATAGATTAAATCATGTTTTTATGAAGTAATATGATTAACATGATGCTTAGATCTTGATCTAATGTGATAAAAACTTAATTTTCAATGATAAATCTTAACCCAATGCTAGATCTGTAGTTTTTCCTTACTGTTCTCATAAGATTTATGATCATGATCATTAGGGTTACTTTTAATTTTGTTTTTAACATGTTAATCATGCTCTAATCATGTTTAAACCCTAGTTATATAATTAATTGAGTTTACATGTTAATTAAAGTTGCTTAAACCCTAGATTTGTGATACCTAAGTTCTGTAAACATAGTTAAAAGTTTACATGTTAATTAAAGTTGCTTAAACCCTAGATTTGTGATACCTAAGTTCTGTAAACATAGTTAAACAAATTTATATCTGTTCTAAGTTAATAAACCCTAGATTTGTGATACCTAAGTTCTGTAAACATAGTTAAACAAATTTATATCTGTTCTAAGTTAATTTACAATCATGCTTATGCTAATCATGTTAATAACCCATGTTTTAAATTGAGAATTTTGGTTAATTAAGATGTTAATCCTAATTTGATTAATTTAAGAGTTTAATTATTGTTGAGATAATCTCTGTTAAATAATTATTAAGTTTAAATCTTGCTTTATGTTTCATGATAATAAAGATTTGTTTTTGAACAAGTAACAATATACGAAACATGCAAAAGCTATATATATGTGTTGTTAGTACTTGATTACTAATCTTAGTAGTCGACTACTAAGGCAGTTTTCCTAAATACAGAGTCTGAATAAACTCAGTGTAGTCAACTACAAAGCTTAGCAGTTGACTACTATGACAGATTTCCTAAATATTGAGTTGCACTATTTTGAGATGCAATCGTGGGGTTCGAGTCGCATGATAGTACACATACGAGCATGATTGTACATGAATGGTGTCGTAGTACACACATGAGTATCCTAAAGGGGATTTTGACAAGTGTTGAACTGATTACACTTGAGTTAGAGATTGTTTATGCACTTGTTGGATATCGTTGATGAGCTCAGCTCAGTACATATAAGATAGTGCGTCGATATACCAGATATACACTATTTATATACGAGATGGATATCGTTGATAAGCTCAGCTCAGTACTATATGTGGTAGTGCGTCAATATTCTATTTGTACATGCTATTGAGTCGGGTTTGGATGCTTTGTCTAGCAGTCCGTCCACACGAGGGTGCGATGAGGCTAGTGAGCCATCTTTTTGGATTCCTATATGGTAGGTCGTCCCGCACTCATGTTATGCACTGATAAGCGATGAGACTAATGAGTCATGTACACTGTTTAGGATACCGACCGAGTAGTCCATCCTGCATGATTATGTGATGAATCAGAATCTTGTAAGGATTTGCATTAAGACGATTGTCACGCCCCGCTTCCCAAAATACCCGGGAATCGGAACGTGAACAAGCCCGCGACGTATTAGATTGAGAAGAAATATACACTATCTTTTTTTCTTATCTTCTCAATCTAATACGCTAACCGTCTAGAAATAAATACAATGTGAAGTCACAGGTCCCCGATCACATATAGCAAGAATATAATGAACAACACAGAATAAAATAATACATATCACAAATAGGATAACATTCGAGACATAATATTCGGGTCAACATGCACTTATACAAAATGAACAAATGAATACTAGAGAAATATAATACATCGTTCAAACTGAAATGGGAAGTACTACAAGAGTAAACGGAACTATCAACTAATAAATGGAAAGAATAAGCTTCGACTCATTCTTATGCTCCGTCTACAGGGTACTCCTGCTGAGAATCGTCTAGCTCCTGTTGAACCTGTTCTTCCTCTAAGTCTGACGTACACCAGAGAAAACATGTGTACGTCAGCGTGTATGGCACACGGCAAGACCCCACAAAAGAAAAGAAAGTGAACGAAAACCCAATGCGGAAAGTGATACGATAACAGAAACAACAAAAGAACGTACAACTGAAATCCACAAATCAACATGAAAACACTACTAAATCATGATAACATAAAGCATCCAAAATCGATCAGGTAACAAGATCATGTAGCTAGCGATCAGTCTAATCATCCAAGTAACAGGGGCATACAATAGATGGAACTAATACCCAAAAATCTACAACATGAGACGTAGTACGTCGAGCGAAATAATCCAAACAAGGAAATCCTCATGTATATACCATATGTCTCAAATTATAGATAATTAAATATTAATCCTGATCTAGGTATGAAAAGAACAACACTGTTCTACATCTCAACAAAACTAACAAAGTCCACCATAAAGCACGCAAGCATGTTATTCTTGTTTTACATGTTATTTGAATTGGGGAAGAATATTTTGATGTATATAATCGGGTCCCCGTAAAGTCGTCCGGGGGCCGCCTTCAAGTCAAGTATTGGCCCTCTGGCCCATATATATAACACTCACGATATCACGATAACAGGAAAACGTTGTGCCCATTTATATACATGCTATATTCTTCGTCCAATTCCCCTTTATAACCCCATGTTGTCATATTAATTACGCAACTGTACATGAAATATTGTGCACTAGCCACGGAGTTACCGTGGAACGACTTCTGTAAAACTATGAAAATAACCGTGACCCGTAACACGTCCGATCAAGAGTACGTCGTCTAGTCAATGCTATAATAATAATAATGAAGGAAACCTCATACCGGGATATCGATATCGAGGGAACTCGGGACTCCTCACATCGGGATATCGATGTCGAGTGAGTATAGCCATGCTTTGAAGCACGCTTATAAATCATACTTTTAACAGAAGTCGTCTTCATATACAGTCTCTCCTATTGGGTAACAACTAAGTGATAACTCAACAAGCTTCCACACAGCTATTCATGTCAAGCAATCACACACAAGTAATAATATATCCCAGACAAATCTAATTAATTAACTCATAATAAATCTAGAAATCGCTAACGAGTCGCATAATAATTTACGATAAAACTAAGAATTAAAATAAAATAATCAAGGTTTGGGATCTTGCCTACGAGTGTCGTTGGAATGTCTCGGGGCTCCGACGGGCTCGCTGGCGGCTAGATAGTGGCGGTTCTCCAACTGGATTGTAGGCTATCTAAAAATCACAATAGATAGTTTATCCCCCATCAAACACCGATGATGGAAGTTACAATCTGACGACTTCCAGAAGGCTACAATTTGAAGACTTTCACGTAGATCGCTGAAGGTTACAATCTGACGACCTTCACGGCAACCGATGAGAGCTCTAGTTTAACAGCATTCACAATCAATATCGGGAGTTACAATCTGACGACTCTCATATTCTCAAGGAGCCAAGACGAAGATTACAAGACAATGATCTTTGTAACGCTATGACAAAAGAGATTACTTGTTGATAATCTCTCCAAAGCAAGACGCAGAACTCATCACCGTGCTCTAAGACTAAAACGCGGAGGTCCTCCCCGTGTGTCAATAGTAAAACGCTGGAGTCGGACCCGCGTCACAACATCAAAATGCGAGGGTCGAACCCACGTTACAACATCAAAACGCTGGAGTCGGACCCGCGTTACAACATCAAAACGCTAGAGTCAGACCCGCGTTACAACATTAAAATGCTGGGGTTGGACCCGCGTTTTTTAATGCCTAGCGGGTACCCAACTCCGCGTCTCCATTCTAAAACGCGGAGTTAGGGTCCTGAGCACCGACGTGGGCGTTTGACTCGTTCAAACACGAGCTGAACGGTTGTAGGAACCGTTTTCCCTCCACGATTTGAGGGATTTCCGCCTCACTTAGGAGCGGATTAAGGGGGCGGTTACACCCCTTAATTCCCTATAAATATGGGTAAACTCGATTGAGTTCAGGCTGGCTTTTTGGATCTGGGACTTGGCAGCAAAGGGGGAGATCTTGGAGCATCATAGATTGAGAGATCAGCATTCATCCTTTGGAGCATTCCTTGAAACCTTCGGCCTTGGCTTGAGAACCGATCCTCGGTTCAAATCAACTCTTTTTCAAGAGTTTCCAACTTGTCCAGAGTTATCAACTCGTCCAGAGTTTCAAACTTGCCACGCAAGTTCTCCACAATGTCAAATCGTGAGGAGAAGATATTGTTCCAGTGAATCAAGATATTCGGATCGTCAACGGAGAGCAAACTCAACGCGAGCATTCGAGGGAGGTACTCCATCGCCACCGTGAAGAACCCAGTTTTAAACAAAGTGGAGAATCAAATTCGTTCTCTTCTCATTTGTAATCGGGAAATCCAAATTGTAATTGATTTTGAGAGAATACAAGCCAATTTTCTTTCATTGTCTTTTTACTGTAAATTTTTCCACAAACAAAAGATGGCGACTCCGCTGGGGACTTGCTTCTCTGATGAAGAAGTGGTGGCGCAATCCGATGTTCATCTCACTGGAACAACCGTCAAAACTCTCATGGTAGAGTTTGATCAAGCCAAGTTTGAGGAGGCTATCTCCTCCGGATCCCTTAGCCCCAAGGCTATGCGTAAGATCCACAAAGTTTCTAAGGAGACTAAAGCTCCAATTGTGACCGACTCATCAAAGGGTTGTCTCCCCTGGGGGTTGCACTGTTCATACAGTCCCCTCTCTGAAAGTCGATCCTCCAACCAACGCAAGCTTCGCGTTCGTGAGCCTAAACGCGGCCCTGAGCTTCGTGTTTCCACTTTAGAACACAAGCCTCGTGTTTATGAGCCCAAACATGAACTTCGCGAGAACCAGACTGAACGTGGCCCTCAATGGCGCGTTTTACAGCCAAAACGCGGACCTCAAGGCTTCGTTGAACGCGAACTTCAACTTCACGTTTCCCAGTCAAAACAGGACCCTCGCGTCGACAATGAAGAACGCGACCCTCATGTCGCCAAACCAAAACGCGACCTTCGCGTTTCAAGTGCCAAATACGACCTTCGCGTCTCAGGTGCCAAACGCGACCTTCGCGTCCCAAGTTCCAAATCCAATACAGAAGTTGGTGTATACCGTGGAGCTTCGGGACGCTGCCCCGAACCCCGCCGGGGGGTATTCCATCCCCCCCCCCGGACCCCCTGGCCAGGGGCGCGCCGCGATGCAGCAAGTCATTCGTTCATTCCAATATGAACGGCTGATTCCTATGGTCCTCTTGGGATATCAATGCTGCTCATATGTGGCCAAACTATTGGTGTTCGACCAATTTACGAATGTTGCTTTGTCTAACCAACGACGACGTTCGCACAGGAAGAAGTCTCCAGAGACCGAATATCCTGAGGTCACTATCAATGTGATCGGCAGAGGGAAAGCCTCGGGTCCTAGTTCTGATGACTCTGAGACAAGTCGTTCGCCGACCGTTAGAGAAATCGCTAACGAGTTTGAAGGAGTTTACCGACGCACTCGGACGCGAACAGGAGCCATTCCTCCTATCAACTATCAGAAGTTAGCCAGGAGAACCAATTCCAATGATGAACACTTAGCCATTGCAGAGTCCCAATCATCAAGCTCTTTCGTTGGGCATGAGAGCTTCACCCACATGGCAGAACATTCTGAAGATCTTTCAAAGAGGGTTGATGAGCAGGAGGCCATGCTCAAATCACAGCAGAAGACCCTCGATGAACTCCTGGCCCTGTTGACTCAAATCGTCGCAGACAAGGCCAAATCTCAGAAGACAGATTCGCCACTTAGGCAACAATCTTCCCGGAGAGGAAAAGCGTCTTCATCCCGACCTCACACAAGCAAAGGGAAGAGAAAAGTGGTTGATGATGCGGCTTCTGACCAAGAAGCCCACAACCTGGAACCTTCCTCTGATGAAGGAAGAGAGATGGAGAACGAGCAAAATCTCCAATCTGCCAAAATGGAAGAATTGGAGAACGAGCAAAATCTCCAATCTGCCAAAATGGAAGAATTGGAAGCCCGCCTCAATGCCATTGCTAACATAAGCGAGTTCCAAGATGAGGGAGTTGTCAGGCCCTATCCTGCCGAATGAGATGCAGCCCCTTATCCTCCAAAATTTGAAGTCCCGACGTTACAAATTTTTGACGGCACGGGATCATCGAACCAACGTATTTATCATTTCAAGTCACAGACTGGGAATGTAATATCAAACGATGCCATACTGGCTCGATTGTTCATTGGCACCCTTAAGCGAGTTGCCTTTGAATGGTTCAGGAAACTACCTGCCGGATGTATCCAAAGGTGGGCAGATTTAGAGAGACTCTTCCTGTCAAGATTTTTTAAAGAGGATACAGAAGTCTCCATCCATACCCTTCTCTCCACTAAGTAGAAGAAGAGGAAATCCGTCAAAGCCTTCGTCAAAAGGTTCCGAACCATGGCTCTCCGGTGTTCGTCAGGTATGACACAGTCTACTTTAGTAGAGACCTGTCGACACAACTTGCAGACCGACCTCCTAACCCGAATCGGAGTTGCAGAATGTCGTTCTTGGAGACAACTAATCTCTCAAGGCGAACAGGCTCAAAAAATCATTGCCAGGATCAAAGCTGAAGAACAAAGTAGGCAAGATCAACCTGAAGCAATCGGACCAAGCCCAATCTCCTCAGTCAGAAGGGGAAGATACTACGACCACTGAAGCTAATCCTCTTCAGTAGGATGTCGGGTCTCCAATAACTATCACGTTAACAATTACCTCTGATAGTCAAACTCATTAGATAGTGGCCTACTCCTTTTTCCCCCTGCACTTGTTCAAGACTGGGGGTTGGTTTATTTGTAGTTCATTGGATTATGAGTAATAAAGTTTTTGAGTTGTTATGCTTAATAGAATACCTCTGTCAACCACAAAATCTACCAAAACTATCACGTTAACAGTTACCTCTGATAGTCAAACTCATCAGATAATGGCCTACCAGGTGATGTGGCTCTATTCCGACTTCATGGATAGTGCCTTGTCTACCTCTTTTTTATTCCCCTACTAAGTCTTAATCAAGACTGGGGGTTGGTTACTTGGAATCCATTGGATTAAGAGTAACGAATCTTTCACATCGTCGAGTTAGCATTACACTTCTGACGATCATCATCCCTACAGAGTATGCATTCAACTTGCATCACTCCCAATTTGTCACGTTAACAATACACCTCTGACAATCAACCTATCATTTCCCAGCAAGACGCTAAGTCTTCAAAATCTTGTTCAAATCACAAGCATCAAAATTTATCGCTTTTGATGATAAACTCATTTAGCAAGTTTCCCCAGCGAGACGCTAATTCCTAAAATCTTGTGCAAGTCACAAGAACACATTCCTGTCACGTTAACAATATACCTCTGACAACAATCCACTTATCAATCCTCGTCAATAGGATGATAAGTCCCCAAAGTTGCTCCAATCGCGACACAAATTCCTGTCACGTTAACATTATATCTCTGACAATCCACTTATCAATCCTCTTCAATAGGATGATAAGTTCACAAAGTTGCTCCAATCGCAACACAAAATCCTGTCACGTTAATATTACACCTCTGACAATATCAACTTATTGACTTTCTTCAATAGTGCGATAGGCCCACAAATTCTCTTGTCACGTTAACACCAAACCTCTGACAAATCAACTTATCAATCCTCATCAATAGGATGATAAGTCCACAAAGTTGCTCCGATCGCAACATTCTCTTGTCACGTTAATATCAAACACCTCTGACAACCCACTTATCAATCCTCGTCAATAGGATGATAAGTCCACAAAGTTGCTCCAATCGCAACATAAATCCTATCACGTTAACACTAAACCTATGACAAAGCCCACTTATCAATCCTCTTCAATAGGATGATAAGTCCACAAAGTTGCTCTAATCATAACACAAACTCTCGTCACGTTAACACTAAACCTCTGACAACCAACTTATCAATCCTCTTCAATAGGATGATAAGTCCATAAAGTTGCTCCAATCGCAACACAAATTCCTGTCATGTTAACACTAAACCTCTGACAAAATCAACTTATCAACTCTCTTTAATAGAGCGATAAGTCCATAAATTCCAGTCAAGTTAACATCATACCTCTGACAACCAAACCAACTTATCGACTCTCTTTAATAGAGTTATAGGTCCATAAAATACTGTTAGGTTAACATCACACCTCTAACAGTCTACCCCCCCCAATGAACTTGTTAATCCTTTTTGCAACAAGAATAGCAAGTTTTCATTTTAAAATCCCCAGTGGATTAAAGATTTTCTGGAATTATCCTAGTGATAATAAAGAAAATTTTTGAATTTTACTTTAAGTGAAAATTCATACCAAGTTAATACTATACCTCTGGCACTTCCAACTTTCTTTTGGTGTTTCAAGCCACACAGGAAGAAACAGCATCAAAAATCCATGCCTTCACGCATGGGGGACTTTATCTCGATCCCTGATTAGAGATAAGTCTACGCCTAATACGAGTTGCCGGTTAATCTTTCACCGTGAAAAAGACACCAGGATTCATGCCTGGGGGAATTTATCTCGACCCCTGTTTGTTGGAAAAATTTACAGTAAAAAGACAATGAAAGAAAAATTGACTTGTATTCCTCTCAAAATCAATTACAATTTGGATTTCGATTACAAAAGAGAGGAGAATGAATTTGATTCTCCCCTTTGTTTAAAACTGGGTTCTTCTTGGTAGCGATGGAGTGCCTCCCTCGAATGCTCGCGTCAAGTTTGCTCTCCGTTGACGATCCGCACATCTTGATTCACTGGAACGTAGTCTTCTCCTCACGATTTGACGCTGTGGAGAACTTACGTGGCAAGTCTTAAAAAATAACTCTTAACGAGTTAATAACTCAGAGCGAGTTTATCTCTATGAAAGAGTTGATTTAAACTGAAAGTTCGGTTAATAAGCCAAGGATAAAGAAGCTCCTATTGTCGACCTCTAAAGCTCCAGTCGAAGAACGAATGCTCATCTTTGCTGCCAATCCTCAGGTCCAAAAAGCCAGCCCTTGACCGAACTTTTCTTTGTTGATGAGAGAAAATCCGATCTTAACTCAATTGAGTTTCTGATATTTATAGGGGGTTACGGGTGGTAACTGCCCCCTTAATTTGCTCCTCAATGGGCTGAGTGGGGTGTAACCGTCCCCTCTTAAACAGCTCCCTAAATCGTGGGGAAAACGGTTTTGAAATCGTTCTGTTAGTGCTTTGAACGAGTCAAAACGCCAATCTGGGCGTTCTGGACCTTAACTCTGCGTCTTAGAGATGAGACGCAGAGTTGGGCACTTGCTGGGAGTTGAAAACGCAAGGGCCGCTTGCGTTCGGACCTTAACTCTGCGTCTTAGAGATGAGACGCAGAGTTGGGCGCTTGCTGGGAGTTGAAAACACAAGGGCCGCTTGCGTTTTAGAGACAAACTCTGCATTTTAGGCTGAAAACGCAGAGTTGGGCCTGTTTTAGGCTGAAAACGCACAGGTCGTGCTGTTTTAGAGATGAACTCTGCGTTTTAGGCTGAAAACACAGAGTTGAGCCTGTTTCAGGCTGAAAACGCACAGTTGGGCCTGTTTTAGAGACGAACTCTGCGTTTTAGGCTGAAAACGCAGAGTTGAGCCTGTTTTAGGCTGAAAACGCACAGGTCGTGCTGTTTTAGAGATGAACTCTGCGTTTTAGGCTGAAAACGCAGAGTTGAGCCTGTTTAAAGGCTGAAAACGCACAGTTGTGCTGTTTTAGCGATTAACTCTGCGTTTTGATGTTGAAAACGCAGAGTTGAGCATGTGCGCTTTGACTCTGTAATGCAGAGGCGAACCTTAGGCGGGCTTGGCGGGCTTCAGGCTAAGTCCAATGTTCTGATGAAGTCCAGTCTTGCAGACGGACCTCAGAACATATTTCATCAGTTGTCGTGAAGGTCGTCAGATTGTAGCCTTCTACGTGAAAGTCCTCAAATTATAGCCTTCTGGAAGTTGTCAGATTGTAACTTCCATCATCGGTGTTTGATGGGGGATCAACTATCTATTGTGATTTTTAGACAGCCTACAACCCCTAAACAGAGATAAGCTTGCATCTAACACATGCTGTCGGGTGGTTCGTTCCCGCGAAAATGACCAAGTCTACGTATTCAACATCGTAACACCAAAATCCATGCCTTACACGCATGGGGAAATTTATCCCGAATCCTAAGTAGGGATAAGTCAACACCTAACACGCGTTGCCGGTTAGTCTTTCACCGTAAAAAGGACAAAAGTCTACGTATTCGACATCGTAGCAGGTCGTTATTAATAACGCCAAAATCCATGCCTTACACGCATGGGAAAATTTATCCCGAATCCTAAGTAGGGATAAGTCAACGCCTAACACGCGTTGTCGGTTAGTCTTTCACCGTAAAAAGGACAAACGTCTACGTATTCGACATCGTAGCAGGTCGTTATTAATAACGCCAAAATCCATGCCTTACACGCATGGGGAAATTTATCCCGAATCCTAAGTAGGGATAAGTCAACGCCTAACACGCGTTGTCGGTTAGTCTTTTTCCCGTGAAAATAACAAAGTCTATGTATTCAAAATCATAGCATCAAGTCTAAGAGTCATTCTCTTAGCAAAACATTACATGTGAAACGGATTCAAATAATTCACATGCTAGCCCGACTCAAATGGTAGTCGGTAAAGGCTTATCAAATCCGTTGATGGCTGAGGGTTTGCTAAAAATCCTATGCATGTTCGTAGGTCCATTAGCTTAATGGATGTGAGCCAAGACTTGAAACAGATGAGCTAAAGACAAGTCTCAAAGACTTAGTCAAAAATGCACGGAAGCCACTTCCATGCCCTAAGTCAAAACGCTGAGGTCAGACCCGCGATGCAAAAACCAAACGCTTAGGTCAGACCCGCGATGCAAAAACCAAACGCGGAGGTAAGATGCTGAGGTCAGACCCGCGATGCAAAAACCGAACGCCGAGGTCACACCCGTGTTCCAAATTCAACATGCAAGGGTGAGACCCGTGTCTTAAGTTCAAAACGTAGGGATACACCCCAACATTCCAGAAGCAGGATTATGGCGCATACCTTCACACAGGTCCTACATGGCAAATCTCTTCAACCAAGATACCTTCGAAGCGAGTGCAGAGAACGACTCCTTTACAAGAAGGAATCAACAGCTCCAGGATCAGAGTTGAGATCCAAAGTATTTTGAAAATTCGTTCCAGTCAACCGCAAACTTTCGAAAACTTTGGAGGGGGTTCTGTAGGCTGTCTAAAAATCACAATAGATAGTTTATCCCCCATCAAACACCGATGATGGAAGTTACAATCTGACGACTTCCAGAAGGCTACAATTTGAAGACTTTCACGTAGATCGCTGAAGGTTACAATCTGACGACCTTCACGACAACCGATGAGAGCTCTAGTTCAACAGCATTCACAATCAATATCGGGAGTTACAATCTGACGACTCTCATATTCTCAAGGAGCCAAGACGAAGATTACAAGACAATGGTCTTTGCAACGCTATGACAAAAGAGATTACTTATTGATAATCTCTCCAAAGCAAGACGCGGAACTCATCACCGTGCTCTAAGACCAAAATGCGGAGATCCTCCCTGTGTATCAACACCAAAATGCGGAGGTCCTCCCCGTGTGTCAACAGTAAAATGTTAGAGTCGGACCCGCGTCACAACATCAAAACGCGAGGGTCGAACCCACGTTACAACATCAAAACGCTGGAGTCGGATCCGTGTTATAACATCAAAACGCTGGAGTCGGACCCGCGTTACAACATTAAAACGTTGGGGTCGGACCCACGTTTTTCAATGCCCAGCGGGTACCCAACTCCGCGTCTCCATTCTAAAACGCGGAGTTAGGGTCCTGAACGCCGACGTAGGCGTTTGACTCGTTCAAACACGAGCTGAATGATTGTAGGAACCGTTTTTCCTCCACGATTTGAGGGATTTCCGCCCCACGTAGGAGCGGATTAAGGGGCAGTTACACCCCTTAATTCCCTATAAATATGGGTAAACTCGATTGAGTTCAGGCTGACTTTTTGGATCTGGGACTTGGCAGTAAAGGGGGAGATCTTGGAGCATCATAGATTGAGAGATCAGCATTCATCCTTTGGAGCATTCCTTGAAACCTTCGGCCTTGGCTTGAGAACCGATCCTCGGTTCAAATCAACTCTTTTTCAAGAGTTTCCAACTCGTCCAGAGTTTCAAACTTGCCACGCAAGTTCTCCACAACGTCAAATCGTGAGGAGAAGATATTGTTCCAGTGAATCAAGATATTCGGATCGTCAACGGAGAGCAAACTCGACGCGAGCATTCGAGGGAGGCACTCCATCGCCACCGTGAAGAACCCAGTTTTAAAAAAAGGGGAGAATCAAATTCGTTCTCTTCTCTTTTGTAATCGGGAAATCCAAATTGTACTCGATTTTGAGAGAATACAAGTCAATTTTCTTTCATTGTCTTTTTACTGTAAATTTTTCCACAAACATGGATATGCGTTGGCATATGATTAAACATGTGGCGTGCGACGACACTAAGGTGGGCGAATCTGATCGGATCTAAATGTCGGATGACGAGGTTGATGTCGTGGGGAGGCAATAGGCGGCATCAATCGACGACGGGGTCTCGGCGTGGCGTACGGGCTGCCATTAACGGAGGGTCTAGTCGAGGCCGGATCTCAAGCGGAGCGCCTGGTGAAGCGGCGGCATGGTAGAGAGGAGCTGTCGGCTAGGATGGCTTACTCGCGGAATGATGGTCGGAGTGTGAGCGTCCTGTCAATGTGCTCGGAGGAGGCCTGTCGGGTGAGCAAGGCTACGGGTCGTGGGAGTTCGACGAAGGGCCACACGATGGGGGTGGAGGGGCTGTTGGCGTAGGGAGAACGGTAAGCGGGGGGCGGAGGTTGAAGAGGTCGTTGAGACGACGGTGGAGTTCAGGTTGACGTCGGATTTGGCTGGTCAACGGCGGTCAGGAGGAGGCTTACAGGGTTCACCGCGGGGTAACTGAGTGCTGGAGTTGGGAGGCCATCGGTGCTGACGAAGGCGACATAGATGGAGAGGAGAGTGCTGGACAGTGGGGATCAGGACGAGGCGCGCGGCTCCAAGGCCGGCTGCGGGGTGAGGTCGAGCATGGAGCCAGGAGGATGCGCGGGTCGGGTTGGGGTTTAGGATGGTGCACATGCGATGAGGAGGGCGCGAAGGCAGGTGGTTGGTGAGGTGCGGTTCAAGGTGGTGAAGGCAACGGTGAGGCCAGAAGAGTTGGCGGACACGGTGGCCGGCGCGCGTGAGTGGCGGCAGGGGCTAGGGTTGCTCGGGGGAGAGAGAAAAAGATGAAGAGAGAGAAGATGATGGGGTGGCGGTGTCGGAAGGTTCAGAGGGGGAGGCGGCGACGCTCAGGGAGGTATGGTGATCGGACTGAGGGCTCGGGTGGCTGTTCGTCAAGAGACAGGAGACGCGGGTTGAGGCTGGCGGAGGCGAAGCTCGGCGAATTGGGCGGCGGGTGACTGGTTAGGTGGCCGAGGTGAGGTCGGCGCTGGTGATGCTAAGGCGTGGCTCGAGCGGCGTGCGACAGGGGTCCAGAGAGTGTGGCGTGGGTTTGGGGAAGAATGGAAGGAGAGAGAGGCGGCGCGGTTTCGTGGAAAGAAGAGAGGGAGAGAGAGAAATCTCAAAACACACAACACACACACACACACACACACACAATATATATATATATATATATATATATATATATATATTACTATATATATATATAATAAAGGAAATTAGGGTTTTCAAAACAAAAATAATTAAAATAATAATTACAGGTATTTAAAAATTAAACTAATTATAGAAATAATGTATATATAATTAAAAACGTACATGTTGTGCTAATACAACGTTGATACGAAAAGTCAAAATATACCATATTGTACAATTAAACGAGAATAACTTAATAAAAAAATATATTACTTATATTTAAAATCAAACAATTATAGGATAAATTATATACACAGTAAAACGTACAATTAGTACTAATACGACAGATAATATGTAACAGTAGAAAATAATACAGCAAATTAATAATACAACGTATTAAACAAAAAATACGTAATAAAAAAAATAATACAACGTATTATTCAAAATGACATGTAACAGTATCGATAACACAACAGATAAATTTTATAAATTTTTACTGTACAAATAAATTTATAAATATTTAAATCATTTAAATAAATAATAAAACATTAGACTTTAAATCACAAAAATTATAGAAATTCGAGAAAATATAAAATACTCTTTTAAAAAATCATAATTAAATATTTACAATACTAAAAAATTTATTTTAACTAGTATCAAAAATTCATGGTCCTTACATTCTACCCCCCTTAAAATAAATTCCGGCTCTCGAAATTAAAATAAGATATGCACGATATCATTATAGTATCTTTAAAGCAAAAATTAATCACATAATAATAGTTGATTTTAGAAGTAAAGCATATCAATAATGGATGTAGATAAAAACATAAAATTATATGCAACAATCATGTAATTATGGTCATAACATTTACACAATGAACACAATATCAAAAATATACTAATAACCATTATATCATTATATCCTTTTAGAAATAACCAAATATGATACAAAAACATAACCAATACATAAAGAATAAATATAATGCAACATATGAATGCCATGTAATAATTTCCAAACCAATAATCACATATGGACATGAACAATAACTAAAACAGTAATGCAGAGACTTTTATATAAGGAAAATTGATAAATACAATAATTGAAATAATTAATGAATAGACAATAAGATACATTATTAAAGTAAAAGCATAACACAACCTAACAAAATATAGGAGAAAAAAACAACTAATAACCCAAACAAAATATCTACAAACGTTGCAAAATTTGTAACTAAGTTGTATAAACTTATGACACTCAATTCAATTCAAATAAACTATGAATTACTGATGAAACGTGAAAGAAATACTATGTTAACTAATAAACAATATACTCAAATAACACAAATATAACTAATAAATTAATAAAATTAAGACAACATAAAAACACATACAAGAGAAACATATAACTTGATAAATAACCAAACAATAATGATAACAAAACATGTACATAAAAAGTAAAATTGATACGGGTGTATCTTCTCTTCGGAACCTTAGCGATCCTTATGGGAGCTTGAGGATAGATGATTCTCATGATAACATGAGAATAGGGGTGTAAATAACTACAGTGGAACGCAAGTGGAAGCGTGGAACGAGACGACCTGACGACAGAGAATCGAAGTATCCAGTTTTTCAGCCGTGAGTCGACTCATAAGTCATGAGTCGACTGCATCAAGGTTGAGTCGACTCATGACTGTCAATGAGTCGACTCATCGTATGTTTTTAGTGTTTTGTTTAGTTTCGGACGAGCCGACTATCTCAGTCATGAGTCGACTCACGATGGTTTCCTGGTTTGTTTGGGTTTCTGTTCACAAACGAGATTCCTGTTGGTTTTTGGGTTTGGTTATTTACCAGATTGTCATCCACGATTTATACACCTATATAAAAGGA
Source organism: Asparagus officinalis (assembly GCF_001876935.1). Classification (NCBI taxonomy): domain Eukaryota; kingdom Viridiplantae; phylum Streptophyta; class Magnoliopsida; order Asparagales; family Asparagaceae; genus Asparagus; species Asparagus officinalis. The sequence continues at coordinate 68,253,646 of NC_033800.1, read as the reverse complement.
TTGTTTTAGGGTTCTAAACAATCAGATAGATTCAAAGAGAGATTCTAATCTTTGTATTAGGTTTAGAGAGGATTGGAGAGGTTGTTCTCGATTCTAGTGAGATTCGTGAGGGAGAGATTGTAATCTTTGTTCTTCATAATCTAGAAGAAGATTTTTCCTTCGCCATACTAAATTATTCTTGTGTTTGGTTGTCTTCTTCTCAACACCACCTTTTGGTATTCTGCGATTCAAAAGGTGTCCGCACGGCAACTCAATCCAAGTTGGTATCAGAGCATCAGAATCCGATGAAGGCATCCTGTGTATCGGTCCTTACTCGATCCCAATACAAGAAGCTTGGCGAGATCCTTATTTTCATCGAGAAGGAGTCCAGTTTTAAGGAGGAAGAAGATGGCTGAAGGAGACAATTCAGCGAGATTGATGCATTAGAGAAGCAGAGATCGAGACGATAGGTTCGACTCTCACAAAACTCGTCAGTCTTATCATGGAGGTGGCAAAAGGTGAATCTCTATTGAAGAAAATTGTTGAGTCGATTACTGGAGAGTAGATTTAGATTCCGAAGAGGAGGAGGAGACCGTTAAGACTGCATTGGCATCAAGGGGTAAGAATTCTATCAGAACCTGAAGATTGACTTCAACTGTAGAGATTCCTATTTGATGCATGGGGTGTTGACGTCGAGAGGCTTGTGACTGGATTTGAGCGGATGGAGATGTATTTTACTCTTATATGGCTATTCGTCAAAAGAGAAGATTGTATTCGTGACTTTGAAGCTTTCAGGACACTGCGTTGACGTGGTAGATAGAATCCTACTGCAAGCAGGAGAAGAGCGGTGTCATGGATAAAGTTCAATGGAGTACTGAGGAAGCAGCTCTACACGGTGCGATTCCTTGAAGAGCGTTGGTACAAGGGTACAGTTTGCACCAAAGGGTCAATCAAACCGTTCAACGAATACACCACGGAGTTCCAGCAGCAGGCGATAGCTCTCACATTGCAACAGAGGAATATTCTGTGTTTATGAAGTTATATGGTGGGATTGAGCGATTGACCATCTAAAATGAGATGAAGCTATTCACGGTGGAATCAATTGCAGAGGCGAGCATGAGGCTATTTCCCTCGAGGGCAAGCAAAAAAGGACAACGAGGCTAAGGGAGACTCCAAACAGACGGGAGGAGAGTCCTGTGTTCTCAATCTAAGGAGGAGAAGAAGAAAGGTGATCCAGGAAAGGTAGGGCTGATTTGTAGTCACTGCGAGAAGAACAGGAGCACACACCGTGATCGGCTGCTGGGAGAAGTATCCTCATCTCAAGCCAAGAGGCGTGAAGAAGAATGAGGAGAAATGCCATACATGATAGCTCAAGGTCCGAAAGAAGTCCCGAGGGGATAAAAGAGCCCAATAGCAGTCTCAGCCAACCTATGTGGGGAAGCAGACCACGAAAGAGGACGAGCGACCCGAGAGAGCAACTCTTTGTTCTTAAGTTGCAAGTGAAGACCAGTTTGGTTAATGCCATTGTAATTCGGCAGCGAGAAAAATTTGATATCCGAGGCATTGGTTCAAAAAGTTAGGTCTGAAGAGCCGTCAAGCATCCGAACCCTATCCATTAGGGTGGATTCAGATGGGAGGAGAAACTGAGTGTAGTTTAATCAATGCACTGTCAGATTTGCGGCTTCACGAGTCGTATATTGACGAGGTCACGTGAGACGTCAGTTCTCATGTGGATGTTTATC
>NC_033800.1:68178489-68251900 GCF_001876935.1 Asparagus officinalis | reverse complement strand
TTTGAACCTCTCCCTATATATATATATATATATATATATATATATATATATATAAAGGAAAATTAGGGTTTTCAAAACAAAAATAATTAAAATAAATAATTACAGGTATTTAAAAATTAAACTAATTATAGAATAATTATATATAATTAAAAACGTACATGTTGTGCTAATACAACAGTTGATACGAAATAGTCAAAATATACCCATATTGTACAATTAAACGAGAATAATTAATAAATAAAATATATTTACTTATATTTAAAATCAAACAATTATAGGATAATTATATACACAGTAAAACGTACAAGTTATACTAATACGACAGATAATATGTAACAGTAGAAATAATACAGCAAATTAATAATACAACGTATTATACAAAAATATACGTAATAAAAAAAATAATACAACGTATTATTCAAAATGACATGTAACAGTATCGATAACACAACAGATAAATTTTATAAATTTTTACTGTACTAAATAAATTTATAAATATTTAAATCATTTAAATAAATATAAAACTTAGACTTTAAATCACAAAAAATTATAGAAATTCGAGAAAAATATAAATACTCTTTTAAAAATCATAATTAAATATTTTAAAATACTAAAAATTTATTTTAACTAGTATCAAAATTCATGGTCCTTACATTCTACCCCCCTTAAAATAAATTCCGCTCTCGAAATTAAAATAAGATATGCACGATATCATATAGTAATCTTTAAAGCAAAAATAATACATATAATAGTTGATTTTAGGAAGTAAAAGCATATCAATAATGGATGTAGATAAAAACATAAAATTATATGCAACAATCATGTAATTATGTCATAACATTTACACAATGAACACAATATCAAAATATACTAATAACCATTATATCATTATATCCTTTAGAATAACCAAATATGATACAAAAACTATAAACCCAATATACATAAAGAATAAATATAATGCAACATATGAACTGCCATGTAATAATTTCCAAACCAATAATCACATATGGACATGAACAATTAACTAAAACAGTAATGCAGAGACTTTTTATATAAGGAAAATTGATAAATACAATAATTGAAATAATTAATGAATAGACAATAAGATACATTATTAAAGTAAAGCATACACAACCTAACAAAATATAGGGAGAAAAAAACAACTAATAAACCCAACAAAATATCTACAACGTGCAAAATTTGTAACTAAGTTGTATAAACTTATGACACTCAATTCACATTCTAAATAAACTATGAAATTACTGATGAAACGTGAAAGAAATAACTATGTTAACTAATAAACATAAATAAACTATGAAATTACTGATGAAACGTGAAAGAAATAACTATGTTAACTAATAAACAATATAACTCAAATAACACAAATAACTAATAAATTAATAAAATTAAAGACAACATAAAAACACATACAAGAGAAACATATAACTTGATAAATAACCAAACAATAATGATAACAAAACATGTACATAAAAAGTAAAATTGATACGGGTGTATCTTCTCTTCGGAACTTAGCGATCCTTATGGGAGCTTGAGGATAGATGATTCTCATGATAACATGAGAATAGGGGTGTAAAATAATACAGTGGAACGCAAGTGGAAGCGTGGAACGAGACGACGAGCAGCAGAATCGAAGTATCCAGTTTTCAGCCCGTGAGTCGACTCATAATAGTCATGAGTCGACTCATCAGGTTGAGTCGACTCATGACTGTCATGAGTCGACTCATCGTTGGTTTTTGTGTTTTGTTTAGTTTCGGACGAGTCGACTCATCTCAGTCATGAGTCGACTCATCGATGGTTTCCTGGTTTGTTTGGGTTTCTGTTCACACGAATTCCTGTTGGTTTTGGGTTTGGTTATTTACCAGATTGTCATCCACGTTTATACACCTATATAAAGGATTGTTTTAGGGTTTCTAAACAATCAGATAGATTCAAAGAGAGATTCTAATCTTTGTATTAGGGTTTAGAGAGGATTGAGAGGTTGTTCTCGATTCTAGTGAGATTGTGAGGGAGAGATTGTAATCTTTTGTTCTTCATAATCTAGAAGAAGGTATTTTCCTTCGCCATACTAAATTATTCTTGTGTTTTGGTTGTCTTCTTCTCAACACACCTTTTGGTAATTCTGCGATCAAAGGGTGCTCGCACGGCAACTCATACCAAGTTGGTATCAGAGCATCAGATCCGATGAAGGGGCATCCTGTGTATGGTCCTTACTCGATCCCAATACAAGAAGCTTGGCGAGATCCTTATTTCATCGGAAGGAGTCCAGGTTTTAAGGAGGAAGAAGATGGCTGAAGGAGACAATTCAGCGAGGATTGATGCATTAGAGAAGCAGATCGAGACGATAGGTTCGACTCTCACAAAACTCGTCAGTCTTATCCATGGAGGTGGCAAACAAGGTGAATCTTCTTTGAAGAAAATTGTTGAGTCCGATATGGAGAGAGTAGATTTAGATTCCGAAGAGGAGGAGGAGACCGTTAAGACTGCATTGCATCAAGGGGGTAAGAATTCTTATCAGAACCTGAAGATTGACTTCAACGTAGAGATTCCTATTTATGATGGGAGTGTTGACGTCGAGAGGCTTGATGACTGGATTGAGCGGATGGAGATGTATTTTACTCTTTATGGCTATTCGTCAAAAGAGAAGATTGTATTCGTGACTTTGAAGCTTTCAGGACACGCGTTGACGTGGTAGAAATCCTACTGCAAGCAGGAGAAGAAGGCGGTGTCATGGAATAAGTTCAAGGAGTTACTGAGGAAGCAGCTCTACCCGGTGGGATTCCTTGAAGAGCGTTGGTACAAGTGGTACAGTTTGCACCAAAGGGTCAATCAAACCGTTCAAGAATACACCACGGAGTTCCAGCAGCAGGCGATAGTCCTCAACATTGCAACAGAGGAATATTCTGTGTTTATGAAGTATATGGTGGGATTGAGCGATTACATCTAAAATGAGATGAAGCTATTCACGGTGGAATCAATTGCAGAGGCGAGCATGAAGGCTATTTCCCTCGAGGGCAAGCAAAAGAAGGACAACGAGGCTAAGGGAGACTCCAAACAGACGGGAGGAGAGTCTAGTGGTTCTCAATCTAAGGAGGAGAAGAAGAAAGGTGATCCAGGAAAGGTAGGGCTGATTTGTAGTCACTGCGAGAAGACAGAGCACACAGCTGATCGGTGCTGGGAGAAGTATCCTCATCTCAAGCCAAGAGGGCTGAAGAAGAATGAGGAGAAAAATGCATACATGATAGCTCAAGGTCCGAAAGAAGTCCCGAGGATAACAGAGCCCAATAGCAGTCTCAACCTTATGGTGGGGAAGCAGACCACGAAAGAGGACGACGACCCGAGAGAGCAACTCTTTGTTCTTAAGTTGCAAGTGAAGACCAGTTTGGTTAATGCCATTGTTAATTCGGGCAGCGAGAAAAATTTGATATCCGAGGCATTGGTTCAAAAGTTAGGTCTGAAGACGGTCAAGCATCCGAAGCCCTATCCATTAGGGTGGATTCAGAGGGAGGAGAAACTGAGTGTAGTTAATCAATGCACTGTCAGATTTGCGCTTCACGAGTCGTATATTGACGAGGTCACGTGCGACGTCGTTCCATTGGATGTTTATCAGATTATACTGGGCAATCCGTACTTATGGGATAGATATGTGATCTACGAGAGGCGGGCTCAGAAGTACACCTTCACTAAGGATGGTGAAAAGTTCAGATTTTGTTCGGCATCTCTTCCGAGGGAGACAAGCTTGGGGACGGTGACACGAGCGAAGAGACTAGTGAATGCAAGCAAGAAGTTTGTCTCGTTATGCATTAGACTTCCAGAAAAGCCATCGACAAAGGATTGCAACTTAGAGCGAACGGTGACTACGACAAGACGCGGGACGAATGAGTTGTTTCCGATCGGACGTCAAGACCAGATTCCTAGCAAGGCCAGGTGGTGCAGAAAAGATGGAGGAGCTTGAGAGTTTCCTCAGTAAAAGTTCTAACTTGAACGGGACTTCAAGTTCCTAAAGAGGGGACCCATGATACGGGTGTATCTTCTCTTCGGAACTTAGCGATCCTTATGGGAGCTTGAGGATAGATGATTCTCATGATAACATGAGAATAGGGGTGTAAAATAGTACAATGGAACGCAGGTGAAAGTGTGGAATGAGATGACGAGCAGCAGAATCGAAGTATCCAGTTTTCAGCCCGTGAGTCGACTCATAACAGTCATGAGTCGACTCATCAGGTTGAGTCGACTCATGACTGTCATGAGTCGACTCATCGCTGGTTTTTGTGTTTTGTTCAGTTTCGGACGAGTCGACTCATCTCAGTAATGAGTCGACTCATCGATGGTTTCCTGGTTCATTTGGGTTTATGTTCACACGAATTCCTGTTGGTTTTGGGTTTGGTTATTTACCAGATTGCCATCCACGTTTGTACACCTATATAAAGGATTGTTTTAGAGTTTTTAAACAATCAGATAGATTCAAAGTGAGATTCTAATCTTTGTATTAGGGTTTAGAGAGGATTGAGAGGTTGTTCTCGATTCTAGTGAGATTGTGAGGGGGAGATTGTAATCTTTTGTTCTTCATAATCTAGAAGAAGGTATTTTCCTTCGCCATACTGAATTGTTCTTGTGTTTTGGCTGTCTTCTTCTCAACACACCTTTTGGTAATTCCGCGACCAAAGGGTGCTCGCACGGCAACTCGTACCAAAAATGTAACCAAAATTATGTGGTAACATACACAACAAACATGTATAAATACATGTACATGTACAATACGTAAAATTAATAAAATAAATGCAATACAAAATAAAAAAAACTACACTATAACATGACCATAATTAAAAACATAAAAAATATTGAATCACAATAAGTATAACAATACACAAATTGAAACGTGAAAACATGAGCAAGAAGACACTGCATAAAATATGAAACTCACTAACTACAAAATATTTCGATTAAATACGTAACCATAATGTAATATGTAAAAACCAAAAATCAAAGCTAAACAAACGCACACATTGTAACAACCCTATACACAAACTATAAAGCCATAACACCACACACTCCCACCGAAAATAACAACGCTTATTTAAAGGAAAATATATGAATAAAACGATATTGATATAATATGATCTACGAAAAAAATACATAAATAAGAGAAATGAAACAAAAGAATAACATGATGTAAAATAACATAAGTCAAAATAATAAAAATACCAACCTGACAAAGAAAAAACATAATTGAAGGACTCAATGCATTCAAATAAGTAACGAACAAATTGACAGTATAAAACTCAAAATAAATTAATACATACAAAAATCGTAGAATACATTAAACATAAATGCTTACTAACAATACCGACTCTCACAAACATACTACTAGATAAAGAAGTATAATATATAAAACAAAAACTATGAAAGGTAAAATAGGTATATAAGCAAATGGAAACATAAGAAGAGCATAATTCCATATAATAAAAACACTGATATATTTTAGATAAACATGATTACACAATTGATACTAGAAATAATGAATGACTACAAATTAATAACATTGTAAATATAATAATCTACGTGAATACACTATAATAAAAAGAGAATAGTAATTATAAAAGAATGAAAAATAAAACATAACACAAGTAACGGAAATAATGAATAGAGAATGAACAACAAATAATAACACAATAAAATATATAAATATCTAAACATACCATAAAATAAATACTAAAAATAACACGTGTATACAATGTATATTGTCACAATGACAAAACAATACATATAAAAAACGAAGCAAACAACAACAAATATGCAAATACACTATAAACAAACCATGAATAAATACTATACATACTCACAAACGCTATTTAAATAATCTTTTATATAAAAGAACAATATTCAATGATATAAGATAATATTACAAAAACCTATATAAATAGTAACTCAAACCCCAAACCTAACAATATGAATAAACGCTTGAATATTAAAGTATAAATACATTGCTCTTAGAAATAACAAAACCAATTGTGAACAACTAAAATAACCTAACAAGATAAAACTTACTGACAAAAACTATATACTGAAAATGTAATTGATAAGAACATAATGCATCTATAGAATATTAAAATTTTGAACTTATTAAAAATACGAACTACATATATTAATCTATAACGTAAGTAAATGATAGATAGTATGATAGAAAAACGTGCACATACACAATATAAATATGCAAAAGTATAATTAAACACAAGAAAATAATCTGAATATCGGATATGTTATGCAATATATATGTGGAGTCTAGAGCAATGCAAAACACTTAATAACATGGTTTGAACAATGGAAATATATAAGTAATGATATATTTTTTTAATGAAAAACACACAATATAACACTGTGTATGATACAAAAAATAATGTAATAAATAATGCATAAATCAATACAATTAAGCGATATATAAGTCAAATCAAAGAAAATATAGTTGTAAAATTAATAACACATATAATAATAACTGGCACAAGGATAAAGGAGTTATACAAAGAGAGAGTATTCGAGAATCGATGGGACAAGAACCGTGAAAAACTCCAGAGTCAAAGGCGATAAGATAGAGACGAAACAATATCTATCAAGAAAATAGAAGAATGGCTCAAGATTAGTCTTACGGATGAAATATGATATGCATCTAAACTGTCCACTATATTCTTACTAGTGAGGACTCGGGACCGTGATCAGAACTGTGACCTGCATGGGCCACCACTAAAACATGTCACGCCCCGCTTTCCAAAATACCCGGGAATCGGAACGTGAACAAGCCCGCGACGTATTAGATTGAGAAGAAATATACACTATATTTTTTTATTTTCTAATCAATCCAATACGCTAAGCATCTAGAAATAAATACAATGCGAAGTCACAGGTCCCCGATCACATATAGCAAGAATATAATGAACAACACAAAATAAAATAATACATATCACAAATGGGATAACATCCGAGACATAATATTCGGGTCAACATGCACTTATACAAAATGAACAAATGAATACTAGAGAAATATAATACATCGTTCAAACTAAAATGGGAAGTACTACAAGAGTAAACGGAACTATCAACTAATAAATGGAAAGAATAGGCTTCGACTCCTTCTGCTCCGTCTACAGGGTACTCCTGCTGAGAATCCTCTAGCTCCTGTTGAACCTGTTCTTCCTCTAAGTCTGACGTACACCAGAGAAAACAGCTGTACGTCAACGTGTATGGCACACGGCAAGACCCCACAAAAGAAAAGAAAGCGAACGAAAACCCAATGCGGAAAGTGATACGATAACAGAAACAACAAAAGAACGTACAACTAAAATCCACAAATCAACATGAAAACACTACTAAATCATGATAACATAAAGCATCCAAAATCGATCAGGTAACGAGATCATGTAGCTAGCGATCAGTCTAATCATCCAAGTAACAGGGGCATACAATAGATGGAATTAATACCCAAAAATCTATAACATGAGACGTAGTACGTCGAGCGAAATAGTCCAAACAAGGAAACCCTCATGTATATACCATATGTCTCAAATTGTAGATAATTAATTATTAATCCCGATCTATGCATGAAAAGAACAACACTGATCTACATCTTAACAAAGCTAACAAAGTCCACCATAAAGCACGCAAGCATATTATTCTTGTTTTACATGTTATTTGAATTGGGAAAGAATATTTTGATGTATATAATCGGGTCCCCGTAAACCTGTTCGGGGGCTGCCTTCAAGTCAAGTATTGGCCCTCTGGCCCATATATATAACACTCACGATATCACGATAACAGGAAAGCATTGTGCCCGTTTATATACATGCTATATTCTTCGTCCAATTCCCCTTTATAACCCCATGTTGTCATATTAATTACGCAACTATACATAAAATATTGTGCACTAGCCACGGAGTTACCGTGGAACGATTTCTGTAAAACTATGAAAATAACCGTGACCCGTAACACATCCGATCAAGAGTGCATCGTCTAGTCAATACTATAATAATAATAATGAAGGAAACCTCATACCGGGTATCGAGGGAACTCGGGACTCCTCACATCGGGATATCGATGTCGAGTAAGTATAGCTATGCTTTGAAGCACGCTTATAAATCATACTTTTAACAGAAGTCGTCTTCATGTACAGTCTCTCCTATTATGTAACAACTAAGTGATAACTCAACAAGCTTCCACACAGCTATTCATGTCAAGCAATCCCACGCATGTAATAATATATCTCAGACAAATCTAACTAATTAACTCATAATAAATCTAGAAATTTAATGATGAGTCGCATAATAATTTACGATAAAACTAAGAATTAAAATAAAATAATCAAGGTTTGGGATCTTGCCTGCGAGTGTCGTTGGAATGTCTCGGGGCTCCGACGGGCTCGCTGGCGGCTAGAAAGTGGCGGTTCTCCAACTGGATATGTGTTGGCATATGATAAAACAGGTGGCGTGCGACGACACTAAGGTGGGCAAATCTGATCGGATCTGAATGTCGGATGATGAGGTTGATGTCGTGGGGAGGCAACGGGCGACATCGGTGATGGGGATCTCGGCGTGGCTACGGGGCTACCGTCAACGGGAGGGGCTGGTCGGGGCCGATCTCAAAGGCCCGGAGCTGCCTGTGAAGGTGGCGCATGGGGAAAGAGGCGGCATGTCGGCTTAGGATGCTGACTGTGAATGGTGGTCGGGTGATCGACTGGTCAAGTGGGCCGGAGGAGGCTGTCGGGGTGAGCAGACTGACGGCGGTCGCCAGCGGTTCGGCAAGGGGAACGGCCTAGCGGCGGTGGAGGCGGCCTCGTTAGCGGTAGGGAGAATGGCAGTGCTGGCGAAGGCGTTGAAGGTGGTTTGACGATGCGGAGCTCAGTCGATTGACGCGGATCTGGGCAGCGTCTAGTCAATGCACGGTTCAGTGAGGGAGGAGGCTCAGGGGCTCGCCGAGGTACTGAGCGGCGTGGAGCTTGGGCGGCTCATCGGTGAACTGATCGAAGCGCCGACGGAAGATGGAGATGAGAGCGGCTGCGACAACGGGGATCGACGTGTGGCGATGGCTACCAAGCGCCGGCTGCGGGGGTAGGTCGAGCGTCGGAGCCAAGGGAGGCTGCGCGGATCAGGCGTGGTGGTTGGCGTGGTGCACTGCGCGACGAAGCTGAGGCGTCGAAGGCGGTGAGTTTAGCGAGGCGGCCGCCAGCTGGGGTTCAAGGTTCAGAATTGAAGGCAGTGGTTGAGGCCGAGATGTTGGTGGACGCGTGGCGGCGGCTACTGTGAGTGGCGGCGCGGGCTAGGCGTTGCGTCGCGGCGAGCAGAGGAAAAGATGAAGAGAGAGAATGATGATGGGCGGGTGGCGGTGGTCGGAGGGTTTCAGAGGGGGAGGCGGCGATGCTCAGGGGAGTTATGGCAGTGCGTTGCGACTGGGGGTCGGGTGGGCTGTTCGTCGGAGAAGGAGATGCGGGGTTGAGTGCTGGCGGAGGTGAAGCTGGCGAACTTGAGGCGCGGGTAGCTAGTCTGTGTCGGAGGTGAAGTCTGGCCGCGGTAGGCCTAAGGCGGTGGATCGAGCGGCGGTGCGAGGTGCGGTCAGGGACGTTACGGCGTGGCGTTTAGGAAGAAGGAAAGGAGAGAGAGGCGCGCTGCGCGTTTTGCTGAGAAGAGAGGAGAGAGAGAAAACTTCATAAACACCGACACACATATATATAAATGGAAAAATTAGGGTTTTCAATAACAAAAATCAAATCTTAAAAACCAACTTTCAATAAATAATTACAGCGTATTTAAAATTATAACTAATTACAGAATAATTATCATACAATTAAAAACTATATTGTTGTGCATAAATACAACGAATTTGATACGAAATAGTCAAAATATATCCAAAATTAATTTCATGCTACAATATGAGAATAATTAATAAATAAAATATAATTACTTATATTTAAAATCCAATAATTCTTAGATAATTATATACACAGTAAAACGTACAAGTTATACTAATACGATAGATAATATGTAACAGTAGAAATAATACAGCAAATTATACAAATAATACGTAATTAATAATACAATGTATTATACGAAAATATACGTAATAATAAAAATAATACAACGTATTATTCAAAATGACATGTAACTGTATCGATAACGCAACAGATAAATTTCATAAATTTTTACTGCACTAAATAAATTTATAAATATTTAAATTATTTAAATAAATATAAAACTTAGACTTTAAATCACAGAAAATTGTAGAAATTCAAGAAAAATATAAATACTCTTTTAAAAATCATAATTAAATATTTTAAAATACTAAAAATTTATTTTAACTAGTATCAAAATTCATGGTCCTTACAACGATTATTGATAGTCTTAGTCTATGGCGGATGCCAGTTATGTATATGACTCATTGCTGAGATATATGACCGAGATACTTTACCCTTGAAAGTACAAGGGATTATATACTGATATTTATCTTATCTTCCCAGTGACAGTGGAAGATATCATAAATACGATATTATAAAAATCTTTAGATATCATAAATACGATATTATAAAAATCTTTACTTTATATATTGCTTTATTTTATTCTTAGGTTAGGATCAATGATTAGCGATTCACAATTTGAGATATATGGTATATACATGAGGATTTCCTTATTGGGATTATTTTGCTCGACGTACTAGTCTGGTGTTGTGGGTTTCTAATTATTGATTTTATTTAGATTGTTTATCTCTAGTTTGGTGTTAATGTTTAAGTACCTATAATTTAAGAAATATGGTATATACATGAGGATTTCCTTATTTGGAGTATTTCGCTCGACGTAATAGTCTGGTGTTGTGGGTTTCTAATTATTGATTTCATTTAGATTGTTTATCTCTAGTTTGATGTTAATGTTTAGGTACCTATAATTTGAGAAATATGGTATATACATGAGGGTTTTCTTGTTTGGATTATTTTACTCGACGTACTACGTCTCGCATTATAGGTGTCTAAATATTAATTCTAGTAGATACTGAAAAAATGATCTAGGTAGACTATGGTTAATAGATAGCGCCTTCACTTCATCTAGCAGCCCTTCCCCTAGGAACAGATGAAGGTGATCTTGCTATACGCTCTGCGTTTTTTTTTTGTTGTTTTTTTTATTTTAAATTTCCTTTCAAGTAGCTCAGATTTCTGGAGCATCGCAGGATGACGAAGTTCTAGCATAGTCGTCATCGTGCATTTTAGTAGTTGAGACTCCACTATAGTTTATGTTCTCATTCAGATATTAGAGTTTTATTTTTATATTGTAAAGGCAGTGTGCCTTAGTACAAATTTTAGTTGATTCATATTAAGACTTTTTCATTATTCCAGATATCAGATGTATTTCAGTTGAGACATGATTTTTATTTATGAGATATCTCTTTCTATATCATGTCTATTGTTATCAGATGTATTTCAGTTGAGACATGATTTTTATTTATGAGATATCTCTTTCTATATCATGTCTATTGTTTTTATTTCTGAGACATGATTTTTATTTATGAGATATCTCTTTCTATATCATGTCTATTGTTTTTATTTCCTTATTTTTCCTATTTTGTACATACACTTATATTTGATTCCACTAGAGGATATTACTGTGATTGGTGAAAAGTGTTATTATACAGTATGGGTGCATGGCAAGTTTGACATCTTTGGGTTCACCTTGGACTGCAGCCATGTGTAAAAATAGAAGCCTCACAGCTGCCAAGGCCAGAATTAGTCAATGGGGTGTGCAACTTCTTCAAGACAAAATTCGTCATCCAAGTCCACCACCACGTTATTGAAGAGTGCACCCATCTGGGTGATCTGAATTCCTGTGCGGGAAATTCTCCTTTCACTGCAATAAATCTTCTGATGAAAGTATTCGCTGGGCTAGCCACTTCAACTGGATATTCCTTGGTAAATAGGCCTGGTCCTAAAGCTGTCACCTGTCGGTTATAGCCCACTGTACGAACACCATAAAAAGTTAAAGTACCAACCGCAACCCTATCTTGTTCTTTGATGATGTCCCAATCTATGTGTCTTGGGATAGAGGCACACTAAAAATACGATAGAGGAAACATCCTCTCCATATTTGGCAAATAGAGGTGGTGATCCCCAACCTTCCTTAGTCATTTATAATTCCCGTCGTACATGAGATTCATCTTAATTTTGACAGAGTCCCAACCGTAGGCTTGTTGATTTTTTTACGGTCCAAATCTAGCATTTGTAACCAGAGTCCTGAGTGTTGCTGATGTGTCTTGGGTGACAGTCTCCGCATGCTCCTTATTGGTATCTTGGAAGACAGAAAGTTCTTGGTGAAGATTGAACTGCATGTTGCAGTCCGCACCACCTTCATGTCCAAAATAATGACAGAAGAAAAGAGCCTCATTGGGGTAGCGCACTGCAAATAAAGAAACAAACAAGTTAGTGTGAAGCTAAAATAAGTCTTAAAATAGACTTAATTCTAAATGCAAGGCTCAGCCCCGCGTTTTGTCTCTAAAACACGGAGGTTAAACCTGCGTTACAAAATCTAAACACTAAGGTTAGACCCGCGTTTCAAAATCAAAATGTTGAGGTCAGACCCGCATCTCAAATCTTAAAACACTGAGGTTAACCCTGCATTTCAAGTTCAAAACACAAAGGTCCACCTCCGCGTTCCAATAACAAAATATGAGTCTTGCTCGTCGTTCAAAATTCAAAACTTATTGAAACAAGTTTTACGGTTCAGAAGTCTGGCATTAACCACCGATGAAAGCAATATGTGACGATGGCGCGACCGCCTGAGCCGAGGCACCACCAATGGCCGAAGCTATAGGTGGGCCTAAACTTGCCGCGATAGTTTTCTTTGATCAGGTTTTGGAAATAACCTTCTTGGGAGCCATGAATACTCATCGAAGGAAATAAATAGGAGGTTCGCCAGAGTTCTTGAACGAGAAGTGTCATTAATCAGCTCGGAGAAGAACAGAATAGACGAATTGACTCTTAATTGGACCTTAGCGGTCCATTTATAGACAACTAGAGCTGTCAAATCGGCACGGGATTTGAGGCCAAAATCCTACCCAAAACACGATCTCCACATTCACATTGAGTCGGTTAGACTTTTTAAAGTGAGGTCCACCTCCGCATTCTAATTTCTAAATGCATGGCTCACCTTCGCATTTCAAATTCTAAAGCTCCTTGGCTCTCTTACCCAACTCTTGTAGTTGTGGCTCACATGTTCATCAATGCCTACAAGAATGATCTTGCTGTTATTGTTGACACTGAATACACCTTCCCACAGGCTGAGAGAGTGAAGAAGTATCTCAAGGATCCAAACAAGTTTGCTGCTACTTTTGCTGCTAAGGAAGAGGGGGAGGACGAGACTGCTAATGAGCTTGACGATAGTGACTTGGGCTTTAGCTTGTTTGGCTAAGTACTTTGTCATCAAGTCTCAAAAGTTATCTTATTTGTTTTAGAGTGCTTCAGTTACTTAAAAACTTATTTGGTTTTTTTAGATTTATGCGTTACCTATGAGAGGCCAGGCTTCAGTACTAAAAAAAGCTAGCAATGGCCATCAAGGTGACGAAAGCCAAGAAGAAACTGACCTACAATAAGAAGCTATGCAGCCTCTCGGATGAGTACATACAAGTTCTAATCGTCGATGCCGATCAGGAAGAGATTCTGTAAGGATTCAACAATCCTCACGAGAAAGAACACTCCCTTCAGGTGTCACATCAAATCTCATGCTGAGAGCACAGGCAACAAGAACTACCTTAACTTCCTCCAATCGCTCGTCAGAAATGTTGAGTTGATCTTTACCAATGGAGATCTATAGGAAGTTAGTGAGAAAGTCACTAAATACAAGGTTGGAGCACCTGCTAGTATTAGGCTTGTGGCTCTCACTGATGTTGTCGTCTCTTATATTCTAAACGCGAGACTCATCTCCGTGTTTCAAAGCAACAAGGCATATTTCTGCACTTCAGAAGCAGGGCTATGGTAGGCACCTTCATATTAATCCTGCAATCAAATTCACAATGCCTCCAAGATAGATACGGGGAACAAACTCCTCTATAATGAGGAATCATCAGTTCCAAGATCAACCAAAATTAGGATCCAAAGTATTCCGAAAATTTATTCTAGTCAATCATGAACTTTTAAAAACTTTGGAGGGGATTTTGTAGGCTGTCTAAAAAATTACTGCAGATAGTTAATCCTCATCAAGCACTTATAATGGAGGTTATAATTCAACGACTTTAAGAAGGTTACAAATTGAAGAACTTCATAACAATCGGCGAAGGTTACAATTCAACAACCTTCATGACAACTGATGAAAGTTCTGATTTAACGACCTTCACAATCATCAACAGGAGTTACAATTGACGACTCTCACATTCCAAAGAGTCGAGATGAGGATCTCAATCTTTGTAATGCTCTAACTAGAGAGACTACAAATCAACGGTCTCTTAAACCCAAAATGCAGAGCTCACCTCTGCGTTCCAAACCCAAAATGCAGAGCTTACTTCTGCGTTCCAAGAAACAAAACTCATGGCCCATCACTGCGTTTTTGGCCTCAAATGCAGAGTTCATGCCCAGAACACAAATTTTGTGTTTGACTCATTCAAACACGAGTTGAATGGTTTCAAAAAATCGTTTCCCACGATTTGAGAGGGATTACACCCTACTAGGGAGCGATTTAGGGGTGAGTTATACCCCTTAATCCCCTATAAATAGCTAAAAATCAGCTTAAATCGGATCTTTTTCTGATCTTTTTGGATAGATCTGGATTTTTGAGGCTTCAGATCTTGGAGAGTTTGGAGCATCATCAAGAGCTGTTCTTGGAGCTTTTCCTTGGCTTGTGAACCTTTTCGATTAGATCAAATCAACTCTTTTATAGAGTTTTAAATTTGTTTTGAGTTCTTTAACTCGTTTAGAGTTTCTAAACTCATTAAGAGTTCCAAACTTGCATTGCTAGTTCTTCCCATCAAGAGGAATCAACCAAGTTCCACGAGGTAAAGTGTTCGGATCGTCAACGAGATACAAGATTCAATCTCCCATCGACACCAAGAAGAACCTATGTTTAAACAAAGGGGAGGGTCTTCGTTGATCCCTTCTCTCTTTTGTAAATCAGGAAACCGATCGAGAAGACTATAATTTCTTTTTTTAAATCAGTTAGAGAGAGGTTACTATGAGAAGTTGTATTCATTCTTTTTCTAAGTCAGTAAGAGATAAATACAAATTTTATTCTCATTTCTTCTTCAATTTTCCCACAAACACTCTTTTAACAAAGTACTCCAAGAAAATAAATCTCAATAGTCCATTTCAATTAAAAATAAACTAGTAATATCCAATCTACTACTAAGAAGTAAAATTATGAATAATCCAATCATAACAATTATTTGAGAGAAATGATGGAGGGGAGAGAAGAGGACGTCGTAGATGGTTTTGACGAGGTGATGGTCTCATCCATCATGCAGGAGAGTTTAGAGGAGGAGTGCGGGTGGTTGAGAGAGGAGAAGATGGCGGCGATCTGGGAGGAGGAGATCTTGTCATAATCATTAGAGCCAAACAAGTTGAAGATGTGCTTGAGGTTGGCCAAGGGGGACCTGGGAGACGGAGACGACAAGGTTGAAGGGTGTGCTTGAGGTCAATAATTGTGGAGGGGGAGGCGGGAGAGGGAGACAATGAGATTGGAGAGGTAGAGAAGGAAGATGGAGAAAGAAGGAAGGTTAGGATTAAGTTAGGAGAGAGGAAGAATAGAGGAGAGGAATGAGGAGAAATCGTGAAGGTAAGGGAGAGAGGAGGGAGCAACAAATTTAGCCACGACGTTGTAGGCAATAAAAATTACCTTTAATCCTATCAGAGAAGTTCAGAATAAAACTGTTAAAACCTCACCCGAAATAGCAAAACAGAGGGGAAAACGCTGATATCTCTCAAACCAAAAGGAATTTGAAGAAATGGACGGGAGCAAATTGATTTTGTGCTTATGATGGATGCTAGTTTATGAGTCTTTATGTTAACTATCATGTATGTTTTGGTTGTGGATTTAAATGATGATCTATATGCTCTTTGATATGCGTTTGTTTATTTCTCCTTGTGGATGGTCCCTCAGTATGGAAATGTTTCATATGCATGCACTTAATGAATATACTTTATTGTTTTGGCTCTTGAGTGTGGACCTTATATATCACATTTTATCACTCATGTCTTTTGACAGGGGGAGCGTGGCTTCTATACACATTTTTATTATTCCTAACATGTGCATAAATGCAGGGGGAGCTTTGCTCCAATTTCGTATATTCCCCATTTTGATGTTGCCAAAAGGGGGAGAAATGGTTTGTGGTTTATTAAATGGTTTGTGGTTTATTTATGAGTTTGTGTTTCATTTCATGTTTTATATATATTTCATAAATTGTTTGTCATCCTTAAAAAGGGGGAGATTGTTAGGACTCAGGTTTTGAGACTACACTCTTTTCTTGTTTTGATGATTTTATAAACAATTTATAGCTAATTTGTTTTATAGTGGTTGTGGCTTGTTTCTTAATATAGGATATCCATATGCCATTCATATCAAGAGTTAAAGATTCAAGATCAACCTTGTTCGCAAATCACTTAGGTATATTAGTAATTTTGTAATGTATATTGTGTGAATATATTTCAAGCTCTCTCTCTCTCTCTAAATTTTGCTTTCTCTTACAAAATGAGTTTATTTGTTAAAACAAAGCAATATTGATTTATTGCTATTGTTTACATTACTTTCATATTTTATAATATGTATAAAAACATTTTATGAAGTTTTAACATATTTCTACATGTCAAAATTCTTTTTTAAGTTTCATGTAAAACACATATTATGTACACTTTGCAAAAATGATGAATTCTTAAAAATGAAAAATACAATTCCAAAAATTCCTTTTCAAACATGTCTATTTTCATATTTATAAACTTTCCTCAAAGTTTCACAATTTTTTGATAACATTTGTTATTTTTACATGTGCTCAAAATCCATTTTCAAAATTGCAGATCTCATATATCAGTTTTCAGTCGACCGCATGTGTCGCTGCGGTCGACCATGAATTATCTAGAGACCAAGTCAGCTTTTCAGCTGCTCATAGTCGACCAGACTAGTCTCTGTGGTCGACCGTCGAGATAGACGTTGCACAGTAACGGCTAGTTCCCTGTTTTGTATTCTTGTGGGTTTTTTGGTCATTTTCTTTGGGTTTTTGTTGTTGTATTGTGATGTTATAAATACTCCTCAGCGTTAAACTCTCCCACCAACTAAGAAAATTATTTTAACAAGTTTTACAAGTGTTTAAGAGGTGTTTTAGCCTTGTTTCAAGTTTCGTTTCAAAAGAGGAGTTTTTCACAAGGAGGAAGCTTTTGATTTCAACTGAGGAATTCATCCTCATCATCTTATCTACAGTTCCTTGTATTTATAGAGAAGATTTCTAACTCTTTTATCTAGCTTATCTATTATTTTATTTTTATATTCATATCTTAGCTAGTTCTATTTGAGTTAGAATTTTATTATTCTCATTTATCACTCACACCTCAATTGAGCTTTTAATAGTATTCATACAATATATTGTTGGGTAGTGGTGAGTGATTTAGTGAGAGTGAGCTTCATAGTGTTCTCATTCATTAGTAGAGAACAAATCATTGTACTTGAGCTTCATTGGTGAGAATCACTTTGTAATACACATTTACACCGAGAGGAGTGTGTGGTGAGGACGTAGTCGATACCAAGAGGAGTGATGTCGGTAGTAAAGCCTAGTGAGAGGTAGTAAAACCAGGCACTTGAGGAAGGCGGTACGTGAGGACTAACACTTGAGGTTGTAGTTTGTGTATGTATATTGTGAGTGTCTTGTAGAGTTTTCAGTGAACTAGAAACCGAGTGTGTGGAGAAGTTTCGGCTTCCAAACCGAGTGTGTTCGTAATAGTGGATTCTTCCCGGGAGTGAGGAGCAGAGATGTAGGATGGAAGGTCCAAACTCTGTTATCATATTATTGTGTTTGAGTTTGCTTTGTGTATATTTATTTTGTGCTTGTATTTTACATTCTTGCTCATAACTCACTCATATATCTTTTACAAGAATTAATTAATCAAGAAATTTTTTAATTGGCTTAAAATCAGAATTAGATTAGCATTGACCCTATTCAACCCCCCTCCTCCCCTCTAGGGTCTAACACTCCTTTCCTCCAACTGGTGCACGAGGCTAAACTGCTCCTTTCCTCCAACTAGTGCATGAGGCTAAACTGCTCCTTTCCTCCAACCGGTGCACAAGGCTAAAATGCTCCTTTTCCTCCAATCGATGCACGAGGTGAAACTGCTTCTTTCCTCCAATCAGCACACGAGGCTAAACTTCTCCTTTCCTCCAACCGGTGCACGAGGCTAAACTGCTCTTTTCCTCTAACTGGTGCACGAGGCTAAAATACTCCCTTTCCTCTAACCGATGCACGAGGTAAAACTGCTCATTTCCTCCAACCGGTGCATGAGGCTAAACTGATCTTTTCCTCCAACTAGTGCACGAGGCTAAACTGCTCCTTTCCTCCAACCGGTGCACGAGGCTAAACTGCTCCTTTCCTCCAACTGGTGCACGAGGTGAAACTGTTCCTTTACTCCAACCTATACACGAGGCTAAACTGTTCCTTTCCTCCAACCGATGTACGAGGCTAAACTTCTCCTTTCCTCCAACCGGTGCACAAGGCTAAATTGTTCTCTTTTCTCCAACTGGTACACGAGGCTAAACTGCTCCATTTCCTCCAACCAGTGCACGAGACTAAACTGCTCCCTTTCCTCCGATCGGTGCATGATGTGAAACTACTCATTTCCTCTGACTAGTATACGAGGTTAAACTACTCACTACATCTAAATACCTCAAATGGCTAAGGATAGAGAAGAAATCTTAGCATTGAGCCTAAGAAAAATTCCTCGATAACTTATCATGCTAAGGGTAAGAGCATAGCTAGTCCAACTCAAACGGTAGTTGGTAAAGACAAATCAAGTCTGTTGATAGCTGAGGATTTGCTAAAAATCCTAATTGGCGATCGTTAGCAGCAAGTGAGTAATTCAATCTCGCCAAGTTCGATTGGAAGACGTCTCGCTCTGTCTGCACGGTGATCATTTTACAGGTCTTAATATCTAAAGTATTTTAGATCCCATGCAGCCTAATTCAGGTCTGAAAACTTTAGAGGGGGTTCTGTAGGTAATAAAAATTACCTTTAATCTCTATCAGAGAAGTTCAGAACAAGACTGCTAAAACCTCGATCGAAATAGCAAAAAAGGGGGAAAACGCTGATACCTCTCAAACTGAAAGGAATTTGGCAAAATGGATGGGAGCAAGCCGAACCCTTCGCATTGGTTTTGTTAGCTCCGTCTCGTCAAGATAGTCAATTTTCATATATAATTCGTCTAATTCCGACTTACGGTTTGAAAGTTATGACCTGTTCTTCGATGCATGTTCTGAAGCTCGCCTAAAGGCTGAAGCTCACCTGAAAAGGTTGAAGTTCGCCTGTAAGGAAGTCCATCTACAAGGCTAGAGCTTGCCTGAACATTCAGGCTTGCTCGAACTAAGCGAAGCTCGCCTACATAGCTTCGCCTATGAGGTTTGCCCGCATAACCTCGTCTGAGGGCCAAGCTCGCCTGTCAACACTCGGAGCTCACCTACATAGCTCAGCCCACCTGACAGTTGGAAGGTCACCTGCATGACCCAGGCTCGCCTGAAGGACAAGCTCACCTGATAGCATTGAAGCTCGCCTGCACAGCTCGCCTGCATAGCCTCGCCTGAAGACCTAGCTTGCCTGTATGATCCAGGCTTGCCTGAAGGCCAAGCTCTCCTGTAGCACCCAGGCTCACCTGCATGCCAAATCCCTCCAAGCTCGCCTACACCAGCAAGCTCACCAGAAGACCTGAGCTCACCTGCAGACTCGCATGCTCACCTGAAAGCTGGCCAGCTCGCTTGACGGCCCAAGCTCGCTTTCAATGTCAAGCTCGCCTCCGAAGCTAGACCAAGTCAGCCACTTGAGCTTAAAACGTGGGAGTGGGTACACCCATTCTCCATGATCTAAGGGATGGAGTATGGTTCTCCTCACCTCTAATGGTCACATCCCAAGATTTAAGGGATGGAGTTATGGTCCCCCTCAACCACAATCCCACAATTTGAGGGTGTGGCCATGCTTCTCCTCCACTATAAATAGCCAAAAATGACTATCAAAAGAGAGGTCTTGAACTTTTGATCAAGACCAAACCTATTTGGCTTCTTGGCAATCAGTTCTCTTAAGATCTAAGAGAACCGAGCCTGGCTCTTTGCAAACTCATTGGCAATCAGCTTGTTCGTGATCTCGTTCGAATCCTCAGCTGAAGAGGACCAAACTTTGAGATCTCAGCGTACTTAGGCTCCAAGCAATCAAGCAATTGCTCGGCCGTTAAACTCATCCAATTGAGCTTCTACTACGTACTAAAGCTTCAACTGTAACTTTAATCGGATCGTCCAAGGGAAGCAAACTCGGTACGACCACCGAGCGAAGCGTCTTACCACTGCCAACGAACCCACGTTAAACAAGGAGGGCCATTCCCTTCTCCTCTGTTGTAAAACATTAATCATTAGTTTATAATAAGTCATTCTTATAAATACAAACAACCCCTCAAACGGGAAGTTAATTTTTACACCCAACAGGCGCCAACAATGATGTATGGGAGGAGGATTTAAGAAGATGGTCTAGTTGGGAGGAGGAAGAGAGAAAATATCTCACTTGGTTTTGATCTTCATGAGTGAGAGGGGAGAGGAGAGAGATCTGCCATATTTATAATAGGAGGGATAATTTAGAGATTTAGGAGCAATATATCCTGCTGAGTTGAAAGAATCAAATCACATTTTTTTTGGATTTCTAGGGCTTTTACATACGGGAGAAAGGTTGAAGGGGATGCTCATATTGGCTTCTCAAATTTGGGGCCTGCTCACAAATATTCCTCATTTTTAACTAGCTTGTCAATTAAACATATATGTGAAAAATTGATTGCAACATTTGTTACTACACTTAGAGGGTTCGTTTGCTAATTCTAAAATCTTTTTTTTTTCTTATCTTTTTATAGAAAAATATTTTCTTAAAAAAGTGTAGCTGTCATATGGAACTAGAAAACTGTGTATTATTTTCGACTGATGTTATAGGTTGCAAAATAACTAAGTGTTAATCTCTGCTAGGAAGCCGACACGTGTTTCACTCGATGCCAAATCAGACATAGACAGAGCCAGATGACTTGAACCACTCCTGTGGTTGACTCCATAGGCCAACAACTTACGTGGCTGACTCGAAAGACAATACCTATCGACCTATACTCCAGGTGGAGCCCTCAAGACTCTACACTCGGCCCGCTATTTTAGCCGACAACTTGCGTAACCCACTAAAAAGGTAGTGTTTGTTGGCCTTCAGCCAGATGATTAGAGAGGTGATGTGTCCTTGAACCTCTAGCCGACAACCAACTATCTTCGCCTTAAATACTCTATCAAAGTCATCATTGCTCTAGCTCCTATAGTCTGCATGACTCATCGGACCCAATCAGCACCAAGCACCTACTGTCGTCCTCACATTAAACATATGATGACTCACCTTCTTTAGAAACTGACACCTATAAGATACCTGCTGAGTCAGTTGCTTGGCTAGACTCGGCCGTAGTTACCTTTTTGTCCTTCCGATCTACTATAAAAGGAAGCTGCACCACATGAGGTAACTTCTTCTGTTTGGATGCAACTCTAAACAATTCCTCTCACGATTTCTCTTATATTTTCCCACTCAAGTTCAAACGCTGACTTGATCGTTGGAGGAACAACCAGAGAACCCAACTCCAGACTCTCACGAGTTTTTCATATGCAGGGAAGAACAGCGATCCACAATTTCAGTCATCTGAAGGAGTTTGATGACCCTAACTCTGCTCTAATCCACAAAGAAACGCCCTATTTGATAACTAGCATTAATAGTTTGGCACCCACCATGGGGCCTGTCATCCTCTTCATATGAGATGTCTAGTTTTGAGTGTCTTGGTCGAACTTTCGACCCACTCCCTGAAGAATAGCGTGCAGGCTATGTCATTTAGGCCCAGTTGGAATAATCTGCATGGAGGATCTCTCAATCTCTCTAGCAATAATTTGCTGCTTTCACCAATGAACTCCTCAGTCGAATTCCTCCCCCCAACAACCCTCATTGTCATTTATTACTCCACCTCTGGTGGGTCAGCCATTCATTCCCACACAGTCTAGACATGCAACCCAAGCTGGACGACAAGAAGACTATGCCGAGCATGTCTCTCCCTACCTCGCCAGCAAACTCACTTCACAGACCCTTCTCAACAGCATCAGCGGTACATGGAAGCAATAATAGAGAGAACTAGTTTTGGTCATGATGGCCAAGAGTACGCCACAGAGGCGGCATCACGCGGGCTTCCTCATATCGCTCTTGGCCCCTTAACCACTAATCTTTTATCTGGTTACAATCGGACCTTTGAGCCAATCGCTGAAGCCATTGGGGGGAACACTCCCCTCACTGACAGCATCATGAATGCCACCTGCAACAAATTCAAGATGCCTCACATGGATAAATACAAAGGTGAAGGAGATCTGGCCAAGCATGCTCATAATTATTATGATATAACGACCATGCTACAGGCATAAGAGCCGATCATTTGTAGATGTTTTCCCATCACTCTGACGGGAAGTGCCAAGTTATGATGGACCTCCTTACCAAAGAAGTCCATTAACAACTTTGAGCAAATCAGCCAGAAGTTTGTTGTTTAGTGGGAAAATTGAAGAAGAAAATGGAGAATTGAATTTATATTATTCTCTCTAACAGACTTAGAAAAAGAATGAATTATAATTCTCTCAATGCAATCTCTCTCTAACTAACTTAGAAAAAGAAATCACAATTCCTCTTAGTTGGTTTCCCGATTTACAAAAGAGAGAAGGGATCGACGGGGACCCTTCTCTTTGTTTAACCTGGGTTCTTCTTGGTGTCGATGGGAGTTCAGATCCTTGTATCCCGTTGACGATCTGAACGTGTTGCTTCATAGAACAAGGTTGATTCCTCTTCATTGGACGTTGAGGAGAAGAACTTACAAGACAAGTGTAAGAACTCTTGATGGGTTAAAGGACTCAGAACGAGTTTAAAACTCTTTGAAAGAGTTAATTTAATCCAACCAAAATCGGTTTACAAGCCAAGATCAAAGCTCCAAAGCTCCAAGCTCTCTGTTGTCGATGAAGATGATCTCTAAGAGCCTTCAAATTTAAAGATCTCAAAAAAAGATCCCGAACTCAATTGAGTTTTTGGTATTTATAGGGATTAAGGGGTGTAACCGCCCCCTTAATTCGCTCATAAGTGGGGGAGTGATCCCCTCAAATCATGGAAAATGAGTTTTAAAACCGTTCAGCTCGTGTTTGAATGAGTCAAATGTAAAATTCATGTTCTGGCATGAACCCTGTGTTCTAGGATTGGAACGTAGAGTTGAGCTCCACACTGGCGGCTAGAAACGTTCTGAGCTTAGAATGTAGTGATGAGCCTTGTGTTTTGAATCTAAAACACAGCCACAACCTTTGCATTTTGAATCTGAAACAGGGCATGACCTCTGCATTTTGAATCTGGGATGCAGAGGTGAGCTCCGCGTCATGATTTGAAGAAACTATCAATTTGTAGTCTCTTTTGCTAGAGCATTGCAAAGATCATCATCTTGTAACATTTGTCTTGGCTCCTTGAAAATATAAGAGTTGTCAGATTGTAACTCCCGATGTTGATTGTGAAGGCTGTTGAACTAGAGCTTTCATTGGTTGCTGTGAAGGTCGTCAGATTATAACCTTCATCGATCTACGTAAAAGTTTTCAAATTGTAGCTTTCTGAAAGCCGTCAAATTGTAAACTTCCATCATCAATGTTTGATAAGGATCAACTATCTGTAGTAATTTTTAGACAACCTACATTTGTGCATCACTTTCTAGCCGGCACTAAGCCAAAGCTGCCTCCACATATCTTGCTCCAAATGAGACCAAAACCCAGAGAAAGCCTCAGGGACTACTTCAAGAGGTTCCAAGCCAAGAGACTGGAAGTCGATAACCCTGGAAGCATGGTCGTCATCGTCGCTATTTTGGTCAGGTTAGAGAGGAATGAGTTGGCTAACGTACTTGCTAAGAAATGAGTCATTAGCTATGAGCAACGAATGGCTAAGGCATATGGGTACATGGACATGGAAGACGCCCAAGCCTATAAGAAGGAAGCCAGGTCAGCTAAAGCAGTGGCAACAATAGCAACAGCGACATCAATGACATCACTGGTAGCCAAGTTAACGATAGGTGTTAACCCTTCGCCAAGGAAGGAAGCGACAAATGGTCCCCCCCCCAGAACCGACCCCATACCTAATAGGGCCAACAAGAGGGATCAGAGGAAGGATTTTGCTAAGAAGCTAGCCTACTTCAGTTAGAGAGCTTGGCATCTTTTCATGTCTAAGCCCAAGGCACATAAAACTCCTCATGGTAATCAAATCAATGGTATTATCTTCAAACAATATATTTTTTCCTGCTGTATATTTATGTGCAGCTTTCATCGATCGATCATCATTTTGCTTTACTAACCCTAGGGAAACTCCGAATCAACTCGATCGGCATCAACTCAAAAGACCTTGTCTCCTACTCATGGTAAGACCAAAGTGCATCATCGACAAAAGCCCTTGGTCCTCTCAGGGTAAAACCAAGGCATGCCTCGACTTGGTTGGCTTCAACCAAAAAACCTTGGCACCTACTCAGCATAAGACCAAGGCGCATCATCGACAAAAGCCCTTAGTACCCTCTCGGGGTAAAACCAAAGCATGCCTCGACTCAGTCGGCTTCGACTTGAAAGACATTAGCATCGTTTTCATGAGTAAAACCAATGCACATCATCGACCAAAAGACCTTGGTGCCTACTCAGGGTAAAACTAAGTCATATCAACTCGACCTATATCAGCTAATAAACATTGCTATCTTTCTAAGCCCAAGGCATGTGCCCTAAGACCTTGGTGTCATTGCGAGTAAATCCAAGGCATGAATCCAAGTTATCTCGAACCAAAAAACTGATGGATACTCAAAGGTACGTGGTTTAAATTAATAAAGACAAACATTTTGCACCTAAAATGTTTACATCAAGACCTTGGCACATTCATAAGCCCAAGGCACACATTTTAGGGCCTTGTCATCATATTCAACAAATAAGATATGCGGTCGAATAGCCCACATTCCCCGTAACGGCTAAGTCGCCTCGACTCTATATCAAACATAGACTCAAACAGAGCAGTTAAACATTAATGCATGTGAGGAAAAGAGATACACCGATCGAGAAGGCAAACATATAACTTTTATTCATTTATCAAAATGTTTACATAAATATTTTACATCGACAAAAAAAATAATATGAAGTCTTTTAGGAGGCCGACTCAGATCAGGAGTAGGGCTGAGAAGTACAGCACTTGACTCAGGAGCTGGAGTCAGTTGAGGAGAAGTGGTGGCAGTTTCTTCACCTTGGTCGCCCTCTTGGTCGCCCCCAGGCCGGCTGACCTAACAATTTTGAGTGGAGCCTTCTTCTGACCCTTCGCCTACCTCATCTCTATTGTCTACATCTAGCACAAGCATGCCTCCCTTCGTCCCTATCTCCTTTATGATATCGAGACAATTGGCAACTAGGCAGGGGTAATGGAAACAATCCAGGTCAGGTTGGGATTCACGAGGGATCTACCTTAGGAGGAAATCGAAGCTGACTTTACAAGCAATATCCACCTCAACCTTGCCTAGAGGGCTGTCATGGTATTTATCCACGACTTCCACCCTATAGGCCTCAGATTTGAGATAGCTACGGCGACCCTATAGTGCTTGCAATTGGGCAAGAAGTGACTCTCATTGCTTCTCGGCCTCTAATGCTGCTCGGGTCACCTTCTTCTTTAGTTCCTCATGGATGGCCACTTCCTCCTTTAGCTATGCCTGGAGGCTGTCAACTTCTCAACGAGCCAGCTGGGCATGCTAAAAAATGATCGCACTTTCCTACCTCTCAAGCTCAAGCTCATCCTCCATATATTTTATTCGGCCATCCTGCTCGAGCATCTCATGCTGAAGATGGCCGACATCTTCTTTGAGCTTCTCAATTGTGGCTGACTTATTAGTGGAGAGTGCCTTGAGTCCCTCGATCATCTTATCCTGAGTCTCTAGATCTAGGCACCATTTTTCGTTACTCCGTTTCCAGGCGGCCAACTCAACCTCCATGACAGCAGCCTTCTTCTCGGCCTCTTCCCAAGCCACCTTGTCAGCCTCCAGCATCTCTTGAAATTTAGCAGGGGGTCTTGCGTGAGCTCAAGCGGAGAGAATAACTCCTTCTAGATCAGAGCCCCTCTCAGTAGATAGCCCTTAAGGGCTTGATGAAGGCTGATAGTGGGCATCCCCACGAGGATTTCGTCATCCTTGGGGAGATAGAATTGTTCCAAGGCTCGAGCCTAGACCATCCAAGACCCCAAGACTGAGCTCCTCTCATCGAGAATTTGCTTGGTCACATATTGGTGGTTTGTAGATGGCTCCCTGTCATATTGGGGGTCATCTCTGGACGAGCCAATCAACATTTCTTTCAGCGGTCCCTACATGTTCGAATCAAGCTCGTCGATATAGTAGGGGAAAGGCCACTTGAAGTTGGAGCTGCTATTTCATGGGAAAATTTGAAAGAGGAAAATAGAGAATTGAATTTGTATTATTCTCTCTAACAGACTTAGAAAAAGAATTATTTACAATTCTCTTAATGCAATCTCTCTAACAAACTTAAAAAAAGAAATTACAATTTCTCTCAATCGGCTTCCTAATTTACAAAAGAGAGAAAGATCGACGGAGATCCTTACCTTTGTTTAAAACTGGGTTCTTCTTGGTGTCGATGGAATGCCTCCCTTGAATGCTCGCGTCGAGTTTGCTTTTCATTGGCGATCTGAACGCTTCACCTTGTGGAACGTTGTCTTTGCCTCTTGACTCAAAGTCTTGGACGAACTTGCATGGCAAGTTTGAAACTCTTAACGAGTTAGGGAACTCTAAGCGAGTTATAACTGTATGAAAGAGTTGATTGATTTAACCAAAAATTGGTTTCAAGCCAAGAACAAACTCCTTGTTGCTGCAATTGAAGATGCCCTCGATTGAAGAATGATGAATGCCAATCTTCTCCTCCAAAAATGCTTTTAGGTCTCCAAGAATTCCGATCAAGAAAAAGAGATCCTAAACTCAATTGAGTTTTTGGTATTTATAGGGGATTAAGGGGTGTAACCGCCCTCTTAATCTGCTCATTAATGGGGGCTTAATAACCCTATTAATCAGGTGTAACATCCCCCTTTAAACAGCTCCCCCGAATCATGTGTGAAAAATGGTTTTTGGAACCGTTTGAATCATGTTTGAATGAATAAAACGCAGGTCCTACGTTGCTGGGCGTGAATCCTGCGTTCAAACGTAGCGTTTGGAAGCTGCGTTAGCAGCTGGATTTAAGCTGGGTTTGCGGTTGGATTTGAGCTGTGTTTGTGGTTGGATTTGAGCTGTGTTTGTGGTTGAATGTGAGTTGCGTTTGCAGCTTAAAACGCTGGAAGCTGCGTTAGCTGCTAGATTTGAGCTGCGTTGGTGGTTTATAACATTGGAAGCTGTGTTGCTTAGACTATGGAATGCGGCCACTTGCATTTCATTCCTGTGATACAGAGATGAAAA
This sequence comes from Asparagus officinalis, assembly GCF_001876935.1. NCBI lineage: Eukaryota > Viridiplantae > Streptophyta > Magnoliopsida > Asparagales > Asparagaceae > Asparagus > Asparagus officinalis. The sequence continues at coordinate 68,224,164 of NC_033800.1, read as the reverse complement.
CTGTGTTTTGGGCTAAAGAGATCATTGACTTGTAATCTCTTCTGTCAAAGCGTTGTAACGATCATCATTTTGTAATCTTTGATTTAGCTCCTTGAAATGTGAGAGTCGTCAGATTGTAACTCTTACTGTTGATTATGAAGACTGTTAAATCAGAGCTTTCATCGATTATCATGAAGGTCGTTGAATTATAACCTTTCTCAATCTACATGAAAATATTCTAATTGTAGCATTCATTTGTTGATGTGAAAGTTATTTGATTGTAACTTTCATTGTCGGTGTTTGATAAGGATCAGCTATCTACAGTAATTTCTAGACAGCCTACAGAACTCCTCCAAAGTTTTTGAAAGTTCGTGGTTGACTGGGATGAATTTTTGAAATACTTTGGATCTCAACTCTGATCTTCGAGCTGTTGATTCTTTATCATAAAGAAGTTGTTTTTTGCACCCACTTCGAAGGCATCTTGGTTGAAGGGAATTGCCACACACGACCCGTGTGAGGATGAGCTCCAAAGAGAAACTATAGTGACGGTACAGGCTACTCGTGAGCAGAAGCTCTGCAACGTCATGTCACAGCTCACATCCATTCAGCTGATGGGCTCACAAATATTCATAGAATTTTTAACAAACCCTCAGTCATCAATGGATTTGATAAGCATTTACCGACTACCGTTTGAGTCGGGCTAGCATGTAGATTGTCTAAAACCGTTGCATATGTAACATTGTACTAAAAGAATGAACTCTCTCAGACTTAGTGCTATGATATCGAATACATAGACTTTGTCAATTTCACGGGAATGGACTACCCGGTAATGCATGTTAGGCGTAAGCTCTCTAATTAGAGATCAAGATAAAGTCTCCCATGCATATAAGGTATGAATTCTGGCACTATTAATAACAACCTGCTACGATATTCAATACATAGGCTTTGTCACTATTTCTTCCTGTGTTATGTTTTCACTTGAAATACTAAAAGAAAGTTGGAAGTACCAGAGATGTAGTATTAATTTGGCATGAATTTTACTTAGAGTGAAATTCAGAATTTTTCTTCGTTATCACTAGGATAATTCCAGAAAATCTTTAATTCCCTGAGGATTTTATAATAAAAACTTGCTATTTTGTTAAAAAGGATTAACAAGTTCATTAGGGGGTTTGACTATTAGAGGTGTGATGTTAACCTAACAGTATTTAATGGGCCTATCGTTCTATTGAAGAGAGTCAATGAGTTGATTTAGTCATCAGATGTATGATGTTAACTTGACGGGTATATGTTACGATCGGAGCAACTTTGAGGATTTATCATCCTATTAAAGATGATTGATAAGTTGATTGTCAGAGGTGTGATGTTAATGTGATAGGATTTGTTACAATTGGAGCAACTTTGAGGACTTATCATCCTATTAAAGAGGATTGATAAGCACATTGTCAGAGGTGTGCTGTTAACGTGATAGGAATATGTACTTATGATTTGAACAAGATTTTGAAGACTTAGCGTCCACTGGGAAAGATTATGATTTGAGCAATTTTGAGGACCTATCATCCTATTGACAACGATTGATAAGTTGATTATCAGAGGTGTATTGTTAACGTGACAAATTAGGAATGATGCAAGCTGAATTCATACTCCGTGGGGATGTAAATCGTCAGAAGAGTAATGTTAACTCAACGATGTTAAAGATTCGTTACTCTTAATCTAGTGGATTCCAAGTAACCAACCCCTAGTTTTGATTAAGACTTAACAGGGGAGAAATTTTATAGTTGACAGAGGTGTTTTGTTGAACATGATAACTTAGAAGATTTACTACTATTAACCCAAGGGATTCCAAGTAGATAACCCCCAGTCTTGATTAAGACTTAGCATGGGAAGAAAAAAAGGGTAGACAGGACACATTGCCTTATGGGTCACTATCCATCAAGTTAGAATAGAGGCACATCACCTGGTAGGCCACTATCTGACGAGTTTAACTATCAGAGGTAATTGTTAACGTGATAACTTTGGTGGACCCACCATCCTATTAAAGAAGATTAGCTTTAGTGGTCGTAGTATCTTCCCCTTCTGATTGGGAAGATTAGGCTTGGTCCCATTACTCAGGTTGATCCTGCTTACTTTATTCTTCAGCTTTGATCCTGATAATAATTTTTGGAGCATGTTCACCTTAAGAGATTAGTTGTCTCTAGGAACGACATTCTGTAACCCTCATTTGTGCTAGAAGATTGGTCCGCAAGTTATGTTGATAGGTCTTCACTATGTTGGACTGTGTCATACCTGACGAACATCGAAGAGTTATGCTTCGAAACCTCTTGACGAAAGCTTTGACGACCCTCTTCTTCTGCTTAGTGGCAAGAAGGGTATGGATGAAGACTTATGTATCGTCTTCAAAGAATCTTGATAGGAAGAGTCTCTCTAGATCCGTCCATTTTTGGATACATCCCACAGATAGTTTCATAAACCATTCAAAGGTAACCCCCTTGAGGGTGCCAATAAACAAACGAGCCAGTATAGCATCATTTGATATCATATTCCCAGTCTGTAACTTAAAATGATATATATGTTGGTTTGATGATCCCGTGCCGTCGAAAGCTCGTGGCATCAGGACTTTGAAATTTGGAGGATAAGGGGTTGTATCCCATTCGGTGGGATAGGGCCTAATAACTCCCTCATCTTAGAGCTCGCTTCTATTGACGATGGCATTAAAACGAGCTTCCAATTCTTCCATTTTTGTAGACTGTAGATTCTGCACGTTTTGTCTTCCTTCATCAGAGGAAGATTCCAGGTTGTGGGCTTCTTGGTCAGAAGCAGCATCATCAACCACTTTTCCCTTCTCTTTGCTTGTGTGAGATTGGGATGAATATGATCTTTCTTTCCTAGAAGATTCTTGCATGGGTGGCAAATCTGTCAGCTGAGATTTAGCTATGTTTGTGATGAATTGAGTCATCTGGATCCGGAGTTCATTGATGACCTCCTGTTTTGCTTTGATCATGGCTTTCTGCTCATCAAGTCTCTTCACGAGATCTTCAGGATATCCTGCCATATAAGCGGAGCTCTCGTGTTCCACAAAAGAACTAGAGGATTGAGACTCTGCGATGACTGAGTGTTCATCATCAGAGTTAGTTCCTCTAGCCATCTCCGATAATCAACAGGGGATATGACTCCCTTTTGAGTCTAAGTGTGTTGATATATTCCTTCAAACTTGCTCAGGATCTCTTTGAATCTAGGAGACCGATTCATTTCTGATTTATCAGAACTAGGAATTGATGACTTCCCTCTACCAACCATGTTAGAACTGACTCTAAGGTATCCATCCTCTGAAGTCTTCTTCCTGTGAGAACGTCGTCATTTATTGAGTAAGGCGACGTTGGTCAATCAGTTAAGCACCACAGGCTTGGCTGCATGTGAGCAACATTGACATCCCAAGAGGACCGCAGAAATCAGCTATTCATATTAGCACGAACGAACAACTTATTGCATCGGTCTTTCTCTCGATATGAAATCTGCTGCAAAGATTCAAGAAGAATTACTCACTGATCATGAGGTTGAATTGGAACCCCATGCCTATGATTGGACGGGACTAGTTCCTGGTAAACATGGATCTTATTGAGATGCCTTGAATCCGTAGACTTCTTATATCTGACCATCAATCTAGTCGCGCTACGAATAACCTAGTATGAGGGTCTCGCTGCCCGATCAGCAAGCCGGAGGGTCCAGGGGGGCGGCACGCCCCTGGCTGGGGTGTTCGGGGGGAGAAGTTGACCCCCAACGGGGTTCGGGGTAATGCCCCGAAGGTCCACGGTATACATCAGATTCTGTATTGAGTTTCATTATTTGGGCCCACATCTATTTTTTAAAGTCTATGTCGGCCACCCTGAATACGACTTGACACATTGCAGAATAAATGCGAGGGTCGTGTTTGGATTGAAGAATGTGGGACTAAGGTCTGCATTTTGCTGGTGAAACGTGCCTTTGTGGGTTGCGTTATGGCTGGTCAATGCAGTCCTGAGACTTGCGTTTGGATTCTAGAATGCTCTCCTGAGAACTACGTTCAGGCTGATTAACATGGTTTGGAGACCTGTGTTTTGGTTCTGGAAAGCACTCCTGAGAGTTGCGTTCTATTTGAAAAATGCGTTCCGGAGGACTGCATTTTGGTGTTAGAACGCGTCCCTAAGGACTGTGTTTTGATTTTGGAATACTCCCTTGAAGGTTGCATTTTAGTTGGATCACGCGGGGTTCGTATTTGGGCTCATCAACGTGGGTTTGTGTTCTGAAGCAGAAATGCAGAGCTCTTGCTGAGGCTCACAAATGTGGGACTCACGTTGATTGAGAGATCGGCTATCTTGGAGATAAGATTATTATAAGGATCTTCTCCTTCGTCGAGCAGCATTCTTCTTGTCCTGTTTCAAGATTTTTGCAGTGATGTTAGCTGTGTTGATTGAGCTTGTCGCGACAATGGGACTCTTCTCACCCGATATACATCGCTTTGACACAGTTATGAGATCTTCGACTTGTTTGACGAGTCCAATAGAGGTCGAGCCCACTCCTTCAGAGGAGGGGCTATCCGAGCCATGCAATCCAAAGGGGAGGGCATCCTTTGGTGGTTTAGCAACAGTTTTGGTCTCTTTGGAGACCATGCGGATCTTACGCATAGCCTTGGGGCTAAGAGATCCAGAGGAGAGAGCTTCCTCATACTTGGCTTGGTCGAATTCCATGACAAGAGTTTCAACCATTGTTCCAGTGATGTTGACATTGGATTGCGCCACCACTTCTTCATCAGTGAAGCTAGTCCCTAGCAGAGTCACCATCTTTTGTTTGTGAGGAAAATTAAAAGAAGAAAATGGAGAAGTGAATTTATATTATTCTCTCTAACAGACTTAGAAAAAGAATTAATTACAATTCTCTCAATATAATCTCTCCCTAACAACCTTAGAAAAAGAAATTACAAACTTCTTTTGTCGGATTCCCAATTTACAAAAGAGATAAAGATTGACGGAGTCCCTTCCCTTTGTTTAATTTGGGTTCTTCTTGGTGTCGATGGAATGCCTTTCTCAAATGCTTACGTCGAGTTTGCTTTCTGTTGATGATCCGAACACTTCACCTCATGGAACGTTGTCTTTGCCTCTTGACTCGAAGTCTTGGACAAACTTGCATGACAAGTTTGAAACTCTTAGCGAGTTAGGAAACTCTGAGCGAGTTATAACTCTATAAAAGAGTTGATTGATTTAACTAAAAATTAGTTTCAAGCCAAGAACAAACTCATTGTTGCTGCAATTGAAGATGCCCTCGATTGAAGAATGATGAATGTCGATCTTCTCCTCCAAAAATGCCTTTAGATCTCCAAGAATTTCGATCAAGAAAAAGAGATTCTGAACTCAATTGAGTTTCTGATATTTATAGGGGATTAAAAGGTGTAACCGCCCCCTTAATCCGCTCCTTAATAGGTGCTTAATTGCCCCATTAATCGGGTATAACAACCCCTCTTAAACCGCTCCCTAAATCATGGGTGAAAAATGGTTTCTGGAACCGTTTGAATCACATTTGAATGAATCAAATGCAGGTCCTGCGTTGATGGGCGTAAATCCTGCATTTGAACGTAGCATTTGGAAGCTACGTTAGCAGCTGGATTTGAGCTGAGTTTGCGGCTGGATTTGAGTTACGTTTGCGGCTGAATGTGAGTTGTGTTTGCGGCTAATAACTCTAGAAGCTGCGTTAGCAGCTAGATTTGAGCTGCGTTAGCAGTTTATAAAGCTGGAAGCTGTATTGCTTTGACTATGAAACGCGACCACTTGCGTTTTATTCCTGGGATGCAGAGATGAGTTCTGTGTTTTGGACCGAAGAGATCGTTAACTTGTAATCTCTTCTGTCAGAGTATTGCAAAGATCGTCATTTTGTAATCTTTGCTTTAGCTATCTACAGTAATTTTTAGAAAACCTACAGCTACCTCGACCGACTCCCCTGCTGGCAGAGGCTAGGTCGTTTCTTCTTCGACTGGCGCCTTGCCACGCCTCTAGTTTGGCTCCGGCAGAGGAGGTTGGGTCGTCTCCTCTTCAACCTGAACCTCTGTCTCCATCAGTTTGGCCACTTCCTCTCCCCCCGTGGGCCGAGCGGGGGATGCTTCATCAAGAATGACGATCTTAGCCGACTTAGAGAGAGGAGCACTTGTAGCGGGAGGATGATGGCCGACCTCCTAGGCTAGGACTGGAGCACTTGCTTCTGCTCCTCCTTCCGACCCCCACTCGAGCTAGCTCGGTACCTCTGTGAGGACTTTGGTCGCTTACTTTTAGTAGCCTCCTTCTCTTCTTCTCTGACCTTTTGGCCTGAGCAGTTGCACTCGGCCCCGCCAGCCAAGCTGAGATCTCTGCGCTCTTTGCCGCTATCTCCTTGGCCTCCTTCGAGGCCAACTTGCTCTCTCAGACTCTTTTGGGGCCTGATTGTCGATCTCGATTGCGCCTCTTTTGAGTCTTTGAGGGAAAGTGCCAAGGCTGCAGCTTGGATCTTATCCGCCTCAATCGACAGCACATGGGATAGGCCAACCACTTAGAGGATAGCTGATTTGAAGAGATTGTTGATTTCCCTTGATCTAGCATAAGCTCGAAACTTGTCGAGCCCCCACTTCTCCTCATTTGTGAGTAGACCTGCCTTTAGCACGTTCTTCTTAACCTCGGGCCAAGTCGGACAAGATTGAATGGGGTCGGCCCCAAAGACCCACATGAATTGCTCCTTTCAATCCTTGTTCGAGTCTGGAGCATTCAAGATGAGCTTAGTGCCGCCCAAGTTCGGGAAGTAGTAATGCCCTTCCTTCTTAGCCGTCTTAGTGCTGACCAGATGGCCCATCATGCGTAGACTCGGCTTGATGCTGACTCAGTGGCAAATTACCACATATGCCACCAAAGTAAAAGTGACCGAGCTTGGCTTAATCTAAGAAGGAAATACTCACAGAGGCTCGCAAACCTGACAGATGAAGGGGTGAAGCAGAAACCAAAGCCTATATTCCAAATGCTTCAGATAAATAGGAGCCATATCACCGCTATGGTGATACAAAGCTTCTGACCTCTTCGGGGCTGACAAAGTGAGAGCTTTTTGTTGGCCTTCTTGTTTTGATGATGCTTAACAAACAATTTACTTCTAATGTTGTTTGTCTAGTGTTTGTGTTTTCGTATTTATTCTAGGCAAATAACGAGTTGGAGGATGGATGGATTGCGCCATAACGATCATATCAAATGGAGATTGGTAGAATGTCGGGTTGAAGCCTTGCAATTCAAAGTTAAAGATCAAGTTCAAGCTTCATCCGCATGTGTACCAAGTTGAGCTACAATGAACATCAAGATCAAGCTTGGGTAATCTAGTTTAGATTTTATATTATGTGTGTTAAGTACCTTAAGCTCAACATCATATACACACATGTATTTGGTTTCTATGTATATATATAGTTATATATATACATGCATGGTTTTGAGTTTTTATGCTTTGGACACACTTGCAAAATACATGAGTTTTCACAAATAAAAATTCAATTTTAGAAATTCTTTTTCTAACATGTTTGTTTTCATGTTTATAAACATTTCGTAAAGTTTCATCAAGTTTGGAATTGATTTGTTATGTTTAATGGAATTTACAAAATCATGTTTTTGTTCATGCACATGTTCGTGCATGCTTTACAAAACAGATGAGTTTTCATAAATAGGAAGTGGTATTCAAGAAATTCTTTCTTTGACATGTTTATCTACATGTTTAGAAACTTTCCTCAAAATTTTACTATTTTTGGAGTTGATTTACTGTGCCCAATTGATTTGACAAAATCGTGTATGTCAGCAGTTTTTCAGAAACTGTAAATCTGTGTTCAAACATTTATTTCTCTCAACTTGGAAATGATTTTTCAGAAATTTTTTCTCTAACATGTTATTCTACATGTCTATAACCTTCCCACGAAATTTCATATTTTTTAGATCTGTTTTACTATTTTTAATTAATTTTACAAAGTTGATACGCAGTGCTACAGTACCCGCGGTCGACCGGTACGGTCGACCGCCAAACTCTCTGGACGTTACTCAGCTTTGCATATGGCTCATGGTCGACCGTACCGGTCGATCGAAGTTACTGTAGCAACCGACCGTTACATAGTTACGGCTAGTTGCTGTTTTTTGTTTTTTAATAGTTTTTTTGGTTTTTTGGGGTTGGTTTCTTCAAGCCTATATATACCCCTTTGCCATAACTATTTTTCATCATCCAAGAGAGTTTTTAACCAAGTTTAAAAGAGTTTTAACAAGGGTTTTCATTTGGTTTAAGTGTGTTTAAGAAGCTTTTAAGCATTTGGAAGTTTGAGTTTGAGAAATCAATTTCACAAGAGCTTGAGGAGATCATCTATTGGTGTTTGGGCATCCAACTATTCTCCTTCTACCTCTTGATCTATTGAGAAGTTTTCTAACTCTTTTATCTAGCAATTTTATTATTGATTTTCATATTCCTATTATTGCTATTTGAGTTAGATTTAATTTTATCTCATTGTTACACACACCCACTTGAGCTTATTGTACTTGCATACATAGTATATTAGGGTTGTGAGAGATTGTAACAATTGAGTGTGAGCTTTTATTGTGTTCTCATCCATATTAGAGAACAATCATTTGTTATATTGTGCTTATTGTAAGATTCACTTTGTAATACACTTGTACACCGAGAGGAGTGTGTGGTGAGAGTCGGGGATCGTTCCAAGAGGAGTAGCGTCGGTTGACGAGCCTAGGGAGAGGTTGTAACCGAGCACTTGAGGGAGACACGGCTAGGTCCAACACTTGTGAGGGTGTAGAGTGTGATTGCAAGAGTGTCGATTGTAAAGTTTTCGGTTAGCTAGAAAACCGAGTGTGAGGTGTAAACGTTATTCAGGTGAACGTAGAAAACTCGATTGTGATAGTGGATTTCTCTCCGGGAGTGGGGAGCGGAGACGTAGGACGGAAGGTCCGAACTCCGTGATCATATAGTGTGTTTGAGTGTGTTTTGGCGTTCATTTATATTTATGTTCATATCTTATTTCGCCATTGTCCATAGCTCATTATTTATATGATCCACTATTTAGTTCATATTGTTTACCCCTTGTGTTAGTTTTATATCCTTGCATATACATATATCATATTGTATATCTCTTTGATAGAATATATCATCTTGTGTTAGTTTCATATCCTTGCATATATCATATATTGCTTATATCTCTTTGCTAGGATATTTCTTGTTGTTCATATTGCTTATCCTAGCTCATATAACTTGTTGTATTTCACACTTGCTAGGATAACTTGTTAATTAATTTTAATTGGCATATAATCAGATTAGATTAGCATAAGACCCTAATCACCCCCCCCTCTAGGGTCTAACACTTTTTGGAGATCGAAGCGACTATAATAGGCTTCGAGCTCCATTGAACAAACCTTCAAGCAAAACAACCTGAGAAGATCAATCCTCGCCTCATTAGGGTTAGAAGTAGAAGTGGTGGAAGCCATCATAGATCGTCGGAGTGTTGATCGAAAAATGGTTAGTGCAGAAAGCTAGGGTTTCAACAAATTAAGCACAGAGCACTTGTAAAGAGAGCCTCCGCATCAGAGATGGGCTATATATAGGCTTGAGTGCGGGCACATGTCAACATCAGAGCGACTAACTCAGTTGGGAATGAACGACCAAGATCGACCTCAAAAGTCGAACCGACCGCACGGGAAATGAAACACTACCCATTGATCGATACACCACTCATCTAGTAAGTCGAAGCGACGATGACACACCATATCCGCTGACGTAAAAAAGTCACTTCAATAGCAACCCGTCGCTCTCTTCATAAATGCCTCAGAAGTTGCAAACCGACGACTGTTCAACTCTCACTCATACTCTGCCAGCCGAGTTCGAGTGAAAGGGGGTTACCGTTATAGGTTGCAAAATAACCAATAGTTAATCTCTACTAGGAAGCCGACACGTGTCCTGTTCCACGTCAAAGAGCCCTTAAGACTCCACACTCGGCCCGCTATATTAGCCGATAACTTGCGTAACTGACTAAAAAGCGGAGTTTATCGACCTTCAGTTAGAAAACTAGAGAGGCGATATGTCTCGAACCTCCCGCCAACAACTAACTATCCTTGCCTTAAATACGTTGTCAGAGTCATCATTGCTCTAGCCCCCATAGTCATCACTACTCATCGGTCCCAGTCAGCGCCAAGCACCTACTATCGTCCTCACATTAAACATCTGATGACTCACCTTCTTCAGTGGCCGACACCTGTAAGACACCTGCCAAGTCAGCTACATGCCTAGACTCGGCCATAGTTACCGTTTTACCCTTCCGATCAACTATAAAAGGAAGCTGCACCGCATGAGATAACTTCTTCTATTTGGATGCAACTCTGAACAATTCCCGTCACTATTTTTCTTATATTTTCACACTCAACTTCAAATGCTGACTTCATCGTCAGAGGAACAATCGGAGAACCAAACTCCGGCTTCTCACGAGTTTTTTATGTGCATGAAAAAATAACTATTTACAAAGCCAGTCATCTGATGGAGTTTGAGGTCCCTAACTGTGCTTTAATCCACAAAGAAACCCCATGTTTGATAACTCGTATCAACAATTGAAAAAATATTCTTTTTTACTAAATAACCTTTTTTCCATGAAATATCATCAATCACTTTTTTGTTATACAATCTAGAAAATATTTACGTTTGGAATGAAAACTTATTTTGGGAAATTTCTATGTTAGTTTCTTAAAACTTTACTATTTAAAATTAATTTCCTAAGATTATTGAAATTGCTATCAAATAAATATTTCATTATTAAAAATAGCAATATATTGAATATGTAATAAATATGGAATATAAATAAATTATAAAGGTTTGTTAATAATTTCTTTTTTAATTAAATAAATGAGTACTTTTACTTGTATGTATTTATTTTCAATTCACTTATTTGTTGTCACCAAAAATGTTGAAAGATACAATATAATTTTAAGTAAATAAAATAAAATATATTTATCACATCATTTTTACTTTTCTACTTCTCATAATTATTTGTTTTTGTAAACAAATACGGTATTCCACTTCTATGTGTTGCAAAAAAAAAAGACTTTCACGCTTAAAATTACGGTCAAAAACCACGTTATCTCGACAAAAAAGGCAAGGTAGCTGATCTAAATTTCAGCAAAAATAAAATCTGATTAAAGTTTATCCTCTGATAATAATATCCGCTAATCCGCAAAAAGCCCACGCGAAAGCTGACCTGGGGCTACTTCTTGTGGGCTCCGCTTTTGCCGCCTATAAAATACTTTTCTATTTCCGAAAAAACCACATACATTATTTAAATAAATATAAAATAATCAAAAGCATCGTCTCCTCTCCTCAACCGCTATCTCACTCCCAACCGTCCGATTAGAGGAGAAAGTACTCACCTACATCTCAATCATCCACGTGGGGAAATATCGACCTTTCATATTTAGAAAGGAAGCTCTTTAACGGTCGCGATCACATGAGAGGGCCCACCAACCTTGATCAAAATTAGATCTCAGCCGTCCAAATCGAGATTCGGTCCATCAACTTGCTCGATGTTTAAGGATCCATGTGAACGCTCACTCCCAGTTCAGCCCCAGCTCAAGTGTAGATCCCAAACACCAAAACATCGATCCATCGGAGTAAAATGAGCATCATGGGTGAAGTGTCAGAAATTAATTGGTTTATGTCTCTGTTTGCTGTTGTATACAGGTACAGCTATCCGAAGCGAAACTTAAGCGCGGTCCCAGAAGCCTCAGGTTCGGAACCTAACCGAGAGCTTCGGGTCCGAACCCGAACTCGAACCAGCGACCGAAATCCAGCTCTAATGATTTTGGGATTTTTGTCTATTTACCCTCAAAAGAATCATATTTGCAAGTTTAATTCTAAATTTAGATATTCGCTGATGTTCATAATAATTCTACCATATTGAGTCAAGATTTTCTTTTTCAAAATTCAACGTACTTAAATTTGAGGAAACTAGGATAGTATTTGACAAAAATTTATATGAGTGCGTTTGGAACAATAACCCAATAAGAATTAATCTTATTTTAGTAAATAATCAGACTAGAACTATCTAGATTTTGTGAGGCTAGTTTGTAGTTAATAATCAGACTAGAACTTCCTAGATTGTTTAAGCCTCAAGAACTAATCTTAATTATCTTAGGGGTTGATTTGTAAATATAGGTAATTTGGGGAGATTTATGTAAACGACCCCACACTATTTTCTCTCTCATCCGAGGCGGTGAGAGTAGAGAGAAAGAGAAGAGAGGAGAGAGAGAGAGAGAAGAAAGCTTTCTGCTCTTAATTCTCTCTCCCATGAAAGATCAAGCTCTGTTCTGGTCCTAGGGTTTCGTACTGTTCACTCATCGAAGCTCTTGAAGCTCAGAATTGAGTTCTATCTTGGAGAACTGGAGGTAGATGCTTCGAAATTGGTTTGGTTTGAGAATTTTAATTTCTTTTTTTGCCCTAAATTTTAGTTGATTGTTGAAATCAGCATTGATTTGCTGTGATCGAGGTTTTGAATTGTAATGTAGACCGGGATCTTTCTGTTTCTAGTGTTAATTTAGCTTAATTTAGTTTTTGATACTTGTTTTGTTGAAGGATGTTTATGAACTTGAAGTGAGATTTTGAGGTGCTCGTTGTTGATTGGATCGAGAGGATGGCGCAAAGTAATTGGGAAGCGGATAAAATGTGAGTGTTTGGAGAATTTTGGTTATTTTTGTTGTTGATTGGGACAAAATTGATTTTTTTCCCCTTGTGGTAATTTTGTAGGCTTGATGTTTATATTTATGATTATTTGCTGAAGAGGAACCTGCAGTCGACTGCGAAAGCCTTTATGGCTGAAGGGAAGGTTGCGGCTGATCCCGTCGGTAATGGACATTCAAATTTTGTAGTTATTTATTTTAAATTACTTTTTTTTTGCTCCCTTCCAGCTGTTGATTTAGCTATAACTGTTTATTTCGGAAGTTGAGTAGTAGCGTGATATGTTTTCATATTTATTTAATATCGTTTTGGTCTGTAGTTTTAAAATCTCAGCGTGTAGAATTTAGTGATTTTTTTTTGAGAGAAAAATATGTGACTTTTTGGTAAGGGGGTGTTAGTGGTTCAAGCTTGTAGTTAGGACTAGGTCAACTGCCCAGCAATCCTACTTTCTAGATTTTTTTCCCCAGGCTAGAAATTTTCCTATTGGATCCTTGAATTCAAAATTGGATTCTTTTGATAAAAAATTGGATTTTTGGATTAAAAATTGGATTCTTTGATTAAAAAAAAATTGGAGGACGATTTGAACCAGGATTATTTTGGCTTACACTTGGATTTGGATAATTTTTATTATAATATTTAATCATTAAATTAAATAATAAATAATTAGTATCAGTGAATACTTGTTGAAATGTGTTATTCTTCCATTGGAATTTATTCTAAATTCTTGTTGGAATTGTTACCCTTGGGAAATGTTTAGAGAATATCTATCACAATTTGATGGTAAATGGTCAGACACATCTTAGCGTGGCAATTATGTTTCTTTTGATTAACTTACCTTTTACTAGTTTGTTGGCAAACTGTAGAACTAGTTCCTCACTGGTTATTCTGATAATTATATGTACAGAATTTATTGCTGACTGCTTAGGTTAAGGTAGGAATTGGATAGAAAGCATGTTGCGAAGGTAGGTTGATGCTCATGCAGCCATACTTGCACATAAAAAAAATGTTGAGTGTATATTTTTGTATAATTAAACTGAACATAATAATACAAGAATTTTACCATTCCTCTGAGTCAAAGCTATCTTATTTTTCTGCCCGTTCCAGTATACATGTATTTGTATGGGTAATTTTAAATCTTAAAAGTATTGTATTGAAGTTCTTTACCGCTATTTTGATTTCTAGTATTAATTCAAAATTCAACTTTATAATGACAAGAGAGTGCACCAATCTTTTCTCATGTGCCAAAAGAAAATTTTCCGAGCAAATTTAACTTTTGCTTAGCAGCAATTGATGCCCCGGGAGGATTTCTCTTTGAATGGTGGTCTGTTTTCTGGGACATATTCATTGCTAGAACAAATGAAAAACATTCAGAAGTAGCAGCAGCATACATAGAGGTAACTCTATTCTTCGCAAATGTCCAAATTTTCTCTCTTCTAGTTTCAAAACAAAGGTCCAAATGCATGTTTCTTTTGGTCCTTAGGCACAACAAGCCAAGGTGAGAGAGCATCAGCAACAGTTACAGATGCAACAGTTGCAACTCATACAGCAACGAAATGCTCAGTTGCAACGAAATAATCCTAATCATCCTTCACTTAGTGGCCCAATTAATACCATAAACTCTGATGGTATTTTGGGGACATCAACAGCAAGTGTTTTGGCTGCCAAGATGTACGAAGAGCGTTTGAAGCATCCCAACTCGATGGAATCTGAGGCTTCTACGCAACTTCTTGATGCTAGTAGGATGGCACTTCTTAAGTCAGCAACGAATCATCCTGGGTAAATTTCCCTTCTTCAGTTTCATTCTTATGGAGATACTTAAAGGCTTGGAGATTCCAGCTAACTGTATAGTTCTTTCGATGTTTTGTTGAAGCAGGCAGTTAGTCCAAGGTAACCAAGCTGGTGTATCTGCAGCATTGCAGCAAATGCAGTCACGAAATCAACAGACAACTGTAAATATTTGCACTATTTTCAGTATTCTTTGCTAGCAAATTGATCTGAATCTTAATATTTTACCTTTTTTCTTCCTTTCTATAATCATAAAACTATATCAGGATATTAAGACAGAGGGTAACTTGGGTGTAGCTCAAAGATCTATGCCTATGGATCCATCATCCATATACGGACAGGGTATTATACAGGCAAAATCTGGACTAGGAGGTCCTGGTAAGCAACTCTTAAAGAAATCCTGTTAATTGATATTCAAAATTTGTAAGCACTTTCAGTATTCTTAGTATTCTTGAGATATCTTGAATGTAGATCAAAGGTCTTCTCTCATCCCATTTCAGCCAAGCGGTGCAAGGAACTTATGTCTTAGTACTGAAACTTTAAAATTGAGGTGATCAATTGAAACAAGGCTATTTCACAAGCTCACATGCTGTTCCATTCAAATTTAAATCTCTCTTCTTACCCAACAAAAAAAAGGATTTTTTTCAAGTAGCCTTAAGGAAAACGGTTGCAAGTGTTTTAAGACTTCTTTTTATCCAGCAAGAAAATGGTGTAACTCAAGCAACATCAAAGGAGGGGGGAGGTCTGTTATCTGGGAGGAACATTTTACTTAACTTTATTGCTGCACTGCCTGTGTTTAGTCATAACTCATATAAATTGCATTTACATAAATTCTGCACCTGCTCGTGTTTAGTCATATCTCATATAAATTGCATTTGCATGAAAGTTTACGTCCATATTTTCTGTGGTATAGTACGATTATCAATCAAGGCAAGGTTTGTTTAAGACCTTGATTCCCTGAATATTAGGATTTCTATAAACTGCAAAGTCGTATACGTACATTCTCTTATATAAAACATTGGAGTCTGTTTTATTCTCAGTGCTAGTCCATGTATTGAGTTGCAATGTTCGTGTGAAACTGTCCAATTCCATCATAACATAAAATCAAAAGGTAATTGCCTTCTTATAAACGCTAGCCAAGAACAAAGCATTTAGAGACTGGAACCTCGTCAGACTCTAATATCCAACAAAAGAAACATATCTTGCATTTGTTAGTATTTCGCTATAGCTGTTTACATTGATCATTAAATTTGATTACATATAACTCGTAGCTATGTAGAGGTCTTTTCAAGTAGAAGTTTGGTGGATGTATTTTATTCTATCCTTTTGACTTAGTACTTTGTCATAAACTTAAAAGTTCATGCATGTTCTCTAATAAAATTGAGACCTTTTGCTCGTAAGACAAAATAAACCTGGAGCATAAGAGAGCCCAACAATGTCATAAGAGTACTCAATACCTCATACCTGTATAGGTATTCGTATATTTTCTTATACTTACACGTCAAACAAGATGAAATTTGAGGTTGGTCTATCGTAGCTTGTTGCAATTTCTGAATGTTCAACATTTATATGCTTGTCCTTCCTTATCTGTTTGTGTTATTAATTAATGCTTCTTGACTATTTACTTTACTTCAGCCCGATATTCTTCGTGACAGTGAGTTTGGTTTGCTTAACGAAGTGAAATGTTCCCATCCACAACTTTTAGTAACTTTCATTTTTTTTCTATTTTTTCTCTGTTTTAAAACTTAAGAGCCTCATTGCTTTCCTTAAAACCAGTTAAATAAATGAAAGGAACGTGGAAAAATGCCTAAAAACCACACCACTGAAGGGCATCAACCACTGTCTGACATTCCCATGCGTAATCTTTATTAACTGTTTGAGTCACACATTTGAATGAAAACAATACTTGGAATCCTTGAATTGCTTGAACGCGCCATTTGTCACTTGTTAAGTTTTATTGGCAACTATACAGTTCTGTAGATTTTGAAAGATTGATCAATATGAAGCTTAAACTCTTCTAATCACATGAAAACTGTATCTTGACAGGATTGAGTCAAGGTGTTAGTGGTCTTACATTGAAGGGCTGGCCCTTAACAGTTAAGTCGTGATGGAGTAGTAATTTAATTGCAGTTTAGTTGGAGCAACTTTTATTTACATAGTGAATTTACTCATAGGCAATTGATCAACTGCGGCCGAATTTGGGCCCACAAGTTCAGAAGCCTCTTTTGTCTCCACAAAGTCAGTTTCAGCTCATGTCACCACAACAGCAGCAGCAATTCTTAGCACAGGCCCAAGCACAAGGAAATCTTGGTGCATCAACTAACTATGGAGATATGGATCCTCGACGATTTAGAGGCTTGCCACGGGGCAATTTGAATGGAAAAGATGGCCCACTTACTGGAACGGATGGATCTATAGGTTCTCCTATTCAGTCAAATTCACCTAAAGTTAGGCCTGATCAAGGAGAATATCTAATGAAGGTTAGTTTTTCTATTATGGTTTGCACAATAAAGATTGTAATAGCAATTGAGGACTTGGACCCACTCTCATCACTTCGGTGGGTGGGGGAAGATATAAGGAGTATGTAAAGCTGATTTAGATACTCCATGTGGAGGCTTGGAATAAGCTTATGTATATTTTAATTTCTTTTCAAAAATTAAATATCATATAGATTTATATATTAACCATTTTCTTTTCTAGATATTCATTGGTAGTTTACCACTATAAGTAAACTAGCTAAATTGCACTTGCATAGTGCATGTGACCAAACATAGAAATGGTAACTATGTAGTTTGAAGAAAATTAATGAAGGTCATTTTTAAAAATATATCATTTTATTAGAGCAATGGATATAGATCAACTTAGCACAATGTTTTTTTATATAATTTTCAGTTTATTTATTGATTTAAATATTTACATGTAATATTTTTTTATTTATTTAAGTAGCAAGTTGAATTTTGTTTTGCTACTATTGTTTTTATTTTTATTTCTATTTTCTATACTATTTCAATTATCATTTATCTGAACGCGAGGAGGAAAAAACACATCACTTTGATATACGATTATTATTTAATTTACTATTAATAGAAGTATTTTAGTGTTTTAAATTCATCATTTTTTTATTTTTATAATTTCTAAATATTCAAGGTTATATTTATAGTTGTAAATTTTAATTGTGTGTTGACTTGGTTGTAAAAAAATTTTATTGGTTTTTTTTTTTTTGGAGGGGGGGGGGGGGGGGGGGGGGGGGGGTGAGGATTACCCTGAAGAAACCAAGTATTTCCCCAAAAAACAAACTATGGATGGAGGAATTTCCCCCATTCATTCACATTTGTCTACCCACACTTGATTTATTATTAAGTGGTATAGATCTGTGCATAGAGTAATATTTTAATAAAAAAGTTTCATTTATTATTTTGATTGAACTCAGATTTCTTTTTGTTTTATCATTGCTGCTTAAGCCATTACATTGAAGGGTTAATACTTAGTAGAGATAGCTGTTCTATTTGTATATTTGTGTTGAAAGTTGAAACTGCGTGTACTTTTTTCCTGCTTTACATTTGGTGCTGTTCCCATAACTCCATAACTTTGTTGTTTTAGGTTGACTAGTCTGCCTTTGTTTTTGATGTCATGAATCATCTATGCAGAATTTAGTTCTTTTCCTTGTGATTTGCATTTTGCTGTCAGATACCCATAGATTACATGAGCTATATGCTTGATACTATTATCTCTTTCTCTCTCTCGTGTTCTTTTTTTTGTGTGCAGTAATATTAGTAAGGATGGATCTAGCTGTGGACCGGCCTGAATGCCGAGTATGGTGGCAACATCGCGCCAACAAGCCATATCATTTATGAAAATATTAAGAATCTTAAATGGAAAATGCTTATAATAAATTCTGTATATTTCATCATCATAATTTGCTTAATTGACATGGTAATTAAGAAGGGCTTGCTTATTTGATGGACTATATTTGCATGAAAAAACTCCATTTGGCACTTTTTAAAGTTTTTCAGCCTAAAAGGAGCCATTCTTCCTGACATGTAATCTATCCAAAGTCACTTTAGAAATTAAAATTTTCCTTTGCCCATGGTCCCATGGAAGCTTTATAAGTATGCATATCTATGAATTCACCTCAGTGATTTGTGGTGTGGAATAACACACAGCCCTGCCAAATCTATTAAGCCTAAGCTTTTGAGTGTGCTATGTGAACCTTTTTCCATATAAGCACAGCTGCCTTGTAACTTGGTTCTGCTTGTTCAGGTGGAATTATTAGATCATCGTGTAGATATTGCAAGGTGCAGTCCATTTAGACTGATGGTTTACATGCACTATTAGTTATAATAAATATTCTATGGTATTCTAATCTGCTTACTTCCAAGCAGTTCTGTAACTTAAATCTTCTAAGTCTCTGTGTAAGTATAGGTAGACTTGTGTACATACTTCAAGACTGTTGTTCACATTGCCCATTTGTTAGATTATGTCTTCTAGCATTATCTTTTTAGGTGGTCATTGGTTTCAGACTTGCAGTATACATTAAGCAAATCTCTTTTATCGTAAGGACAACTATGGTTGAAGATTGTATTACATCCTTCAATGAATTGCACTTATGTATGGACTAATATTCTTAACAACGAAGTGCACCTAAATTCTTCAGGATTCAATAGTAGATGAGTCTCACCCACTGCGGATGGCCCAGAGGGTTGAGAGGTTCCAATATGGCTCCCACGGTCTTGGTTTCGATTGATGTGTCCCTTTCCCATGCTTTTCAGTGCTTTATTCTCTACTCTTGTTAGCGAATGTCTATTTTGAAAGCACCTCCACAATGATTGCATGCATGCATGCATATTGACATAAGGAAACTGGAGGCGGCGTGTGAAAAAACGATGTAGGACATAGAGTAGGTATTGAAGTATCCTATCGTTTAAGTGAGTCTGATGACAGTTCATGATATTTCATGGGCAAACACCATTAGGTAGTTGTGACATCACCATTCTATTCCAGTGTGAGTTATGTGGAAATCATTAATCATCATGTCGAGTAAAGGTCCAAGTAAATTTTATCAAATTTTAAGGCAGTTTAGCTTGCATATGCACCCGGACACATTTCCACTCACATCTGCTATATTAGTTTCTGTTTTACTTTTATCCAGATCCTACAGATTTTGTAAGTGCTGATGTCCAAAGACCTGTGACATTTTATGTCAATTTCAGTAGCATATCAGATAAGTTAGAGATATTTTCATTTAATCCAGTGTCAACAGTTATTTGGAGGTTCCTGAGTCCTAATTGTATTATTAGCAGCCTTACAAGTTCATCATTTTATCAGGAAAGTGCTAAACAAAGACTCATTAGCGTTCACGTTCTTCTGTATGCATGCCTATGAGATATAAATGCATCTTTGTTCTTGGTTCTTGAAAAGTTTCTGTGCCAATACTCGCGGATAAACGACTTTAACATCTGTCTCATGTTCCCAAGAAAAGTTGGATTGAGTTTTCCATTGAAATTCACAAAAACTGCAATATTGCTAGGTTTGACTTGGTTTGAGTGGTCAATTTTTGCAACTTCAAGCACATCATATAGGTAGTCAAAATGCTTAAAGAGCACGTATCTATACATACGAGAACAGGTATAAATCAGGCTGGTGAATATATCTGTTTAAATCTGCTTTAAGAAATTATATAGATATCAGGACCATCTGTAAACTTCCGTACATTTTAGCACACCTGGTTCTACTAATTTTGAACAAAATTTAGTTAATGAATGTTTATTCCTACAGTAAATGTTTGTATGAGAAGGCCTGTGAGCTTTTTGTATTAGAAGACCTGTGAGCTTGGATTTAGGAAAATTTGCTAATATCTACTAGTTTTGGTTTAACAAAAGAAGTATGTAACCTGCATGCATTTGGTTTAACAAAGAAAAAGTCTGGCATACAGTTTTCATATAGAATTTTTTTTTCCATTTCAGTGTGCAGTTAAGTAAAATGCTTTTCTGCTTGCCTGGACAGTGGTAGGTTTCTGTCAATTCGTTATTTTGTAGATGATATAATGGTTCTAAAAGATTTAATATTAAGAACTGTTCTCTTTTTCCAGTGAGCAATTACCTTTTATTATTATTATTTTATTTATTTTTTTATTTTGCAAAACTGATTTGTTCTAAATTTAGATGAAGATGGCCCAGATGCAGCAGCAGTCCTCTGCTCAGCAACCACAAGAACAGCTGCAGCAACAACAGCAGATGCAGCAGGTATTGGATTTCTACCTCTCTTGACTACTCAACAACTAATTTAATCTTTCTATTTTAGCTGGATTGTTTTTCCATTTCAAATGTCCATTGGCAATAAATTGCTGCTTAAAACTTTTTTTTGGCCAAGAATTAAGTCTTTTGTATCTTTTCTTTGGATAAACTTAGAATAACAGAAAAAGAAAGCAGGCAACTTCCTCTGGAGCTGCAAATAGTACTGGTACAGGAAACACTGTAGGCCCTTCTAATTCCCCTCCATCAACTCCATCTACTCATAACACTGGTGATGGAGTCGCAATAGCTGGAAATATGCAACATGTTAACAGTATGCCAAAAGGGCTAATGATGTATGGTACTGATGGGCCAGGGGGACTTGCTTCTTCTTCAAATCAGATGGTATGATATGCTTTTTCTTATTCAGATAACCTATTAAGTGCGAGAATAGTGCGTTGCAGCTTATTCACCTATACATATTTTATCTTAATATTACAGGATGACTTGGAGCACTTTGGTGATGTTGCTTCTTTAGATGATAATGTGGAGTCGTTTTTATCCCAACATGATGATGGGGATGCAAGGGACATTTTTGCTGCATTAAAAAGAAGTCCTGCAGAACCCAATCCAGAGCCTTCAAAGGGTAATCACATTGTTTGTACAATTCATAGTTTTCAAATGAGAAATATTAACATATGATATTCCCATTTCAGGTTTTTCATTTAATGAGGTTGGTTGTATCCGTACAAGCAACAGCAAAGTTGTCTGCTGCCATTTCTCTTCAGATGGAAAGATATTGGCTAGTGCGGGACACGAGAAGAAGGTATTATCTCATGCCATCACAGAAATGACTCTTTAGATGCTATTGTAATGATATAATTTGATACTTCTGGATGCTAAAATCTGGTGATAGAATTTTTTAGTTACAGACACAGTATGAAAATAAATGATAACATATTGTTAGTGATTTGTGGATGAACAGCTCAGTAAAATGGAATTTGATGATCTACCAATTTATAACGTTTTTCTGAGTTATTGGATTTATTTTCCTGTCCTTTTTCTTGATATTTGTGCATTTAACAATAATCTACTCTATGCTCAAGTTGTAAGAACTGTGTTATGTGAAACAATATTTAAGAAAAATTACTGCTGACTAGTTTTTGTTTCATGTTTCTCTAGGCTGTTCTCTGGAACATGGATACACTGCAAACAGAGAGTACACCAGAAGAGCACGCTCTTATCATCACAGATATACGTTTTAGGCCAAACTCAACTCAACTGGCGACATCTTCTTTTGATAGAACTGTTAAGCTATGGAATGCAGCAGAGGTACTGCTCTCTACTTTATGAGCCTCTTGTACTTAATAAAATTTCTATTTTGATACATGCATACAATTAAATGTACGCATGCATCAAACATGAGAACAGAGATAAATATGGAATTAAAGAAACCTGTATGTATAGTGAAATGTGGTACATAATCCTAGACTACTGTGAGTGTACAATTTTCCCTAAAACATAGTACCTCCTTGTTCATATAATGTGCTTTCATGGGTTGTTTCTATGTTAGCTTGTTATAATTTGAACTTCCTATGTGTGAAGTTATAGCATCCTTGTACTAATTCGTGGGTGAATTTTATAAATTTTCTTGTTATTTTCTTTTAATAATCTTGGAAGGGAGTATCAATTAGCTAATCTACTTAAGAATGTAACACTAATTATGCAATTATCTGGCTTTTTTTGCAGCCAAATTATTGCTTGCAGACATTTAGTGGCCACAGCTCCCAGGTGACATCATTAGATTTTCATCCTAAAAAGACAGACCTTCTATGTTCTTGTGATGGCAATGGGGAGATTCGTTTCTGGAATGTGAGCCAATATTCAAGCTCACGTATCTCCAAGGTTAGTTCTATTAACTGTATACTGTTAGCTCTATTAACTGTATACTATCTCTTTTCCCTTCATATTTGTATATATTGACTTATTTTAGATGAGCATTGTTGCATTAATAGGGTGGCACAGCACAAGTGAGGTTTCAGCCTAGAATTGGACGTCTTCTTGCTGCAGCTTCGGAGAATGTTGTTACGATTTTTGATGTTGAGAGTGATACTAAAACACTCTCATTACAGGTACTTTATTCCCTTCTTTTATCTATATTTAACTAAGGGTTAGTTTCAGAAAACCCCAAACTTTTGGAGTTGTTGCACTGACGTGCCCCCGCGCCCCGCGCCCCCTACCCCCGCGGAACTTTCTTTTAGTCCACTAAACCCCTTGAACTTCAGGGGTTATCGCACATAACCTCCAAGGACTTTTTATTCCACTAACCCTCACCTGAACATTTCTCATTTAGTCCCCCAAATTAGCACCATTAACTCAACATGTCACGTGGCAAACACGTTGACAGAAAAAAGAGGAAAACAACCCATCAGTTCCAGAAAGTTATCCTTTTGCCTTTTTAAAAAAAAATAATGGGTATTGTTTTGGGATGGAGAAGGTTGAGACATACTGATGTTTCTCTCTGAACAAAGAAGTTATGTATATCTATGTGCTATTCCTGTAGCTATGATGATCATGTAGTGATAATGTTTATTTGCAGGGTCATACAAAGGAGGTGCATTCTGTTTGTTGGGACAATAACGGGGAGTTCCTGGCTTCTGTTAGTCAGGATGCTGTAAAAGTGTGGTCATTGGTATCAGGAGAGTGCATTCATGAGCTCAGCACCAACGTGAACAAGTTCCACTCTTGTGTTTTTCATCCAAACTATTCAACTCTTCTGGTTATTGGAGGGTACCAGGTAACTACGATCTATACATGAGCTTAAAGATGTGCAATCATATTATCAGTCCAGTCATTTATTTGAAGAAAAAGAAAGAAAGAAAGGTTTACAAACAGAACCTACTGAAATTCCCCGGAATATTTTTGCTTCACTTTCGACTCTCCACTTTCTTTCCTTCGTCTCTTTCCTTGAGAATATAGACACGTCCAAATAGTCTTGAATTTCTTTCTCTGAACACCGCTGGATCATTTCCCCCCACTGTATGACCATAAAATTAGAGCCATGACTACGGCAACACTCAGAACATGTTAATACGACCCTGATTATATGCACATCATAAAATAAAGGGTTAATTGCAGATACACTCCTATACTATGAGGGTATAGCTCCTTAACCCCCCTAAACAATTTGATTAACACTTTACACTCCTGATTTCAGATCGACAATGTTATTTCTCCTGTTAGATTGAGACGTCACATGCGGAATGTGAGAATAAAATACTTTTTGTCTTCACGTTAAGTGCAAAAAGACTAAATTAGACACGAAAGCCGTCAATATTATTCAAATAACAGCCCCATATTTTTAGTACACCCCAAACCTACCGAGTTGTCTTAAAGAAGGCACTCGTTTCAAGCAAATATGAAGGTTTGGGGGGTCTAATTTAGAAATTAGAAATATGAAATTTGAGGGTCTAATTGAGGATTAACGAAGATTTAGGTGTCTAATGTTGAAATCTTAAATTACTTGTTGTTTACTTTGGTTTATGTGCTTTTTTCGCAGTCTTTGGAGCTATGGAACATGGTGGAGAGCCAAACAATGTCAGTTCCAGCCCACGACGGTCTCATTGCCGCATTAGCCCAATCTCCTACCACAGGAATGGTCGCCTCAGCGAGCCACGACAAGTCAGTCAAATTATGGAAATAGAAACCAATGATGTTATAGCTTTGTCAAAGATACAGGAGAGGAGGGACAAGAAGATGAAGTAATCGCCGTTAATTATTGTTAAATCCAATAAAATCTGGTAGTGGATGTTTAATTACTATGTTTAAAGTAAGGGACTGGCTTTTCTTGTTAATCTGAGAAGGGGGGTAGAAAGTAAGCTACAAATAGCTTGCTTACGAGTATGAATGGTATTTATAGATTGGTGTACATTGACTTTAGTTGGTAGAATTAGCGAGGATGGATGATTTGACTAGTTGAGAGCGATTTGTCACAAGGTGTTTATATAGAAAATAATATGATTTCTAATAATATTATGGCGTTTTCTCAGTTGCTTTCTGTTTTTTTTTTTGTTGCAATCTTAATGGATTACCTCATTATTTTCATTGGTAGTGTACTGAGCTGTATGTGAATGTGTTCTTGTTTAGAAGCTGTGTGCGCATTTAGTTAACCCACTGACGACACGAGAGCCACGAATACAATATCAGATTGAATTTACAATATCAAATGCTTTGTCCGATTACCATTCCTCGAATCAGTAAGCATGTTTTGAACTAGGGTTTCTTAAAATGATAGTACGTTAAATCTCCAATAATTGCATATTAGTTCCTCCGATCTTGAAAATTGCGTAGTAGTCCCTCATATTATATAGGATCTAGAAAAAAAAATGGTTTCTCTATTAGTATTTTAGTAAAAAAAATACCTAAGCATGGTTGGGTTTAACTACTAAACCTAGTTACTAAACTACCCCCTCCTTGATGTTTCAAGCCTTTGTGTAAGTCAGTTTTGAGTTAGATTTTTTTTTTCTAACCATGGGGAATAACTCAAGTGAGCATGGATTTTTTTTTAAGCGTGTGCTAAGTTTAAACTCGTTAAGACTTAAGAAGTGTGTTGGGGAATATAATAGACTCGTAAAACGGCCACTTTGCCTCCAACATCAGATCTGAAGGAATATTTCCCTCATACCCAACGTGATTTAACTTGAAGGACCACTTCGCAAGATCTTACACATGAAATGAGGGACTAATTATTGAATAGATAAGGGGCTAATATGTAAAAACCATTTTAACTAAATAACTTGTTAACCATTCCTTACTCAAATCGACAAATAAGATTATTTGGAATGCATAATAACGATTATATATTCCAAACTAGTTTCCAACGCATTTTTATTTGACAAAATACAACTGTAATTAAGCAATGGTTTGTGTAAGACTAGCAATTAAAGTTCATGATTCCATAACATGCCACTATTTTGGGGGCTGAGTAAGTAACGCAACCGCAAATACTGGGTCGCATTGTAACCGAAGCGCCCAAAAACTCAGGAGGTAATGCCACGTGGCAACAAAATACCATCCCCGCCAAATGTATAAATTGAGTGCTAACTGCAATTTTCCGAAACACAACAGTTCCATTCACTGTTTTAAAAAAATTAAGGAAGAAGAAGAAATGGCAAGCTCTGCGATCACTGGATCCCTCCTCAAGTTCCTCAATGGTGGGGCCGCCATGGCGAGGAGGAGCTGCCCCGCGAACCTGAGGGCCCTCGTCACCGGAGCTCCTGGTGGGCCAGGATCAATGGAGGTGAGATTAGTTAGTAGATACCATTATTATATATTATTATTTAAGATCAAAAAACATTTTCGCTTTTAGTTATGTTATGTCATATTTTTGTTGTCTTTGGCAGGGGGGTGATCCTCAGATGATGAAGGAATCATCCGGGCCAATGGAGAGCTCGCCTACTGAGCCTAGGGGTATGGCTAGTTCTGCGGCGGCTAGAAGAGAGGTTTGCTATCTGATACATGTGTACATAGATAAATAGACAGATAGATTGATTAATAGATAGATAAAAAAAAATCTGGACACTCATATGTTTCGCTACATTCTTTTTAATGAAATATGATACTGTTATATATACAATTTTTGTCAATGAATGCTTTTTCATTGACAAAAAGTATTATATTAGGCTTTATGTCTAGAGATCTATGTAGTGTTATAATGTCAACATTGTGTCAGTAGCCCAAAACCAAAATTTTCTGTAACATGCATGTAATACTTTTTAACTGAAAATTTGCTAACTTGGAATCTTTTATTAATGTTCCTTGGTCGCGATTAACTCACTGATGGAAGAGAGAATTCTTATAAGATATGCATGAGAAAATAGAATCCATTACAGATCCAAATATTTGGTATAAAAGAATTTGTTATGTTGTCGTTGTTATTGTTATTTGAAAATTAGTTTAAGTGGGAAATGTTTTTATGAATATTACTTGATGAGAAACAATTAAGAAGTTATGATTACGGTTAATTTAATGGAGCAGACAACTCTCAACATATCTGAATGAAAGAATATGATTCATGCATAATACGCTCTTTTGTTGTTATTGTGCTAGGTGATTGATAAGACACACATCTTTGTTTAACCAATACTACTAATATACAAATTTTAATGCGCATAAAAAATGATTGAAAATAACTAAAGAGGACGTTATTGTCGTTACCTTAATAGAATTGAATGGAAGGGTATGATTTGATGTGCTACATCCCAAAAATTTAAGATACAGAAGCCAAAATCATACTAGATGAGCAATGAGTACTCCCAAAGCGCCATACGGCAGAGGTCCGTGCAATGAAGTTTGGATAGAGAAAAGTTGACATTACAGAATTGAACGAAATAATAAGATTCGTGTAGCTAGCAGGCCCCAAAAATTCCCCCCATAAGCTTTTTGAGATAAAAGCTAGCTCTCTCATCGGTGTTCTATAATCACACACAGGTGAGCGATGAGATGCTCGACGAGGCGGATGACATGACCAACAAAGTCAAAGAAAAAGCCAGCAACATGTCAGAGAAAGCAGAGAACATCTCGGAGAAGGCGAAACAGACGGTGCAAGAAGTGTGGGGATCGGCAAAAGAGACCGCGCAAAAGGTGAAAGAGACGGTGGTTGGCAAAGCTGAGGACGCCAAGGAATTCATCCACGACAAGGCTGAGGCCGCCGACAGAGCTGTCAAGAGCGGGATCGCAGAGGCGAGGGCGGACGCAGAGGCCGGGAGGAGCACCGTGAAGGGTGAAGCCTTCCAACAGGCTGCTAAGAATCCCGAAACTGTCAAGAATGCAATGAACACCAAAGACTCCTAGACGTTCATATTTTAAAAAAAAGAAAAATTCATTGTTTTGTTTGATTGCATGAACTTCTTGATGTTTATGGCATCGCATCGTTAGCTATTGCATTTTATTATGTGAATAAAGGCTTGTTTATGCCTTGGATTGATGTTGAGATAATGAACATGTGTAAGTTCAATCATAATTGCTTGCACGCCGAAGGGTTCTAAGATTTTTTGTTTGTTGTTGGATTGTTTGTGTTGGTTTTGTTTAAGATTATTTCAGTTTCTTGGTGTTTTGAATGAAGACCTCTTACGCCTGAATTGATGGTGAGGTTATTAAATTATGCAAGTTCAGCCATAAATCTATCCCCCTTCTTTTTCCCCCTCATCAGGAATCAATCTAAACCGTAATGGGTATATTTCCTCATGCCTTGAAATTTTTTCTGGGGATATTTGTGGACAGACTCATTGTAGTATCGTTGTTTTAAACTTGCTACATCCCTTTGCAGATAGACCCTTTCAGTGATTTCTTTTACTCATTTACCTTTAGGGGATCCATTTGTTAAAAATAATAATCTTCTCTTCCTTCGACGGTAAAAGAGTCAAAAAACTTTCACATTGGGGTTTATCGGCAACAAGGAAACTATAGAGGGTTAGTAAATAAGTACTAGTTTATTGATGCTTTATTGTTTTCATCTGCTATGTGAATTAAAGGCTTCTACCTAAACTGATGTTGTAGTTATGAAAGTGTATATGTTCAACCCTAATTGGTCTTTTTACTCCCATAAATCAATTTAAATTATAAAATTTGTAGCAATTAATCAGTTGCATGATCTTGGGTCACTGACGATGTCAGATGTTAATGGGCTATATCTGTTTAATCAAATGGAATGATTTAAGAAAAGACATCTTTATGTTCATGTGGGTTTGGTTGCTCATATGGTAGAGGGAATGCAAAGATGGAGGTTTAGCTAATATTATCGCTGAAGATTTTTTCCCCCTCTTTTTTCGTAGTTGAATTAAATGCCTCCTTTTTGCAATCAAAAGCGAGGAAGAATTATTCAAACTATCTAGAAATTAAGTTTCAGTAGGGCAGTGATAAAACACTAATTTAGAACAACAAATTGATAATTTATACAGAAGAAGGATTTTATCAAAACATATCTATAGAAATGACTGGTTTATACCATTCACGAGGGTTAGAGGATTAGTTTGAAAATTATTACTCTTCTGTTTATAGCATAGATCACTCCACTACTATAGAAATAGTTCTGATAGGAGGACGTCTAACGATCTCTATAAGGCCTCGTTTGGTAGGCGGGAATGGGGTTGAATGGAATGACATTCTCACTTCCCATTCCTTCATACCAAACAAACCAACTTTTTAGATGTTGGAATGACCATTCCCAGGGAATGACCATTCTCACTTTTTGTGGGAATGGGCATTCCAAGTGAGAAGATAGGGAATGGTCATTCCCATTCAAGAGAGAATCAAATCAGTTATTTATTTTTTAATTATACCCCTATTAATCAACTGATTTCCACATTAGTAATTCTGACATCCTTTTCATATGCAATATGCATCAACTGTGGATATCATTCTTTATATTTTTTTTGGACCTATGAAAGATGCGATAATCTTTTATTTATTTTTCTTTAATTTTTTAAGACTAAGAAATAGTGAGTATTGTTTAAAAAATATAAATAGAACATACACTTGAGAGATAACATGCGCAATAGTATAACATGCACAGAAATTAGTATAACATATGCATAAATAAAATTGTTTAGTTATTATCATTAATGTTTATTTTTATCTTATTAAAAATATATGTTGTTGTAAGGACATTATTAGAAAATGCGATTCCATTCTCACTTGTGAACAAGTGATACCAAACATGGGAATGAGAACGAGATTTTCATTCTAGCCTCATTCTACAAAAGTACCCAAACATGAGAATGGGAATGACCATTCCATTCCCACATACAATCCATTCCATTCATTCTTCCATTCCATTCTCACTTATGTCCATTCTCGCGTACCAAACGAGGCGTAAATGAAACGTTTTGCATATTTTGTATAGGTCCCCCAAACTATTGAAATTTGATACCGGCCCTCGAATCCTTAAGCGTGTTGATATAAATCCCTCTAATTAGCATAATGTTAAAATTAATGGAATATTCCGCTTGTTTTAACGTTTTAGGATGCACTCCCAGTTTCAACTTGCCTAGCCAAACCCTTAGCGCGTTAACTTAAACCCAAAACACCCTCACCCATTTAAAAAACCCAAGTCTGAACTCATTTAGTCAATCTTCCATCCTACAACCACCTCTTCCATCTAACCCTTGAAAGTAATGGCCACTTTCTCCATGAAGCTATACAAACCCTACAACGATCTCTTCAAATATCACCTTATTCTCAACCCTAATCAAGTTTAAGCTATTGAATCATGTCCTTATGTTTCAAATAACTTTGCCAAAAGAAGTTTCTAATTTCGGGAGCTAACAAATAAGTGGGAAATGAGAGAGGGGAGTAGTTATTAGCATTACAAGATGGTAAATTTCTAATTATCCAACCATGGTTTACTATTAAAGCAACCATGATTAGCATTTTAAGGCAGATTTAGATTTGATCGACTGATACCCAATTTCAATGATTTGAGGGTGTAATATTAAAATAGGATAAATTTTCAAAAGAAACCCATTTGTGAACTTAATCCCAAAAAACGATCTCATTCAAACAAAATTACAAAAACCGACCTGGTTTTAACGCTTTTTCAAAAGAAACCCATTTGTGAACTTAATCCCAAAAAACAACCTCATTTAAACAAAATTACAAAAACCGACCTGGTTTCAGCCTCAGCGCTGAAACCAAGTCTGTTTTTGAAAAAAAATTTCTGAAACTTCACGGGAGTTGAACTCCCGTGAAGTTTAGTAGATGTGCTAAACTTCACGGGAGTTCAACTCCCGTGAAGTTTCATAGTTCAATTTTTTTTTGAACTATGAAACTTTACGGGAGTTCAACTCCCGTGAAGTTTAGCAGATCTACTAAACTTCACGGGAGTTCAACTCCCGTGAAGTTTCAGAAAAAAGATTTCAAAAACCGACTTGGTTTCAGCGCTGAGGCTGAAAACAAGTCAGTTTTTGTAATTTTGTTTGAATGAAGTCGTTTTTGGGGAAGAAAAGTCTAAATGGGTCTCATTTGAAAATTTGTCCTATTAAAATATGAAATAAAGGACTAATATTGAAAAACCCCTATTATGAATCTAATCAGTAGACATTATGTAAGATTCTCAGGGTTGGATCCAGTCCCACCCATCAAATTAAAAAAACAAATGCGATGAATATAATTTAAAGCATTATGTCATTCATTAAAGAACACAACATAAAGCATATGTGATTCATGAAAGAAGACCTTTAGACTTTAAACAAACAATAGAGGGGAGAAATCCCCATGCGCTCTTGCTCTTTCTCTTCAATCTTCGGACTCTTTCAACCCAACTTCATCACAAATTCCCCCACCAACTTTGACGAGACCCAAAATATCTATAAACACTACTCCCTTTTCTCTGTAAACCGTAAAGGAGATATTTTTATTTCCTTTCTCCTTTAGTTTCCCACTTATTTTGCTCTGTGGAGATGTCGGATATTGTTGCTGATACATGGAGACGTTATCTTCTCCAATTGCAGCTCCACCCCCTGAGAACAAAGGTCCTGCATCAGAAAGTTCAAATTTTGATGCCCTTTTTGTTGATTTATTGTTTGATTCCCCAACTGGGTTTTTGAATTTATATATAATAAACTCTTAATTTTGATTTTGGTTTCTAGTTCTTTGTACTGTTTGGCTATGTGGATCAATCTCAAGTTTTGATCTTGGTTTGATTTGTTGTAGGCAATAACAGCTGGAGTTTTGGCTGGATGCAGTGACACAATCGCTCAGAAGATCTCTGGTATCAAGAGACTTCAATTCAGAAGGTTGCTTCTCATCATGGTATGGGCTTTTGTTGGTTGACTTTAGTTTCATAATTTCAAGATCTTTTTGTTTGCTATGAGTTTTCGTGTGGATGAGGGAATAGATCTGATGTTAGTAATTGTGAAGCTGGCTTTATTTACATTTTTTCGCTATTGATTGATCCCGAGTCATTTTCTATGCGATGTGAAGTTTATTTCAGCCTAACTTTGTAGTTTATAATCTGAGATCCTGAATTAAGAGGTTAGTACTCACATGGGAGATTTGTACTTGTTCATTATCTTCCCTATCTCTAAAGCATATACATAGAAGTTGTTATTCTCATACTCATGAAGTGCATAAACATTGGAATCAGTTCTCACTGGGGCACCAACATGATGATTTTTTGCTCTTATGAAGTGTATCTCATGCAATTTTACGTGTACGAAGTATTTGTCACACAAAGTTTTATGTGGAGAGATTTTGAGTCACTTAGATTTTGTTCAATTCAATAGCTAACCTTATTTTGCAGCTTTATGGTTTTGCCTATGGGGGGCCATTTGGGCATTTCCTGCACAAACTTATGGACACTATTTTCAAAGGAAAGAAAGGAAACAAAACTGTTGCTCAGAAGGTAGCTTTTCATATGATTTATCTTTTTAATCTGCTAAGTCAAATCTAAATTCTTGACTAGTATGTTGTAAATATTTGTTTTATTCATTTACTTGAAAATTATTATTTCATATGATCACAACAAATAAAATTTTTCTTCAGGTATTGCTGGAACAATTGACTTCTTCACCTTGGAACAACATGTTCTTTATGATGTACTATGGATTAGTAGTTGAAGGTATGTATGTAGAAGGAACAAATTTTTAGTCTCAATTCTATCTACTAATGTATCAATTGCATTGAAGTTTGCATTACTTTTCAATGAGGTGACTGGTAAGGTGCTAATAAAATAGATATTCAGAAAAGCTTGTGTAATTGCTGATTTAAGCCAGTATCTGTGAGGACATTAATTGCTTTAGTTTCTGTTTTTTCTCTTGTATATAAAGCATTTGTTTTGATCTTCTTAGTTATGGTAACAAAATCGACTATTTATTATCCAACTTAATTGTTCTTAGCCTGCATACTTGTAGTTATATTGAAAAGAATGACACAGTAGGTGATAGCACAACAAAGTAATTTTCACCTGTATCTGTGATGTCTGCCTAGTTTCTGTAAGGGTTAATTGCACATAGACCCCTTATAGTATCGTTCATTTGTACTTACTCCCCTCTAGTTTAATTTTGGAAATATACCCCTTGCGTGAATTTTTTAAATCTTTTACCCTCAGATAGACTTGAACTCACTACCCTGCAGTTTCATTTTGGAAATAAACCCTTGGGTGAATTATTTAACTCTTTTACCCTCAGACTTAAACTAATTTCATCCAGGGGCAATATCTGCTAAAATATCACCCAGGGTAAAAGAGGCAGAAAACAGTTTAATCCGATCTTGGTGTAACGAATGAGCACCATTTTCTGCATGACCATCAAAGAGAAAACATAGTTTTTACCATGAAGCATTTGATCTTAGTATTTTTATAAATACAAGCTTCTGATAGAAAATTTCCCTTTTAAAATAAATTTGAATTGGTGTAATCATAGGAAGACCATGGGGTTTGGTGAAGAGCAAGGTTAGGAAGGACTATCCAACTATCCAATTGACTGCATGGAAGGTACAAATCTTTTTAGCCGCTTTTTTATCTTTATTGCTAATTTGCAACAATCTTACTGTGCTTTTATTTGCAGTTTTGGCCAATTGTTGGTTGGATAAATTATCAGTACATGCCTCTGCAATTCCGAGTTTTGTTCCACAGCTTTGTTGCTTCATGCTGGTTAGTATTTTCGCTCCTCTTTAGCCACTTTGTAGAGATACGATTTGATATATATTCTGACAGCTGGTCTCCCAATGGAATCACATGTTTTTTGGGTTATTTGCAAATACTCCCCTTTACTACAGGTTTAGCCACTTTTTACCCCTATTTTTCAATGTGTCACAGAGAGACTCCTTATCTTCTTATAGGTGTTGAGCTACATCACCTGTATCATTTGTATAAATATTGGAGAGTTAACTCCATTTGGACGTCAGATGGTCTAAGTCTTAATAAAAAAAAAGTTTAGGGGTATTAAGTGGCTAACCCCCTATGTAATTAACCATTTTTTCTGTACTTTTTTCAATGCTTCACGGTTTGGTGACTGGCTATTGATCGCTAAGTACAAGACATAAGAAGACTTATAGCGATAATTTCCTTGTCATTTTCAATCATGCACAAGACACACACATACACACGTGCGCATGTATATATAGAGTTATTATGAAGAAACTTGTGTATGTTAAGCGCATAAACTATTTATTGAAACGCATAATTATCATAAAAACAAGAGTTGAGAACTGCATATTAATTTCTCTAATTTGTTATGTGATGTTTATTGATATTCGACTTCTAACATATCTTTAATTTCCTCTATCATTACCACAGGGCAATATTTCTTAATCTCAAGGCACGGTCTATTACTGCTAAAAGGGATTAGCTGAAGTGAAAAAGGTTTGAGAGCTTGTTAGTGGTTGATAGTTTTTAGATTTGAATGCTGCATATTATAAACCTTTATGCGAAGAGAATGCTTTTGTAAGCATACCATAAAATCTTGGTTCAGAACATATAACTCGGGTTTTATATTCTCGAATCTGTACTATCCAGTAGAATAAGGAACCGAGGGCTGTATTTCTTGTTTCTTTTTCTACATTGAAGAATTACTCAATGAACTCATGAGACTTTAGATTGGAGTTGCAAGTTCTCAAAAAAATTGCAAGGGGTTAATGAGGTATATGAGTTTAGGCCTATTAGTCTATTGATTGTGATTATAAAACTATCAGTAAGGTCCTTTGTCAGAGATTGAACTTTAAAAGGTTAATTGCATACAGTTGCGATTAGACCTCTTGTACTTCTACTGCTGCATATTAGACCCCTTGGATTCTCAACTCTATTAGTTTCCCCAATTAAAAAGTTACATGTAATGATTATTATACAAGTTTATAATAAATTATTTGAAGCTCATATGTTTGTGAAGCCTCAAAGAAAGAGATAATTGTTTTTTTTTGACAAGTAGGTCTTCTGAGGGTTTTTTCGAAATATAGAACTTCTGCGAGTGAAACAGTAACAAAAATTGGCCCAGGCATCTTCAATCAATTTTAGTTAAAAGATAATACAATATAATCGATCCTTCGATATTATTCAATATAAAATAAGATAGAAAGTTCACATCAAATGTAAATGTGAATCATTCCTCATTAAAACTTGCAGCAACATAAGTCGACATCCCCATAATGTGGATCTGTATAGTCGCAATATCCACGAATAGCATGGCTGTACTTTATGCAGCCTGCATTGCAAACTTCGAATGTACAACTTCCCATGTGTGTACATAAAGCCTGTTCATTGCCTACAGAAAACAAATAAAGAAATAAAAAACAAATAATAATAATATTCATAGAACATTTCATATGTTGGTTAATTGCACGTAGAACCCCATGTAGTTTCATTGTTGCATATGGATCAGCTGGGCTAGATTTTTTTGGAGTCTTTATCTTAAGACCAAGGGCAATATCTGCCAAGATTTAGCTAAGGGTCAAAAAGTAGATATTTAGCTTAACAACTTGAGGGCTAACAGCCCGAGAAGACGAGATGACAACCGGCGAGGAGGAAAGCTGCAAGAATAGATTTCAAGAATGTAGAAGAAGCCATTTGTGGGTGATTTAGGTTGGGCGAGGAGGAAAGCTGCAAGAATAGATTTCAAGAATGTAGAAGAAGCCAT
Organism: Asparagus officinalis; assembly: GCF_001876935.1. Taxonomy (NCBI): domain Eukaryota; kingdom Viridiplantae; phylum Streptophyta; class Magnoliopsida; order Asparagales; family Asparagaceae; genus Asparagus; species Asparagus officinalis. The sequence goes on along the minus strand of NC_033800.1, from coordinate 68,188,817 downwards.
TTGTGGGTGATTTAGGTTGAGCGGTCTATAACTATTTATAGATAGCTTTCAAGAATGTAGAAGAAGCCATTTGTGGGTGATTTAGGTTGAGCGGTCTATAACTATTTATAGATAGCAAACGAGCATGCATACTACTTGTTGAATATATAGTAGGGTAATGAATATAGTAGGTACTATGTTATTCCCTATCTTTTGTGTATTTGGTAATGCCGTAATGCATAAACCTATAGTTGGTAGCGCATAAGCCACCTTATTTCCTACCTATATTTCGTAGATACGTAGAACCCTCTATTTCTTTCTTTTGGTAGCTAGTATTTTCATTAGGTGATAATAGACTGGGAAAATTCAATACATTTGTAATATAGCACTTGACATTTAAAAGATTTTTATCTTTATGGATGGACATGTTTATATGTACTCAATGCATTTGAAACATAGTATTCTAAAAGAAAATCTCACAAATATAGGCAAGAAAAAATTATATGTAGCAAGCGAGTTTGTGTTCTCTCAGAACTGCCCGCTCGCCCATAAGTGAGCGGGCGGTTTTGAGCCACAAATGGGAATATCATGGGGGCAATTTCGTAATTGCCCCTTCCCATTTGTGGCTCAGACCCGCCCAACTTGCACGTGAGCGGTTTTGAGAGGACCCCTACTCGTAACACAAAATCTTATTGTGGAATGTGGGTTGGTAACATGTATACCACATTTATTCTTTTCTTTCTTTCTTTCTTTCTTTCTTTGTCTTTTTTTTATTCTTGCTTTTGTTGCAGGATATGAAATTTTACAAGATACTTGCATAGCGAAATGTCAAAGTTCTACCTCCAATACTAGAAAAATAGGATGTTTTGGGCAATTATACTAGTAAAGTATTCAAAAGTACAGAACCAATATTACCGTCCCCTTGGAAAGCTTGAATTTTAGAATGAGTTGCTTAAGCTCAACTTTTAGTTATTGGTTGTATGAGCTCGAGAAAAAGTCTGAAAATTAAATTTTCTTAGCGTTTATAGCCCTTAAATCATAAATTTGCAGATTTAATGTATTTATCCAATGTGGCAATATTAAATTCCTCGTATGAAAAATATCAAACAAACTGTGTAAATTTTTTACCTACCTTCTTGAGTGTAACCGGGTACAATTCCACTAATAACTAAAGATAAATAGATAGATATACTTACCAGCTTGAGTCCTAATGGCCTGAGAAGATGAGACAATGACGGTGAGGAGAAAAGCTACAAGAATAGATTTGAAGAATGAAGAAGCAGCCATTTTTGTGGGTGATTTGAGGATAAGTGAGCTAAATTCATTTATATAGTAAATGAGTATACAACTAAATTAGAAAAACAGATTATAAAAGATTATACGGCATTAATGCCTATTAATCAGTACATGAATTGCTTTGATGCGGTGATTGACCTTTCGTGTAGTTCTTCCTTCCTTTGGATACAAATATCTTGCCAGGTTTGGTGTTTAGCTGTATAGAAATAATCTATTTCTTCATGTAGATGATTCGTTTGAAATTTTATTTGTAGAAACATTGAACCCTCTTTCTTTGGATGGTTATGATTAGGGGTGGGCAAAAACCGAAAAAAACCGGTTCAACCGAAAAAACCGTCCGAAAAAACGGACCGGTTAACCGAACCGAATTAAATAGATGAGAAGAAGTCTCTAAACCGCAAAACCGTCCGAAAAAACGGACCGGTTAACCGAACCGAATTAAATAGATGAGAAGAAGTCTCTAAACCGCCCGAACCGAATTAAATCGGTTTGGACCCGGTTTGAACCCCTGAACCGCCCAAAAAAAACCGACCCGAATTTTGTTGGGCGGTTTAGAGACTAAACTTATACCTCAAAACTTTTCCTGTTATCATCCAATAGATTCAAACGGCGCAAGGAGCAGTTTCAAGCAATGAGTACAGCAATATCACAGAAAAATATCCTTGAGAACTAAGTAAAGATTCAAATCAATCCAGAAAATTTGTTATGCACATGATGCACTTACAAAAGATGCATATGCTACATTATATGAACAATATCATACAAAACATCACTCCCCCGTGTAATTAAATAAACTTAAACTTTAGTTAAAAAATTTCACAGAAAAGATCTTGAGAATTACATAAGATTCAAATCAATCACAAAATGTGTTATGTACATGATACTTACAAGAGATAAGCATGCTGTATTATATGAACAACATCTTTAAAACATAAGTTCTCTGCGTAATTATATCAACTCAAAACTTTATTCTAAAGATGATAACCAGTCTAATAAAGCTTTGTTGGCGAGCTCAGGAACCTCATCATGAGGACAATGCCCAGCTTGCAAATTTACAACAGAAGTCTTTGGATAGAACTCTTTGCAAATTCAAAACCGAAACCGAACCGAAACGAACCGAATTTCGGTTGGGCCGAATATTCGGATGAAGGGGAAAAAATATGGATCTGGATGAGAGTTTTGAGCATCCGAAAAATTCGGATTGGATGCGGATTGGGCATAAAACCGAACCGAACCGAATATGCCCAGCCCTAGTTATGATATCCGATATGAAAGTTTCCTCTTTTATGTAGATGATTAATTTGAGATTTTATTTGTAGATACATTGAATCCTCTACTTCTTCCTTCGGATGGTTATAATATCCCATATGAAAATTTCCTCTTTAATGCTGGTGTTGGTTGCTAGTATTTTCATTAGGTGGAAAATTGGATGCATTTGTAATAATATACACTTGACATTTAATTATATCTTTGTCAATGGAAAAAATTATATGTTCTCAATACTTTTCGGACTTCGGATTCTAAGATATATCACATATTTATTCATTACTTTTTTGCTAACTGCAAACTCATCTGCCTGGGACAGAAAAATCACCCTCTTTTTTATATTGAGGATTTCAAACTAAAGATTTAAAAGGCATATATATATATATATATGAGGTGTCACATTCTCATCCACTTATTGTCATTCCCAACAACTCCTCAACCCATGTGAGTGTGGGCGCCGATTTCAATGAGTAGAGGGGAATGTGACACCTCACTATTTTTAATATATATCATACTCCCTTTAAAATTACGAGTTTGAGAAAACCTTTTCATGACCAATATTATTATATTACCCTTAATTTTTTCTAAATATTATATTGTTATCCTAATCTATTCTAATTATCCTATCTTTTTTAAATTAGTAATTAAATATTTTATCATATTCATAATGTGACTTAACATATTATTGGATAAAGGAGATATGTTTGATATAATTCAAATCGATCCTTTACTTATTTCAATTCGTAGAGAACTATAAATATCCCCTACATAATTTATAATTTATAGAAAAAACCTCTAAAGTTTCAAAAATTACAAATGAACACTCATAATTCAAAATTTATAAAATACATCTTGAGAATTTCTAACTCATTAGTAAATTGAAAACATACTAATTATAAATAGTCTATAAATAATTTATAATCTATAGAAAAGGCCAATAAGTTTAAAAAAGTTGCAAAAAACCCTAAAATTCATAATTTATAAAAAACACCGTTTAGAATTTCTAACTTATAGACACTAAAATGAATACACAGAATTATTAACAACCCCTAGAAAATTAAAAATTTACAAAAAATGTCATGCTCCCTTTAAAAGTATAGGTTTAAAAAAAGTTTTCATGAAATTAGGATAATACAATCTCAATTCTTATTTTTTGCTTGAGATTTGTTCGATAGTTATGCGTATCAAATTAGTAATTATAATAATAATTATTTATGCTTAAATTAGGATGATTGTAGTTGGTCACTCACTATAGAATTTTTGTGAATATATATACCTTACTTTATATAGCTATCTGCATTGCTGTAGGTTGTATAAAAATCACAACAGATAGCCAATCCCCATCAAACACCGATGATGGAAGTTACAATCTGACGACTTCCAGAAGGTTACAATTTGAAGACTTTCACGTAGAAGGTTACAATCTGACGACCTTCACAACAACTAATGAAAGCTCTAATTCAACAGCCTTCACAATTAACATCGGGAGTTACAATCTGATGACTCTCATATTTTCAAGGAGCCAAGACGAAGGTTACAAGGTGACGATCTTTACAAACGCTCTAGCCAAAGAAACCACAAATCGACGGTCTCTTCATATTAAAACGCAGATATCTCTCAAACCGTAAGGAATTTGGCAAAACTGACGGAGCAAACTGAACCTTATGGGGTTGGTTTGGTCGGCTCCGTCTCGTCGAGATAGCCGATTTTTATATATAATTCGTCCAATTCCGACTTACGGTTTGAAAGTTATGACCTGTGCTTCGCAGCAAGTTATGTTATGAAGTCCGTCTGCAAGACTGGACTTCGTCAGAACATCGGACTTAGCCTAAAGCTCGCCGAGCCCACCTAGTCCGTCTGCAAGACTGGACTTCGTCAGAACATCGGACTTAGCCTAAAGCTCGCCGAGCCCACCTAAGACTCACCTCTGCATCCAAGATTCAAAACGCAGAGGTCGTGCCCGCGTTCTAAACTCAAAACGCAGAGGTCCCAAGATTCAAAACGCAGAGGTCGTGCCCGCGTTCTAAACTCAAAACGCAGAGGTCGTGGCTGCGTTCCGAACTCGAAACGCAGAGGTCGTGGCTATATTCCGGAGCCAAAACGTAGAGTTCATCTCTGTGTTCCAACTCTGCGTCTCAGGTCCAAAACACAGAGTTCATCTCTGCGTCCCAACTCTGCGTCTCAGGTCCAAAACGCAGAGTTCATCTCTGTGTTCCAACTCTGCGTCTCAGGTCCAAAACGCAGAGTTCATCTCTGCATCCCAACTCTGCGTTTCAGATTTACAACGCATCGCGGCCTGTGCGTTCAGCTACCCAAAATAGGCCCAACTCTGCGTTTTTAGTCTAAAACGCAGAGTTCGGGCCCAGAACGCCCAGATTGGCGTTTTGACTCTTTCAAAGCACGAACTGAACGGTTTCAAAGCCGTTTTCCCCACGATTTGGGGAGCTGTTTAAGGGGGGACGATTACACCTCACTCAGCCCCATTTAGGAGCAAATTAAGGGGGGGCGGTTACACCCCTACATCCCCTATAAATAGTGGGAAACTCAACTGAGTTTGGATCCTCTTTTTTTGGCTGACTTTTTAGGGATCCTTGATCGGGCATATTGGAGCTTTCTGCAGCAACAAAGTCCTTGGAGCATTCCCTTGGCTGATTAACCGAACTTTCGGTTCAAATCAACTCTTTTTCAAGAGTTCAAACTCGTTCAGAGTTAAACTCGATCTGAGTTATCAACTCATCCAGAGTTTCCAACTTGCTCTGCAAGTTCTTCTAAACTCGGTCAGAGTTTCAAACTTGCCACGCAAGTCCTCCACAACGTCAAATCGTGAGGAGAAGACCATGTTCCAGTGAATCAAGACGTTCGGATCGTCAACGGAGAGCAAACTCGACGCGAGCACTCGAGGGAGGCACTCCATCGCCACCGTGAAGAACCCAGAATTAAACAAAGGGGAGAGTCAAATTCATTCTCCTCTCTTTTGTAATCAGGAAATCCAATTGTAATCGAGATTGAGAGAGTTGTAATCATTCTTTTTCTAAGCAGTTAGAGAGAATAAATCAAATACGATTCTTTCATTATTTCTTTTACTACAAATTTTTCAACAAACAAAAGATGGCGACTCTGCTGGGGACTAGCTTCTCTGATGAAGAAGTGGTGGTGCAATCCGACGTCAACCTCGTGGAACAACGGTCGAAACTCTCATGGTAGAGTTTGATCAAGTCAAGTTTGAGAAGGCCCTCTCCTCCGGATCCCTTAGCCCTAAGGCTATGCGCAAGATTCACAAAGTTTTCGAGGAGATTAAAGCTCCAGTTGTGGCCAACTCATCTAAAGACTATCTCCCATGGGGGTTGCACTGTTCATACAGTCCCCTTTTAAAGGAGAAGACTCGACTTCGGTACAACTTCAAAAAAGTCGATCCTCCAATCAACGCGAACTCCACGTTTGCAAGCCTCAACATGAGCTCTGCATAAGCCAAGCTAAACGCAACCCTCAGGTGTGCGTTTCCCAGATAGAACGCAGCCTTCAGAGGCGCGTTCCAATATCAAAACGCAGACATCAAACCTGTGTTGATCTGGCTGAACGCAACTCTCATGAGTGCGTCCCAGAACTAAAACGCAACTCTCAGGTGTGCGTTCCACAAACTGAACGCAACTCTCAGGAGTGCGTTTCAGAATCTGAACGCAGATCGCAGGATTGTGTTTCACTAGCAAAACGCAGACTTTGGTCTTGCGTTAATCAAGTTAAACACGACCCTCGTGTTCCTTCTTTGGAACGCGATGTGATTCGTCGTGTTCAAAATGATCAACATGGATTTAAAATTCATGTTTGCCAAGAACCAGTCCTATCCTTTAACAGACAGGGGGTTCCACCTCTACCCTCATGCTTTGTGAGAGGTTCATCACAAGTCTCTGACTTGCGGGAATTGCTGTCGATGTTCAACCGACCGACGAACATCGTTTTGCTCAATAATCGACGACATTCTCACAGAAAGAAGACTTTAGAGGATGAATACCTTGGAGTCACTTCTAACATGGTTGGCAGAGGGAGATCATCAATCCCTAGTTCTGATGAGTCAGAGACAGATCGTTCTCCAAGCGTCAGAGAAATCGCTAACGAGTTTGAAGGAATCTACCAACGCACTCGAACAGGAGCCATTTCTCCTATCAACTATCGGAGTTTAGCCAGAGGAACTAATTCCGATGACGAACACTCAGCCATTGTGGAGTCCCAATCATCAAGCTCTTTCGTTGGGCATGAGAGCTTCGCCCACATGGTAGAACATTCTGAAGATCTTTCAAAGAGGGTTGATGAGCAGGAGGCCATGCTCAAATCACAGCAGAAGACCCTCGATGAACTCCTGGCCCTGTTGACTCAAATCGTCACAGACAAGGCCAAATCTCAGAAGACAGATTCGCCACTTAGGCAACAATCTTTCCGGAGTGGAAAAGCGTCTTCATCCCGATCTCACACAAGCAAAGGGAAGGAAAAAGTGGTTGATGATGCGGCTTCTGACCAAGAAGCCCACAGCCTGGAATCTTCCTCTGATGAAGGAAGAGAGACGGAGAACGAGCAAAATCTCCAATCTGCCAAAAAAGAAGAATTGGAAGCCCGCCTCAACGCCATTGCTAACAGAACCGAGCTCCAAGACGAGGGAGTTGTCAGACCCTATCCTGCCGAATGGGATGCAGCCTCTTATCCTCCAAAATTCGAGGTCCCGACGCTACAAACTTTTGACGGCACGGGATCACCGAACCAACATATTTATCATTTCAAGTCACAGACTGGGAATGTAATATCAAATGATACCATACTGGCTCGATTGTTCGTTGGCACCCTCAAGGGAGTTACCTTTGAATGGTTCAGGAAACTGCCTGCCGGATGTATCCAAAAGTGGACAGATCTAGAGAGACTATTCCTGTCAAGATTCTTTGAAGAGGATACAGAAGTCTCTATCCATACCCTTCTCGCCACTAAGCAGAAGAAGAGGGAGTCCGTCAAAGCCTTCGTCAAAAGGTTTCGAAACATGGCTCTGCGATGTCCGACAGGTATGACACAGTCTACCCTAGTGCAGACCTGTCGACACAATTTGCAAACTGACCTCCTAGCCCAAATAGGAGTTGCAGAATGCCGTTTCTGGAAACAACTAATCTCTCAAGGCGAACAGGCTCAAAAGATTATTGTTAGGATTAAAGCTGAAGAACAAAGTAGGCAGGATCCACCTGAGCAATCGGACCAAGCTCAATCTTCTCAGTCAGAAGGGAAAGATACTACGGCCACTGAAGCTAATCCTCTTCAGTAGGATGTTAGGTCCAACAACTATCACGTTAACAGTTAGCTCTGATAGTCTAACTCGTTAGATAGTGGCCTACTAGGCGATGTGCCATGTCTACTCCTTTTCCCCCCCTGCACTTGTTCAAGACTGGGGATTGGTTTATTTGTAGTTCATTGGATTATAAATAATAAATTTTCTGAGTTGTCATGTTCAATAGAATACCATAAATAATAAATTTTCTGAGTTGTCATGTTCAATAGAATACCTCTGTCAACCACGAAGTCTACCAAAATTATCACGTTAATGATTACCTCTGATAGTCCATTCCCTCCAAATTCTCTTGTCAATCCTCTTCAAGTAGAATGGCGGGTCCACAAAAACCTATCACGTTAACAGTTACCTCTGATAGTCAAACTCATCAGATAATGGCCTACCTGGTGATGTGACTCTATTCTGACTTCATGGATAGTGCCTCACTAGGTGATGTGCCTTGTCTACCTCTTTTTATGCCCCTGCTAAGTCTTAATCAAGACTGGGGGTTGGTTACTTGGAATCCACTGGATTAAAGTAACGAATCTTTCACATCGTCGAGTTAACATTACACTTCTGACGATCATCACCCCCTCGGAGTATGTTCAGTTTGCATCACTCCTAATTTGTCACGTTAACAATACACCTCTGATAATCAACTTATCAATCCTCTTTAACAGGATGATAAGTCCCCAAAATTGCTCCGATCGCAACAAATTCCTGTCACGTTAACATCACACCTCTGACAATCAACTTATCAATCCTCTTCAACAGGATGATAAGTCCCTAAAGTTGCTCCGATCGCAACAAATTCCTATCATGTTAACATCACACCTCTGACAAAATCAACTTATCAATCCTCTTCAATAGGATGATAAGTCCCCAAAGTTGCTCCGATCGCAATAAATTCTTATCACGTTAACACCACACCTCTGACAAAATCCACTTATCGACTCTCCCCAATAGAGCGATAAGTCCACAAAATTGCCCCGATCGTAAAATCTTTCCAGTCAAGTTAACATCACACATCTGACGACACAATCCACTTATCGACTCTCCTCAATAGAGCGATAGGTTCACAAATTCCAGTCAAGTTAACATCACACCTCTGACAACACTAAATCAACCTATCGACTCTCTTCAATAAAGCGATAGGTCCATAAAATACTGTTAGGTTAACATCACACCTCTAACAGCCAAACCCCCAATGAACTTGAGGTCCATAAAATACTGTTAGGTTAACATCACACCTCTAACAGCCAAACCCCCAATGAACTTGTTAATCCTTTTTCAACAAGAATAATAAGTTTTCATTATAAAATCCCCAGTGGATTAAAGATTTTCTGGAATTATCCTAGTGATAACCAAGAAAATTTATGAATTTCACTCTAAGTAAAAATTCATGCCAAGTTAATACTACACCTCTGGCGCTTCCAACTTTCTTTCAGTGTTTCAAGTCACACGGGAAGGAACAACACCAAAAATCCATGCCTTCATGCATGGGGAATTTTATTCCGAATCCTAAGTAGGGATAAGTCTACGCCTAACACGCGTTGCCGGTTAGTCTTTGCCGTAAAAAAGACAAAAGCTCACGTATTCAACATCATGGTAGGCCGTTATTAATAACACCAAAATCCATGCCTCACATGCATGGGGGACTTTATCTCGATCCCTAACTAGAGATAAGTCTACGCCTAACATGCGTTGCCGGTTAGTCTTTTCCCGTGAAAATAACAAAGTCTATGTATTCAAAATCGTAGCATTAAGTCTAAGAGAGTTCATTCTCTTAGCACAACGTTACATGTGAAACGGATTCAAATAATTCACATGCTAGCCCGACTCAAACGGTAGTCGGTAAAGGCTCATCAAATCCGTTGATGGCTGAGGATTTGCGAAAAATCCTATGACTGTTTTCGGGCCCATTAGCTGAATGAATGTGAGCCGTGATATGACGTTTTGAGAGCTTCTACTCGTGAGTGGCTTGTACTGTCGCTAAGGTTTCTCTTCGAAGCTCATCCTCACACGGGTCCTGCATGTCAAATCCTTTCAACCAAGGTGTAGGCGTCAAAAAATGCTAATAGGTATCCCAAACATAGAGAAGATCACTCAAAAAAAATCACAAGAATTGATCTCATACTGTTTTGGAAAATCAAGACAGGAATGAACTGTCTCACAAGCAAGACAGACTTGTCTGTCTCGCCAGCGAGACAGACTTTGCTGTCTCGCCAGCGAGACAGACTGCTGTCTCGCCAGCGAGACAGACTTTGCTGTCTCGCCAGCGAGACAGTGTTGAAATGGTCAAAAACCACATTGATAACTGCCCTACACGTGTCCATTAACTGCCAAGGGACGTGGAAAACATCGTGGGCGAAAATCACGTGAATAACTGCCAAAATAACGGAGTTTAAAACGTGGGAAGACAGTTAAAACAAAAACTGCCAGACAGTTACTGTTTCCGAGACAGTACTTACTGTCTCGCAACCCGAGA
>NC_033800.1:68168340-68178476 GCF_001876935.1 Asparagus officinalis | reverse complement strand
GCCGAGACAGCAAACACTGTCTCGCCCGCCGAGATAGTAAACACTGTCTCGCGGCCTAACGTTGTTGTTTTGTTGAGTTTTTACAGTTACAGACCCCAGAGGCTATAAATACCCCCCTAGGGTCAATTTCTGACGAAGATCGAGCATATTTTCGAGCAATTCAGAGCAGAGAGAGCAGACGCTGTTATTCTTGGATTCCCTTAAGATTCGAGCTTTGACTTGATTTCAAGAAGAACGACTATCTTACTTTGATAAGATATCATTTTAAATTCTCACTTTGATAAACGAAGGAAGAATCATAAAGCCCCCTTCACGATCTGTGATTTGGCGGTCCACGAACCAAAGCGTTCCCGGCACAGGCAAAGTCCCACAAAACAAGAATCGATAGACGATTTTTGTGTTAGTTTCTCAAAAGTTGTAATTTTTACTTTGTTATGTAGAAAAGGTCTTATAAAAAGATTATTCTTTTGAATTTATTGTAATCGATTGAAGATATAATGAATTCCTCAACAAAACCAATTTTTGACGAAAACAAACTGGCGACCACAGTGGGAGCCAGTGGCCTCGCTGCCGAGGCCGTAGTGTCGCAACCGATCAAGATCGTTGTCAATGAAGAGATCGAATACGAGTTCGATCAGGCAAAGTTTGAGGAGTATTTGTCATCCTCATCTACGAAATCTTCATCGTCTCGCAAATATAGGAAGATTTCGTCTTCTAAGAAAACTTTCAAGTCTGCAATTCCAACGAAGGCCGCAGGCGAAGATTCTTGCCCGATCGTTGCTAAGGAATCTACCTGCAACGTTTCTGCTCCTAGTGACTCCGTACCAATTAAGGAGTCATTGAATCATAGCTCGCCGGTTCTGACGAAGAGGACTCGTCAGAGACAACGCCAGCGCCGTGCTCGTCAATTGGCTAAGGCCATGCAACAAACCGACGGGGTCCATTACTATGCGAACCTAGAGTCGAGGAAACAGAAAATGACTCAGTTGCCTCAACAGCAAAATAATCATATTTCTGCACAGCTTACGACGGAGGAGTGGACCCTCGTCAAAAGGGCTCGCTCAACCCTTAAGGAACGAATACAAAGGCGTCAGGTGAAGGCTGCCCGTGCCCGCGCTCTTCGTCAACAAAAACAAGGAATCAAAAAGGAGTTGGTGTCTGAAAAACCACCAAATAACCGTAGAGTTTGGATTCCAAAGGCGCCGCAAACATCCGTTCCGGGCCCATCTACTGCATCACCAGTGAAACCCTGGGTTAGCCCTGATTTATCCAAATTTAAGATCACAATGGCAGATCGCCTCGGTCCTTCGGTGGACGATCGAGGTAAAACCCCAATCAAAGAACAATCAGATCCTATAAATAAACCCTTAGTGGTTTCATATACAGGGGGTCGTAAACACCCTCCTGTCAGAACTACACCAATCCAAAACGAGAGAATACCAGTTCATTCTCGTTTAGGACCTATAAAAACTCCACACCCCCATGGGGGTGTATTTAAAAATTTAACCTTGGATCGCTCAGTGGCGACAACTAGTCGTCCTGTGCATGTTAACAAGGTTCAGAAACCACAGATAGGTTGCTCAAATCACAATAGTGATGAGCTGTACTATCAGAAAAATAATTCAAGAAAAAGGATTGTCCGAGAAAACGAGTCTCATTGCGCTTGCGAGAGACTCATTAAAGCCCTGATTTCTCTCCGGGAGGGAGAGTTGAGCGGGGTCTTTCTCAGAGGATGTCGCGGTTACAAAGAAGAGCCAACCTACGTCGAGATTACAAGAGAATGCACGAGGGGTTATCTTCAGACGAAGAATTGTCAGACACTTGTTCTGCTATCGCTTCAGACGATACCGCATCCAGTGTTGGGCGAGTTAGAGATTCATTCGCAATTACGCCAGATCAACTAGCTAATATATTACAGGAAGCGTTGGCTAAACAACGCGAAGAAATTAGAGCTGAATTCAAAATCGAGATGGAGTTGACTATGCAGCAGATGCGAGATTTGCAGGTTCAGCAACATCAACCGGAATCAAGCCAAAGAGCAGAATCCAGCCGGCGTAATGAAGAAGATGAGACTATCTTTGACGATCCTCCTCCAGATAAAGACAACTCCGGAAGCAGTCCGACCAAATCATCCTCTCAACCTCCACAGATCTATTTGAAGAAGAGTGAGGAAGAGGACAAGAAGATGCATGATCTCGAGAACAAAGTCAACGCTCTGATGACGGCTCAAGAAGTGAAGAAAACAGGCATTCCATACCCGTACCCGAGGGAGTGGGACCTGATTCCTTATCCCCAGAAATTTAATTTAATTAACTTTACTCCTTTTGATGGCAGGGGTTCACCAACTCAGCACTTGATCTATTTCAAGTCACATCTTGGCGCAATATCCGGAAATGAAGCCTTGATGGTCCGGTCATTCGTAGGAACCCTCCGCGGGCCTGCCTTCGATTGGTACCGACGCCTTAAGCCTGGGAGTATCACTAGCTGGGAGGATATGGAAGAATTATTCCTCACCAATTTCTTCGACGACGACACAGAGGTCTCTATTGGCAAGTTGTTGGACGAGAAGTAGAAGGATGGGGAGTCGGTTGATGTTTTTGTCAAACGATTCTGGGACAAAGCGGTGAACTGCAGAGATCCACTCACAGAGGAATTTATTCTGCAAACATGTCACAATAACTTATCGCTGGATGTATTAGAGGTCATGGGGGTTGTGCCCTCTAAAACTTGGAAAGAGTTGAAAGTGAGAGGTGAACAGGCTGAACGTTTTCTCAAGAGAAATAATTTGGAGAGAGGTCTGCCACCAGCTAGTAACCAAAAACAGAATTTTAATCCTCGAGGCCGAGGAAGAGGGTCCGCGGCAGCTGTCGATGCTCATCAAACATCACAACAATCGCAGCAACAACCGCAACAATCGTCTTTCCAACTGGCGCCAAATCAGAATCAACAACCTCCGAGGCAACTTTCCAACTGGCGCCAAATCAGAATCAACAACCTCCGAGGCAACCCAAGACTTCGGAGCCCAGATTCCCAAAAGAATACTCTTTCAAAGATGATGAAGTTCCGGTCATCTTCAAATACCTGTTAGAGAATAACAAGATCAAGCTTCCGCCGGTCACAAACCAAGAAGAAGCAACGAAGATCAATGACCCGAAGTATTGTGCATATCACAGAAGGGTCCACCATCCCACTAAGGCGTGTTATGTCTTAAAGGACAAAATACAAACCTTTATCGATGTTGGCATTGTGACACCGAAGCCGAAAGAGAAGAAAGTAGGGGCGAATGCGGTGTCTATCAGATTCGGATCAGTTCCTTTATCCTGGTTTCAAGCCGAACCGGTATCAAAGGTCAAGATGCAAACCACCAACGATGATCCTCATGGACAGCGCCAAAAGGGGCTTGTATCTCACACAACCCCCAACGACAAAATACTTTGGGTTCATCCGGATTTGCTTGAAGATGAGCAATGGACGACATCCACGTCGAAGAAGAAAGTGAAAGGCAAAGGAAAAGAGAAAACTTGTTACGGAGCCTCGGCAATTCCTGAGAAAGATGATGAAGAAATCTCAGCTTTACCACTTTCTGAAGGGGAACAGGAATCTTTTGCTACAAGGGGTGGGAATGAATACCATTATAAATATCCTGAAACCTCTAACCCAAATGCCACAACTCTGAAGGAGCTGGGGGTAGTTGCAACTCCTCCAATAGCTGCTGAAAAGCCGCAACAACTGGCTAAGCAAAAAGAGAAGGAACCCCAACATAAAGAGGTAAGCGTTAACTGATTCTGAAGTATTCCTCACCCAAATTAAGTCAACTCCTGAAGAGCCAGAGTCGTCCGTTCAGCGCTGTAACTTGGCAGCTACGAGATTCCCTTGCATAGCTTTTACCAAAGAAGATATGCAAGTTAAAAATTAGAAACATGATAGGCCTCTATATTTCACCGGATATATTGGCTCAAGCGTTGTCAACCGGATCCAAGTTGATCCGGGTTCCGCTGTTAGCATCATGCCACTTCGGTTGATGTACCACCTCGGAATCTCCGCCAACAAGCTAGCCTCCACAGGAACCGTTATCTACGGGTTTAACACAAGCGGGTCAAGGCCATTGGGGAAAATCCGAGTGAAGTGTCAACTTGGAGATTTGAAGTCTGAAGTCACCTGCTATGTGATTGATGCAGAGACTTCCTATAACTTACTGTTGGGTCGCCCATGGATTCACAGTAATCTTATAGTTCCATCCACTCTCCATCAGTGTCTGAAATATGTCGACACTAACAACGAGGTTAAGACGATGGTCGCGGATAAGCAACCGTTTAAGGGGTTAGAAAATTATTTTACTGACTCCCTTCTTTACGGTGCTGAATCCGATACTGAACCATCGGCCCATGGTACGGACAGCGGAGAGGAGGCTGATACCGAAGTCGGGCTCGATTATAGTGAAGGTCTTGTACTAAATGACATTGAACCTCTTGTAATCGATCTTGAGGGTGGTAATTCGTCGGATGAAAGTTGTAACTGACAGCTTGCCGATGAAATAATAAACAATGACTTAGAGTACTCGCGTTGTCTTGATGATGTAATGCAGGAATTGTATGACGATCCTAGCCTACATATGCCGCTTCGTTCGTCTTGTACGACAACGAAACACATCCAAAGTTCAGACGGAACAACTATACTCCTACCCGCAAAGACAGGGGGTGAAAAAGAAATAGTTTTCGGGAAAGGGGAACCATCCCCGACCCCAGATCTTTTCTTAGACACTTATTCGGATGATGAAGAACCCGGGCGGCATTTCTCTCGATACAGTTCACAAGCAAATGGTTACATGACGAGCCAAGGCTATAACCTCTCGCTCGGTGAAGGTCTTCATTTTGGTCAAGGTGTTAGGGTTCCACCCCGTCCTGCCTACGTACCAAAAGGGAGACCTGATAATTATTACAGTCATAAAAGGGGTTTAGGTTATACTTCATCATCTGATGACGAATATGGCCAACAGATTATTAGCCAACTAATAAATAAGAGTGGGCATTCATCCGATGCTTCAACCTGGGATTCTGACGTGAGCATTGGAGAAAGATTCAAAGCCCTAATGTCGAATATGGCGACAGTTGATCCTTCCACAACCGAAGAGGACGATCAGTTACCCATTTGGGAAGATCCATAGATGCATTACATGAATATCCAATATGGCGATAGATTTGAGCAAATAGAACCTCCTACCGAAGATAAAGTAATCCAAGTTAATATGGGTGACGAAGCTAACCCAAAGCCTATATTTATCAGCGGTGATCTTCCAGCGGATGAAAAAGAGGAACTAATCGCCCTCGTTAAAGAGTATATCGACGTTTTCGCTTGGAACTACGAAGATATGTCGGGACTCGACCCAGATGTAGCAATGCATAGCCTTAACATTAAACCGGATGCCAAACCTGTCAAACAACAACAAAGACGGTTTCATCCGCGCAGATTATGGAGGCAATAGAAACTGAAGTCAAGAAATTAATTGATTCGGGTTTTGTCAGAGAAGAACAACATCCTGAATGGTTGGCCAATATCGTTCCAGTTCTTAAAAAGAACGGAAAGATCAGAATTTGCATTGACTTTAGAGATCTAAACACCGCATGTCCTAAAGACGATTTCCCCTTACCGATCACAGATGTCATTATTGACAACACATGCGGGTTTGAAAGAATGTCATTCATGGATGGATTTTCCGGGTATAATCAAATCAAGATGCACCCGGACGATGAAAAGCATACAACATTCAGAATACCCCTTGGTGTCTTTTGTTATACTGTTATGCCATTTGGTTTGAAGAACGCGGGTGCTACATACCAACGTGCTATGACGAAGATCTTTCAAGAACACCTTCGGAAGACTGTCGAATGCTATGTTGATGACCTGGTCGTTAAGAGCCGTGATAAAAACGACCACATTAAAGATTTGAAGACGATGTTCGATCTTATGAGGAATCACCAGTTAAAGATGAATCCAACTAAATCTTTCCTTGGAATGTCCAGCGGTAAATTTCTTGGATTTGTCGTCACCACAAAAGGTATTCATATAGATCCTGATAAAGTAAAGGCGATACATGAATTGCAACCCCCGAGGAATCTTAAAGAACTCAGGGGGTTGCAAGGTCGATTGGCATATATCCGTCGATTTATATTAAATCTGTCTGGAAAATATCAACCGTTCTCTAAACTCGCAAAGAAAGGCGTGTCGTTCGTTTGGGACGAAGCATGCCAAAAGGCATTCGAAGATATTAAGAAATATCTGGCGAATCCACCTATTCTCGTTGCACCGAAATCAGGCAGACCGTTTTTGATCTATGTCAAAGCGACGAGCCATTCGTTAAGTGTGTTACTCGCACAAGACGACGATAACGGTCACGAACAAGCTATATATTATCTGAGTCGCACACTGGTTGGAGCTGAATCTCGTTATCCAATGATCGAGAAAGAATGCCTCGCCCTGGTATTCGCAATCCAAAAAATGCGACATTATTTGGTTGGACAGACAATTTATGTCATTTCCAACATAAATCCAATCCGAGTATTCATGACCCAACCGGCATCCATGAATTGGCGTTTAGCCAGGTGGGCTCTACTATTATCGCAATATGATTTATATTTCAAATAACAAAAGTCGGTTAAGGGACGAGCTATTTGCGATCTTTTGGCGGAAAATCCTACGAAAGATGTAGTGGAGTTGTACGACGATCTGCCCGATGAAACTCACGAAGTTAATGTCACTTCACATCAACGAGTGTGGCAATTGTACTTCGATGGGGCTTCCTGAGCAACCAACGTGGCGAGCGCGCCCGGATGTTCTAAAATCTCCTCAGGAGTGAGGGTCGTTTTAGTTTCCCCGGGAAAGCATGTCTTACCTAGAGCTTACTCGTTGACCGAACCATGCTCTAATAACGTAGCCGAGTACAACGCATTGATAATTAGACTCGGTTTTGCTAAAGAGCTGGGGGTCGAATACCTTGAAGCTTTTGGAGATTCTCAATTGGTAGTTAATCAGATTCGAGGAGAGTATGAAGTCAGAAATCGAGACCTGATTCCATACCACCAGGTGGCCATCGAAATGGCAAGCTCGTTTGAAGAATTTTTCATCGAGTACGTTCCGCATCTCATTGGCGGCATTGTCGGTATCTCTGGCTCAGCCTCCCGAGACAGAACAATTAATTACAGTGAGAACTCACCAACTTATTGTTCCGATCTACGACTCGGTTGCCAAAGAAGCATATTCAACAAGAGTTGAACCCGAAGTTCGAGATTGGCGTTTCCCTATTATTGATTATGTCCTACACGGTATCTTACCTGAAGATGTGAAAGAAAGGGATTCGATTCGGCGGAGAGCACCGAGATTTTACTACAACGTTGAATCATAAATGTTTTACCGACGGTCGTACGACGGTCTATTACTCCGTTGTCTATCCAATAAGGAAGCAGAACAAGCACTCAAAGAGGCGCATGAGGGGATATGTGGTGCACATCAACCCGGTCCTAAACTCTGTGACCGACTTAGGAGAATTGGATATTATTGGCCGACTATGATAAAGGACGCAGCTGAGTACGCCCGACGATGTCAATTGTGCCAATTACATGCAAATTATATGCACATGCCTCCAGAGCATCTACACCCATCAGCAACGTCATGGCCGTTTGAGACCTGGGGAATGGATGTTGTTAGTCCTATAAATCCCCCGTCAGTCAAAGGTGATCGGTTCATCCTAGCAATCACCGATTACTTCTCCAAATAGGCTGAAGCAATTCCGCTCAGAGAAGTTAAAACGAGTAACGTCATTGCATTCATCAAACACCATATCATCTACCGGCATGGTGTCCCAAGACGAATCATACATGACAACGGTCCTCAATTCGTCAGCAACGCCTTCATCAGGTTTTGCGAAAAGTTCAGAATTCAGGACATTTCGTCGACGGCTTACAATCCCACAGCAAATGGATTGGCTGAAGCCTTCAATAAAACAATCATAAAACTCTTGTCAAAACTCGTGAAAACTAATAAACGAGATTGGGATGACAAGCTTGGTGCAGCTCTATGGGCCTATCGTATCACAGTGCGTACACCAACGGGAGCGACTCCGTATTCGTTGGTATACGGATGTGAAGCCGTTCTTCCATTGGAAATACAAATTCCATCTCTTCGGATTGCTCTCGCAACACAGATGACAACCGAAGAACAACACCAAAAACGTCTCGAAGAACTCGAGCTGCTCGACGAAAAACGCTTAGAAGCTCAACAGCATATTGAGTTCTACCAAGCCAGAATTTCCCGAGCCTTCGACAAAAAGGTTCGACAACGGAGTTTTAAAGAAGGTGATTTGGTCCTAGCTGAAAGACGGCCTATGATCCTTAACTCCAAGAAGAAAGGAAAATTCGAACCCAAATGGGAAGGACCGTTTGTGATAGAAACAGTCTATTCAAACGGTGCTTACCGTTTGATTACCCAAGATGGCAGCAAATTAATGATGCCAATAAATGGGAAGTTCCTGAAAAAATATTATCCGTAATATGTTCAGGATAACCTATGCAGAACGGGAAGTTCCTAGAGAATCCTGTATAGGATATTTCGGGATAACCCGAGATCAGTTAATTGTTCTAAATATGAAACTGATCTTTCAAATAATATGTTTTTGATTTCAAATAATATGCTTTTGATTATCATAATAGTTCTTTTACAGCTTTTGTTGAGATGGGATTCAAATCTGTAAATAGTTAATCTTTCCTCACAAAACCAGGTAACGTGATCATGGAAGAGGAGGTTCGATGAAACCCTCACCGATCAGATTGACCGATAGTCATCAGTCTGTATCAGTCGACAAATTATTTCTTGTCAAATTCTTATCAAGATTTTCCCACTGAGTAGTTTGTGCAAATCAACGAACTCATTGTTATTTGTACCCTACTCCTATTCCTCACCTGGTCAAACCTTCCTACAGTTAGGACCACAACCAAAATCTCCTCTCGATTCTATCCATGAACGAGAGGTCCACAAATCAAATGATCAAACCTTTGAACAGTTAGGATCATCTCAATTCCCACTTGGTCAAACCTTACTACAGTTAGGACCACAATCAAAATCTCCTTTCGATTCGTTTTGCGAACGAAAGATCCACTTTTGAATTGAATAATCAAACCTTATGACAGTTAGGATTATTCAAACCAGTCCAGATTCTCTAAGTGGAGACCCCACTTTGAGTTTCTTCTGCAACAGGAGATAGAATATAAAATTCTTCCTCTCCGATTCCGGGTTTATCTCTACCAACAAACAAGAGACCAGGAGATATAATATAAAATTCTTCTTCTCCGATTTCGGGTTTATCTCTACCAACAAACAAGAGACCAGGAGATAGAATATAAAATTCTTCCTCTCCAATTTCGGGTTTATCTCTACCAACAAACAAGAGACCAGGAGATAGAATATAAAATTCTTCCTCTCCGATTTTGGGTTTATCTCTACCAACAAATAAGAGACCAGGAGATGGAATATAAAATTCTTCCTCTCCAATTCCGGGATTTCAAAAGCCATGCCATTTACGCATGGGGGATATTATCTCTATCCCTTATTAGAGATAAGCCTACATCTAACACATGTAGCCTACATATTCAACATTGTAGTTCAAAGTCTAAAAGAGTTTAATTCTTTTAGCATAACGTTATATGTGAAACGGACCTAGATAATTCACATACTAGCCCGACTCAAACGGTAATCGGTAAAGGCATATCAAATCCGTTGATGGCTGAGGATTTGCCAAAAATCCTATAAGTATTATGGTTATTTATTCTAAAACAAGAATGAGTAATCATAATAAAACCTCAATGAGCAAAAAGATTCAATATATTGACCAAAAATGTAATCGGTAAAGGCATATCAAATCCGTTGATGGCTGAGGATTTGTCAAAAATCCTATAAGTATTATGGTTATTTATTCTAAAACAAGAATGAGTAATCATAATAAAACCTCAATGAGCAAAAGGATTCAATATATTGACCAAAAATGTTCAAACAAAACTACAAAAAAAAATATGTTCTCCAATTACAAAAGTTTATATTGACTAATCTGATCTTCAAGTTTTGAAAGCTCTAACGCATAAGCCTGTTCA
>NC_033800.1:68105508-68166117 GCF_001876935.1 Asparagus officinalis | reverse complement strand
CCTCCCGAGATAGAACAATTAATTACAGTGAGAACTCACCAACTTATTGTTCCGATCTACGACTCGGTTGCCAAAGAAGCATATTCAACAAGAGTTGAACCCGAAGTTCGAGATTGGCGTTTCCCTATTATTGATTATGTCCTACACGGTATCTTACCTGAAGACCTCCCGAGATAGAACAATTAATTACAGTGAGAACTCACCAACTTATTGTTCCGATCTACGACTCGGTTGCCAAAGAAGCATATTCAACAAGAGTTGAACCCGAAGTTCGAGATTGGCGTTTCCCTATTATTGATTATGTCCTACACGGTATCTTACCTGAAGACGTGAAAGAAAGGGATTCGATTCGGCGGAGAGCACCGAGATTTTACTACAACGCTGAATCACAAATGTTGTACCGACGGTCGTACGACGGTCTATTGCTCCGTTGTCTATCCAATAAGGAAGCAGAACAAGCACTCAAAGAGGCGCATGAGGGGATATGTGGTGCACATCAACCCGGTCCTAAACTCTGTGACCGACTTAGGAGAATTGGATATTATTGGCCGACTATGATAAAGGACGCAGCTGAGTACGCCCGACGATGTCAATTGTGCCAATTACATGCAAATTATATGCACATGCCTCCAGAGCATCTACACCCGTCAGCAACGTCATGGCCATTTGAGACCTGGGGAATGGATATTGTTGGTCCTATAAATCCCCCGTCAGTCAAAGGTGATCGGTTCATCCTAGCAATCACCGATCGAGTAACGTCATTGCATTCATCAAACACCATATCATCTACCGGCATGGTGTCCCAAGACGAATCATACATGACAACGGTCCTCAATTCGTCAGCAACGCCTTCATCAGGTTTTGCGAAGAGTTCAGAAATCAGGACATTTCGTCGACGGCTTACAATCCCACAGCAAATGGATTGGCTGAAGCCTTCAATAAAACAATCCTTCGGATTGCTCTCGCAACACAGATGACAACCGAAGAACAACACCAAAAACGTCTCGAAGAACTCGAGCTGCTCGACGAAAAGCGATTAGAAGCTCAACAGCATATTGAGTTCTACCAAGCCAGAATTTCCCGAGCCTTCGACAAAAAGGTTCGACAACGGAGTTTTAAAGAAGGTGATTTGGTCCTAGCTGAAAGACGGCCTATGATCCTTAACTCCAAGAAGAAAGGAAAATTCGAACCCAAATGGGAAGGACCGTTTGTGATAGAAACAGTCTATTCAAACGGTGCTTACCGTTTGATTACCCAAGATGGCAGCAAATTAATGATGCCAATAAATAAGAAGTTCCTGAAAAAATATCCTAGAGAATCCTATAAAGGATACTTCGGGATAACCCAAGATCAGTTAATTGTTCTCAATATGAAACTGATATTTCAAATAATATGCTTTTGATTATCATAATAGTTCTTTTACAGCTTTTGTTGAGATGGGATTCAAATCTGTAAATAGTTAATCTTTCCTCACAAAACCAGGTAACGTGATCATGGAAGAGGAGGTTCGATGAAACCCTCACCGATCAGATTGACCGATAGTCATCAGTCTGTATCAGTCGACAAATTATTTCTTGTCAAATTCTTATCAAGATTTTCCCACTGAGTAGTTTGTGCAAATCAACGAACTCATTGTTATTTGTACCCTACTCCTATTCCTCACCTGGTCAAACCTTCCTACAGTTAGGACCACAACCAAAATCTCCTCTCGATTCTATCCATGAACGAGAGGTCCACAAATCAAATGATTAAACCTTTGAACAGTTAGGATCATCTCAATTCCCACTTGGTCAGACCTTACTACAGTTAAGACCACAACCACAATCTCCTTTCGATTCACATTACGAACGAAAGGTCTATTTTTGAATTGGATAATCAGACCTTATGACAGTTAGGATTATTCAAACCAATCCAGATTTTCTAAGTGGAGATCCCACTTCGAGTTTCCCTTACACCAGGAGATAGAATATAAAATTCTTCCTCTCCAATTCCGGGTTTATCTCTACCAACAAACAAGAGACCAGGAGATAGAATATAAAATTCTTCCTCTCCAATTCCGGGTTTATCTCTACCAACAAACAAGAGACCAGGAGATAGAATATAAAATTCTGCCTCTCCGATTCCGGGTTTATCTCTACCAACAAACAAGAGACCAGGAGATAGAATATAAAATTCTTCCTCTCCAATTCCGGGTTTATCTCTACCAACAAACAAGAGACCAGGAGATAGAATATAAAATTCTTCCTCTCCAATTCCGGGTTTATCTCTACC
Organism: Asparagus officinalis; assembly: GCF_001876935.1. Lineage (NCBI taxonomy): Eukaryota > Viridiplantae > Streptophyta > Magnoliopsida > Asparagales > Asparagaceae > Asparagus > Asparagus officinalis. Next base: position 68,163,846 of record NC_033800.1, on the reverse strand, counting down.
AACAAACAAGGGAATATGAAATTATTCCTATCCGATTCTAGGGTTTATCTCTACCAACAAACAAGAGATTGAAAGATAGAATACCCAATTCTTTCTTTATAATATCGGGCTTGTTATCCTACATAGGAAACACAACCTATTTACATTTTAAAATCCATGTCATTCATGCATGGGAGACGTTATCTCAATCCCTTATTAGAAATAAGCTGATTTCTTTTATTTGCGGGTTTGGTTTGGTTTTGTTTCGGGTTTGACCGTTTGTATATAACCTCTTCTACCCGAAACCAACCCCAAACCCATCAGATATCAGAGAAAACCCTAGCCCCTCTCTCCCCTAAAACCCTAATTCGTTTTTGGTGAGTTTTGGGGGATTTTTGGAGAATTTCAGCAAGTTTCAACGAAGTGCATCGAAGGGGATCATCCTCTCTCGGATACAAGAGTTGTTCTAGCATACCAGAGTCGAGTAACATCTCGTCCAGCTCTCACCCACTGTTTGTATAGTTTTCTTCGAGTTTTCTTGAGCCTAAAACGTATTTTGTGCATAAAGATAGATACTTTATATTATGAGCAGCAAGATCTACTTGAGCCTAAAACGTATTTTGTGCATAAAGATAGATACTTTATATTATGAGCAGCAAGATCTACATTTTTAGTTTAATAAAAACTATTATGAGCAGCAAGATCTACATTTTTAGTTTAATAAAAACTCACCAATGATTTTGTAAATGTAGATCTAGATCTGGAATTTGTTTAAACTTGAGTTTCATGTGATTTATTGATTTCAATGCGTTTTAAATATGGAAAAATATATTTAGGGTTTTGTGTAAGTAATCACATGCAAATTTTCGTTTCAGTTTGGTACATGTATATGTAGGAATCATGTTTACAATTGCTGGAAATAATGAAGAGAAACTTTAGAATAAATTTTTGCAGGAAATCAACGAAAACAGAAAACTAGGAAATTTCTGCTCAGTCAACCAATGAGTCGACTTATCAGCCGACTTATGAGTCGACTGATGAGTCGACCAATGAGTCAACTGACGGGAAATTTCCAGCCTTCTTTCTTTCCTTCCGTTCTGTCTGGTCGACCAATGAGTCGACCAATCCCAGTCGACTTATGAGTCGTCTGACGATGAATTTTTCCTGTTTTCCTCAGGTTGGATCTGTTTGGGTTGTTTCAGTTTAACTGAGACTGTTTATGCATGTTTATTGTAGTTGCATACTTTAATATGAACGAGGAGTCACCTCGAATACCTGATATTCGATATTTAGGTTTATTTTGTATCACTACACGTGAGATGATTTGTGAACACGAGTTTAGGGTTGCATACCGAGACACGTGAGGCATTAGGGTATATGCATCTTTCATATATTTCATCTAGTCCATGTGTTGGGCTATTATGATGTGCGGTCCATGTGTTGGACATTTGTCACATTCAGTCTATATGTTGGACAACTTTCATATGCAGTCAATGTGTTGGGTATTCATTACATCTAGTTTTAGTCCATTTGTTGGACATCAGTTTAGACCTTGAAATTGACACCTATACTTGCATAGGCTGGACATGACACTTATATGGGGTGTGACATGACCTTGTATTTAAGTTCTGAGATGAGTTTGTCTTCTTTTATTATTATTCATGTATTAGATTTTGGGTTTGGTATTTAGGGATTTACAATTTGAGATACAAGGTATATACATGAGGGTTTCCGTGTTTGGATTATTTCGCTCGACGTACCTATGCTCGTGTTGTAATTTCCTAAATACTAAAATCCTCTTATACACAGGTATTTACAATTTGAGCTACATGGTATATATATGAGGGTTTCGTTGTTTGGATTATTTCGCTCGACGTACTTATGCTCATGTTGTAATTACCTAAATAGGATCAGTGATTTTATATATACATTATAACTGTATGTTCTGTATACAACGAGCACTTTCCTTTGGGGTTGGTTGTGATGTTGCTCGCTAGCGCTTTGACGCTCGTTGTCCCTCCCATTTTCAGGTAACGAGTCAGGAGTCCGGAGAGTCGCAGGTTGATGGCGACGCACTTTAGCTTTAGCCGTTTATTATAGTTATATTTTTCTTTTGAACTCCACTGTAGACTTTTGTTAGACATCTGAGAGTTTATTCTAGAAGTTGTAAAGGATGTGTGCCTTATTTCCTTTTATTCAGACATTTGTATTTGAGACTTGTTGAGAAGTTCCAGTTTATTCATTTTAAACATTGACTTGTACTTCAGTATGTTAGATGATGAAAAATTAATTTGATCTCTATTATTTCATCAGTTAACCCTTGTATTATCTTTTACTTGCTTTTGTACCTACACCTGTTATTGACTCTACTAGAGAGATAATAATTGTGATTGTGAAACATGTTATTATACGGTGTGGTGCATGACAGGTTTGATTTTTCTGGTTTCACCTCGGACTGCAGCCTTGTGTGAACCCAGAGGTATCACATAACAGCAGCCTGCAAAGAAGTTAAAATTTACAGTTAATACCTCAATGTCTAAAAAATTATAGAAACACCCTCAAAAGTTCAAATTACAAAAAGCACCTTGTTCTAAAAATTCAAAACTTGTAAACAACATAGATGAATTCAAGGGATTACCATGATCCACTTGAAAATTTTTGATATTTTAAAACATAAAATAAAAAATATGAAATTAAGAAATTAACAGTAGCCTACGAAGAATATAAAATTTATAATTAACACCCTTAATTTCTCAAAAATTATAGAAGCACCCACAAAAGTTTAAATTACATAAAGCACTCAACAATACTAAAATTATAAATTTACAAACAACAAAGATGAACTCAAAAGATTACCCTCAAGGTCCTAAAAATTTAAAATTTGTCAAAATTAACCTCAAAGTTATAAAAATTTAAAAATAAACTCCTTCAAAATTTAAAAAGCGCAAAAAATTCTATATTTTTAAAATTTATAACCAGTACATATCAGATCTGGAAACTATAAGTAGACCGCTAAAATCTATTTTTTTTTTAAATAACCAAAAGTTTTAATAATAGCAAAAAACACCCTCAGAATTTTATAGTTGTAAGAAATATGCTTACATTTGAAAATTACCATCGATACATGAAACATAGAGGTTAAAACTACCAAACTTAAAAGTAAAATTTTAAAAAACACTCGTAAAATTTTAAAAATTACAAATCACACCCTCAAAGTTCAAAACCGCAAAAAAGGCCCAAATATCAAAGCTTGGCAAAGGAAGTGTAATTGTTTGGTATTATTTCATTAAGATGTTTATATTTAATTTCTAATTATGGTTTACTATCCCTTTTCAGTATCTAAAAATAGTCCAAGTTGATGTTGGTAAACAAAAGCAATAAGAATTGATTAAAAACATATGGTTAAGAAATAAAAATTTGAAAAATATACAATAGGTTAAAAATTACCGTTACTATACAAATCAAAGTAAATGTATATGATTTTACTAAGAAGTTTAAGCAGCAAAAATGCATAAGTAATATTAATTGTTAGAAGTTTAAATTTATAAAAATGATAAAATACTATAATATAATAGCTTAGTATTAATTGATTATAATTTAAAAATATTAATTTTAATGTTAATAATATTTATAGGGTAAAAGAATACAATGATTTACGTATGGAGAAATTATTAGAATGTTCAGAGATATTCTTAATCAAGCTATTCCATTGCAAATAGAAAAGTGATAGAAATAAATCTTAAATTCATAAAACATCCTAATCTTATTTACATAATAAAATAGGAACACAAAAAAATTCATATATATAAAATTAATATTTATTCTCATTAATTAGAAAAAAACAAAGGTATGTATTTTAGGAAGTTTGTTGTAAAACCCCAAAAATTTGAATATTTTATGATAAATAATAATAAATATGTTCTATGAAGATAAATATTATATTTTTATTTTTGAGTATGCTAGGAATTAATTTGAGATCAATTCAATGTATATACGTGAAAATACTAGTGCAAATGCACAAATCACGCACGTGATCAGTTAAGAGTTTAGGTCTTTTACACACTGATACAGTTAGAATCTGGAATAACTTAAAAGATAAAAGTTGTAGGTCTCTTTAATAACTTTCTAACAAATCTTAAATCACCTCATTCCGATGTCGGATGAGAAAGTTACAGCCAATACACTAAACAAATCATGCACAGAAAATAGTCCTCGATCTCTTTACGGATGAACAATATCCCAATTACTGTAGCAAATTTTCTATAGCAGAAACACTATGAAAGAAATTACTATAGCTGTAGTGTACAGGTTTCTACTTCTGGCATTTTTCGGCGCGTTCGGTGTTAAGCGGCTGGTGCTCGATGTCAACATTCATCATTAGCTTAAAATATATGTAATTGTACTAACAAAAAATAAAACAATTGCATAAATACCCATTCATTTTAATCTCTCCAAATCAAAGAAGAAACCCAAAACTAAGAACCTGTAAACTCAATTCTCAGTTTCAAAACCAGTTAACCCATCTTCTCTAAGGGGATCTTGTCAAGAAAAAACAACCCCAACCCCTTTTTACCAGCTTCCAAACTCTCTCTCCAGAACATCTCTTCCTCCTATCAAAACATTCCTGTAGCATCTGAACTTTTCTTGTGGTATTGGTGAAGAGGAAACAGAGTGTTTCTTGTGACATTTGTTGAGAAGGGATAGCAGTTGCAGTGAAGGGGGATCTCGTACAAATGTTGTTTGGGATTATCAGCGACATCGAGGCAATATTACCCTCATCCAAACCTCCCCTATATTTTAGGTTGAAATTTTACGAAGTTAAGAATAATATTTTTCTTGCATAAGCTTACTGTTATGTCGAAAATTTGATTTTGATGAATAAAATCCTTGAAGCGTAAATTTTGATAATCATGTTAATGCTAGAACTACAATTTCTTTGATGATAGAACTGTAATTTCTGTTAGAATTAGAATTATGATCATAATCATTGGGATTAATATAAATTTTATTTTAAAATTGTAAACTAAGTTTTAACATGTAAAAAATCCTAGTTTATTTGATTACTTTGAGTTCTTCTTGTAAACTAATCATGCTAAAACCTAAGGTTATGATATCTAGGATTAAAATCAAGTTTTAAAATGAATTACATCTCTTCTATCATACTTTAATAATCAATTTCGTTTATATATGAGAAATTAAAGAGGTTTACTAGTGGTATATATATTCTGCAGAAAACTGTTGCACGAGTATGATCTTTAACTGAAAACTGGGTATAGAAAATGAACCACAAATTAAACTAAACTAGTTCCAAATGAAAAATATGCGAATCTAGTTTATAAAATAGAAAACCATTCTTAAAAAGAGTTTGTATAGAGAAAGATATACTCTTTTTATTAATGATATGTTATGTAGAAAACCGATGCACGTGTATAAATTTTAACTGAAAACTGGGTATAGAAATTGAACTTCAAACTGAACCAAACTAAGCCCAATTGAAAGATGTGTGAATCTAGTTTTTAAAATAGAAAACCATTCCTAAAAATAGTATTCATAGAGAAAGATATGCTCATTTTACTAATAGCAGCCCCGACCACTTTCTGGGCAACATTTGCCCAGTTTTGAATTGTTTTCTTGAGTCTGTTTTTACGCCATTGTTGAGGTACGATTTCGGAGCACGAGTCACTGGATGTTACACTACAGTCATAAACATGTCGTACTATGAATTTGAGTATCCCAAAGGGATTATAACGAGTTTTAGTCTATTTGTAATTGAGTAATGAGTTAATACACCGCAAATGTTACCGCGATGAGCTTCACTTCATTACACATTTTGTTTCCATACGAGGGTACGCAGAGGTCGGTGAATCTATGATAATTTTTTATCCGCACGAGCGTGCGAAGAGGTTGATGAACCTATGATAGTTGTTTATCCGTACAAGCATGCGAAGAGGTCGATGAACCTATGATACTTGTTTATCCGCATGAGCGTGCAAAGATGTCGGTGAACCTATGTGTAAAACCCCGTATTTTTGTTAGTAGTATATGTGAATTATTAGGGATAAATAATTCTATTATGGTAAATGGCTTGAGGCCATGGATATACTTGATAACAAGTTATTAGATATATGTGAGTGTATTTTTATAGAGTTTTGTGCACTGGTTTTGATAGATTAGCAAAACATGCACGAATCTGAGAAATGTCTGCTCAGTCGACTTATGAGTCGACTTATGAGTCGACTAATGAGTTGACTGATGAGTCGACCAATGAGTCGACTGACGGGCTGATTCCTAGTTTTTCTTTTCTTTTGCGGGTTTGGTTTGGTTTTGTTTCGGGTCTGACCGTTTGTATATAACCTCTCCTACCCGAAACTAACCCTAAACCCATCAGAATCCCAGAGAAAACCCTAGCCCATCTCTTCCCTCAAACCCTAGTTCGTTTTTGGGTGATTTTTGGGGGATTTTCGGAGGATTTCAGCGGGTTTTGGCGAGGTGCAGCGAAGGGAATCATCCTCTCTCGGATTCAGGAGTTGTTCTAGCATACCAGAGGCGAGTAACATCTCGCCTAGCTCTCACCCACTGTTTGTATAGTTTTCTTCGAGTTTTATTTCAACCAGAGGCGAGTAACATCTCGCCTAGCTCTCACCCACTGTTTGTATAGTTTTCTTCGAGTTTTATTTCATTTTCTTGAGCCTAAAACGTATTTTGTGCATAAAGATAGATACTTTATATTATGACCAGCAAGATCTACATTTTTAGTTTAATAAAAACTCACCAACGATTTTGTAAATGTAGATCCAGATCTGGAATTTGTTTGAACTTGGGTTTCATGTGATTTATTAATTTCAATGCGTTTTAAATATAGAAAAATATATTTAGGGTTTCGTGTAAGTAATCACATGCAAATTTTCGTTTCAGTTTGGTACATATGTATGTAGGAATCATGTTTACAATTGCTGGAAACAATGAAGAGAAACTTAAGATTTAAATTTTTGCAGAAAATCAACGAAAACAGAAAACTGGGAAATTTCTGCTCAGTCGACCAATGAGTCGACTTATCAGCCGACTTATGAGTCGACTGATGAGTCGACCAATGAGTCGACTAACGGGAAATTTTTAGCCTTCTTTCTTTTCTTCTGTTCTGTCTGGTCGACCAATGAGTCGACCAATCTCAGTCGACCAATGAGTCGACTGATGAGGAATATGCTGGTTTCCTCGGTTTTGGATCTGTTTGAGTTGCTTCAATTTCACTGAAACTGTTTATGCTTGTTTATTGTAGTTGTGTGCTTTAATATGAACGAGGAGTTACCTTGAATAACAGGTATTAGAAATTATTGTTTAACCTGTATCTTTACCCGTGAGATAATATGCGGACACAAAGTTTAAGTTTACACACTGAGACGCGTGTGAAATTCGTATAGGTATATCTTTCCATATATCTCATCGATATATACACAATTTGTTCAGTCCTCGTGTTGGACTATAATCCATTTAAGTCCTCGTATTGGACTATAATCCATTTTAGTCCTTGTGTTGGACATTTACCTTTTCGTCCATGTGTTGGACACCAGATAGACCTTGAGCACGACACTTATATTTGCATAGGCTGGACATGACACTTATGTGAGTTGTGATATGACACTGTATTTAAGTTCTGAGATAGGATTGTCTTCTTTTATTATTGTTCTTATATTAGATTTTGGGTTTGGTATTTAGGGATTTAAAATTTGAGATACAAGGTATATACATGAGGGTTTCCTTGTTTAGATTATTTCGCTCGACGTACCTATGCTCGTGTTGTAGTTTCCAGGAAACTGTTTCCTAAATACTAAAATCCTCTTACATATGGATTTACAATTTAAGCTACATGGTATATACACGAGGGTTTCCTTGTTTGGATTATTTCGCTCGACGTACTTATGCTCACGTTGTAATGACCTAAATAGGATCAGTGATTTCATATATACATGCTTTAACTGTATTTTCTGTATACAGCCCTTTCCCTTGGGGTTGGTTGTGATGTTGCTCGCTAGCGCTTTGACGCTCGTTGTCCCTCCCCCTTTCAGGTAATGAGCCAGGAGCCCAGAGAGTCGCAGGTTGATGGCGATGCATCTTAGCTTTAACTGTCTATTTAGCTATATTTTCTGTTGAGCTCCACTGTAGACTTTTGTTTAGACATTTGAGAGTTTTATTCTAGAAGTTGTAAAGGCTGTGTGCCTTATTCCCCCTTGTCACACATTTTGTATTTGAGGCTTGTTGAGTACTCTAGTTTATTTACTTCAGACATTGACTTGTACTTCAGTATGCTAGATGATGAAATATTAATTTAATCTCTATTATTTCATCTGTTGATTTCTGTATTATCTTTTACTTGTTTTTGTACCTACACCTTTTATTGACTCTACTAGAGAGATAGTAATTGTGATGGTAAAACATGTTATTGTACGGTGTGGTGCATGGCAGGTTTGATATTCTTGGTTTCACCTTGGACTGCAGCCTTGTGTGAACCCAGGGGCGTCACACTATGCTTTTGTTTCCACGTGGTTTGTGTAGAAATCTATATATCTATCCTGCCGATTTTACACGGGGATATGCTTTACCATAGAGAATGATAATATTACAAACTATTTGACCTGAGTATTGGGCGGATGTCTTTTATGATGTTTTTCTTTCTAGTTATATTTCGATTGTTTAGTTCAGGGTTAATATTTAGTTATTTACTATATGAGATATATGGTATATACATGAGGCTTTTCTTGTTTGGATTATTTCGCTCGACGTACTACATCTCGAGTTGTAAGTTTCTAAATATTAATTCCACATAGATTCGAGAAAAATGATATAGGTAGACTATGCTTAATAGATACTCCACTTTATCTAGTGGTCCTCCTCGGGGGCGGATGGAGATAATCTTGTTGTAGCGCTCTGACTGTAAAACCCCATAAAATACAATGAATGAATTCTTATTGTGAAATATATGTTTATATCATAGATGAATGCGATAACAAGTGTTTGGGGATCAAACAAGTGTATTTTATATGAGAGAGATCAAGTGTCAAGACCAACACACACACAACATGCACAAACAGGAGAAAACCTGCGCTGTCAACTATGGAGGTCGACCGTCACGTGCGCAGCAGTGGCAGGAGGCCTTTGTCTCTTACGTGGTCGACCGTGACGGTCGACCACTGGGAGTTTTGCCAGTTTTATTTTTCGGGTCAGTTTGGGTTTTTGGGTCGGGTTTGTGGACTCATATATATATTGTTGTAATTCGTGAAAGCCTCTTCTTCATCTGAGAAAAACCTTAGCAGCCTCCTCCCTCCCTCTTGCAAACCCTAGCTCTTTTTGGGCATTTCTTGGTGGATTTTAAGGAGTTTGAGCGAGGTCCTGCGATTTCCAGCGAAGGAGAACGTCTTACAACATTGCTAAGAGTAGTTCATTACCCCTCAGGCAAGTTTCATCTCGCCCAATCCTATACCCATATTTCTAATCATTTCTAATGATGTTTTCATATGATTTGTGAGCCTAACGTGTTATTTTATGTACAAAGATTGATCTATATATAATATGTTGCAAGAAGAACAAGTTTTCAGCTAATAAAGATCACTCACGATTTTTCTTAATACAGATCTAGATCTAAAATTGTTTCTAACTAGAGTTTTGAAAGAAAAATAATTGTTTTTGAAGGTTTCGACACAAATACGTATGTTTAATTATGTTTCACTTTGCCTATAGTGACTAATCTGTTTCTCACATGTTTCTTGATGTAATATATCATGTGTATAAGGTTGATAGTGGTTATAATCGTTGCACACAAATTTTTGAATCAAAACCCTCGTGATAGAACCTGTAGAGGAATTTCAGAACCTGCGCGGTCGACCGTGACGGTCGACCGCCGTGCGCACAACAGAAGCAGTAAGCTTCTGTCTCTTGCGTGGTCGACCGTGGCGGTTGACTGCTTGGCGTGCAGATGAGCAGAACCCTTCTGCTCACTGCGCAGTCGACCGCAGATGTTGGCGATCGACTGTGAGCCCTATTTTTTGTGCATGCCTTGTTGTTCACGTGCAAGTTGTGTGGCTGGCATAATATCTAGGTTATATGGGTTTGATATACACTAAGATTTGTATACATGAGTTAATTACAGACATGAGTTTTAGATTTATTCACCGGGGCATAATGAGGGTGAACGGTATATATGTGATTTCTGACACTATTTGCTTGTTACAGTCCTCGTGTTGGACTATAAGCTATCAAGTCTTCGTGTTGGACTATAAACTATCAAAGTCCTTGTGTTGGACTATAAGCTCTCAAAGTTCTCGTGTTGGACTATAATCATCAAAGTCCTCGTGTTGGACTATAATCCACTACAGTCCTCATGTTGGACTTTAAGCTATTGCAGATCATCTTTTGGACATTTATTCATTTCAGACCACGAGTTGAGTATATATTTGATATATGACAGGTCATTGATATTTCGGTTGGAGATGGAGTTATTACTCCACGATATAGCTTTTGGATTTGATATTTAGCTATTTACAATCTGAGCTAAAGGAGACGTACCTATGCTCATGTTATAAATTTCTAAACATCAAACCTCTATTTTATTTTCACAGTCGATGTTTGACTATCTATATATATTATCATATATTTTATTATCCTTCTAGACCTTTTTCCCTTAGGGTTGGTTGAGATGTTACTCGCTATAGCGCTTTGACGCTCGTTATTTCCCCACTTTCAGGTAACGAACCAGGTGCACGGAGAGCCATAGCTTGATGGAGTCACTCTAGTTATTATTTATAGTTTCTACTAGCAGTTTATGTCAGAACTCTACAGTAGATGTATTTATAAGACATTTGAGTATTTATTCTAGTTTTGTAAAGGCAATGTGCCTTAATATCAGTTCAGTTGATTTCTTATGTCAAGACATTTGTATTCAGATCAGATATTTTCTTTTTAGAGACTTATCCATTTATATCAGTGGAAATGATTATTCTTCTAAATATCTATTGTTTAGTTCTCCTTTTGTATATTCTCTATTACCTGTTCTGTACTTACACCTGTTGTTGATTCCACTAGATAGATAGTAATTATGATGGTGAAACATGTTATTACACGGTATAGTACGTGATAGGTTTGACATTCTTAGTTTCACCTTGGACTGCAGCCTTGTTAAAACTAGGGGCGTCACGGTTGGTATCAGAGCTCTAGTTCCAGTATCTTTAGGATCATCCTGTGTCGAGTCGTGGAGTTAGAGTAGAGTTTCTTAAGATTCGTATATAGAGTCCGCTAGAAATTCTAGAATGAGTGAGGACATTATATACGCGTATTCAAAAATTACAAATATTTTTTTGTGTGATATTAAAAGTATTTGAGTGAATGATATATGATATAAATTTCTTATATGTTTTGTTCGAGGACTTACAAACTTTTCTCTATATGCTTAGATGGCCGGACGTGGTAGACCTCACACTCGGAGAGCTGGTCAGACAGAGCCGCAGCAGGCTCCACCAGCACCGTAGTAGGCTCCACCCGAATAGCAGCAGGCTCCCCAGTACTTGATAGACTGGATGGCTCCCATAACCGCTAGGATGGCAGCACTTGAGGAGCTTGTGACGAATCACATCACACCACCGGTAGTTCCACCACCAGTAACACCAGCTATTCCCGTTACGGAGGATCTTCCGGAGGTCACACCCGCACCTACCCCACAGACAGTTGCGGATAGAGCAGCAGAGCAGGATACTTGGCTCCGCCTAGTGGAGAGATACCAGAAGATGAGGGCACCAGAGTTTCAGGGATCATCAGATTCTCTTGCAGCATATAAGTAGAAGGAGGATGTAGGCAACATTCTCGATATACTTAATGTGACATCAGTTTAGAAACAGAGGCTGGCATCTTACAGTCTCAAAGGAGATGCGAGGAGATGATATCGACTACAGTTCACTTCAGATCAGAGAATGACACTCACCTGGGAGGATTTCACCTACTTCTTCGATGAGCAGTATATCTCTTCTGTGACACGGGCCGGGAAAGAGCTTGAGTTGACCAGATTGTTTCAGGGAGACATGTCAGTAGCTGACTTTGAGAGCAAGTTTATGAGCTTATTTCATTTCACGGGCATGTGGCAGACCGGAGAGCGCCGGGCTCAGATGTTTTTAGCAGGACTTTGCCCTAACCTTCGTCGATACCTCGTTTCTAGGAGGTTTTATTCAGTTCGAGAGGTAGCAAATGCTGCCACTTCTCAAGAGAATGAGTCAGCTATGTTCCAGAAGGATAAGGAAGGGAACACTAAGGAAAAGGGCAAGAATAAGAGGCCTTTTTCAAAACCCCAGCAGCAGCAAGGCCCTCATAGGAGAGGACCCCAGCAGGACCAGAGAGCGCATCAGCAGCGCAAATTCTAGGGTACTTGTTTTAAGTATCACAAGTTTGGCCATAAAGCATCAGTGTCGCAGTGCACCAGCAGGAGCCTAGCAAGGAAGAGGGCAGAATTAGCAGCAGAACAGATTTTAGGGCCGAGGTCAGGGCCAGCAAATGAGATTGGAGGCACCACAAGTAGTACCGAAGATTGAGGGGGCAGGTTCGTGCAGTTCAGGAGGTTCCTCAGGGGCAGGTAGTTCCATATGCTCCACCTCCAGTAGCAGAGTAGCTTCCAGCCACAGGCAGAGTTTATACAGGGGTTCCTCGTGATCATGGCGCTAGCGGGGCCGTAGTGAGCAGCTCCCAGCCACAGGCAGAGTTTATACAGGGGTTCCTCGTGATCATGGCGCTAGCGGGGCCGTAGTGGAGGGTACGTTCTCCGTGAACTCCTTTCCAGCCCGTATTCTTTTCAATTCGGAGGCTTCCCACTCTTTCATATCTTATACTTGTATGATTAGACTTCAGCTTGTAGCTTAGCCTCTAGATGTTCCTTTGTTAGTTTCCAGCCCACTAGGTGAGATGTCGCTCTTGGAGAGCATTTGTAGGAGGTGTATTATCAGCTTAGACGAGTCTGAGTTTGTTGTAGATCTGATAGTGTTGAGCATGTCAGAGTTTGATATCATTCTTGGTATGGATTGGCTATCTTCCTACCACGTCAATATCAATTGTTTTGCGAAAACAGTCAATTTGCGAGCGTCCGATGGGTCCGAGTTAGTTGTGGCCACCTCTCAGGGGAACCAGTTTGCGGAGTCATTACTGATATACATCGAGGAGGTGATGCTTCGGGATCAGAGTGCGGAAATATGCAAGATTAGAGTTGTCTCAGATTATCAGGATGTCTTTCAGGACATACCTGGGTTGCCTCCTATGAGTGAGGTAGAGATTTATATTAAGTTACAGCTGGGCACAACCCCGATATCCCGAGCACCCTATCGCATAGCACCTGCTGAGATGAGAGAGCTACAGACCCAGTTGGATGAGTTGTTAGCTCAGGGCTTTATTCATCAGAGCCATTCTCCGTGGGGAGAGCCGATCCTCTTCGTGAAGAAGAAGGATGGTAGTATGCGATTATGTATCGACTACCGTGAGTTGAACAAAGTCACTATCCGGAATAGATATCCTTTACCTCGGATTGATGACTTGTTCGATCAGCTACAGGGAGCATAGTACTTTTCGAAGATTGATCTTTGTTCTGGTTATCATCAGTTACGGGTTCGGGAGATGAATATTCCCAAGACCACCTTTCTAACTCGATATGGGTCTTTCGAGTTTTTGGTCATGCCATTTGGATTGACCAATACACCTGCGGTATTCATGGATTTGATGAACCGGGTCTTCGTCCATACTTGGACCAGTTCATGATTGTATTCATCAATGATATTCTTATCTATTCGAGATCGGAGTTGGAGCATGAGCAGCATCTACGATTGGCTTTGCAGACTTTGAGGGAGCATCAGCTATATGCTAAGTTTAGCAAGTGCGAGTTTTGGATTTCTGAGGTCAGATTTCTTGGCCATGTTGTCAGCAGAGAGGGCATAACAGTGGACCCTGCTAAAGTTTCAGCAGTTCTTGATTGGGAACCGCCAAAGACGGTTACCGAGATTCGTAGTTTTTTGAGGTTAGCCGGCTATTACAGGAAGTTCATTCAGGACTTCTCGAAGATTGTAGTATCACTTATATACCTTACGAAGAATGGTGTACAGTTCACTTGAAGCATGAAGTGCCAGAAGGCCTTTGATACCTTGAAGACTAAGTTGACTACGGTGCCAGTTCTTACTATTCCGAGCAGTGACAGGACATTTGTTGTATATACGGATGTATCGTTAGCAGGTTTGGGAGGTGTTCTGATGCAAACTCAGAGGGTAGTAGCATATATCTCACGACAGTTAAGGGTGCATGAACAGAACTACCCCACTCATGATTTGGAGTTAGCAGCGATGGTATTCGCGCTGAAGACGTGGAGACACTATTTATATAGAGTTTAGTTCAAGCTATTCACAGACCACTAGAGTCCGAAGTATCTTTTCTCTTAGAAGGAACTTAATCAGAGGCAGCAATGATGGATTGAGTTCATCAATGACTATGAGTTCACGATTCAGTATCACCCGGGGAAGGCGAACGTCATAGCAGATGCTTTGAGTAGGAAGCATCGACATCAGATTGTGGCTTTTGAGGTGCTCATTGTATAGAGATCTTCTCACTCTTAGTCAGTTTGATTTTAGTCCAGAGATTGGCGGGACCAACGCATACTTGGGAGCTATATCAGTGCAGCCATCTTGGAGGGACAGAGTAGTCAGAGCTCAGTTGGAGGACTCTTGGATTCAAATCCGAAAGGAGGAGATTTCCAAAGAGCCCAAGGACGATTGGACCATTAGAGCAAATGGAGGCCTTTGGATAAAGGGTCGGTTGGTTGTGCCAGCTAGTGTAGAGCTGAAGAAGTAGTTGTTTGATGAAGCACATCTTATCTGATATACAGTACATCCAGGAACCACCAAGATGTACAAGGACCTAAGGAGACACTTTTGGTAGAGTGGTATATGTAGAGATATTGTAGAATATGTAGCTAAGTGTTTTACCTGCCAGCAGGTGAAGGCAGAGCATCAGAGACCAGCAGGAACACTTCAGCCTTTACCCATTTCAGAATGGAAGTGGGCGAACATTTCTATGGATTTCATTGTAGGGTTGCCGAAGTCGAAGAAGGGGAACGACTCAGTTTGGGTGATAGTAGATCGGTTGACGAAGTCGGCATATTTTATTCCAGTGAGGACTACTTATACTACAGAGACATATGTGAGGATATTTATCCGAAAGATAGTTCGACTTCACGGAGTTCCAGACATGATTGTATTAGATCGAGGATCAGTTTTTACCTTTTACTTTTGGAGGAGTTTCCAGGATTCATTCGGCAGCAGGTTATTACACAGCAGTGTTTTTCATCCTCAGACAGACGGTCAGACAGAGAGAGTGAACCAGGTGTTGGAGGATATGTTGCGTGCTTGTATCATAGATTTTCAATGCAGCTGGGAGGATCATATTCCATTGATAGAGTTTGCTTATAACAATAGTTATTAAGCAACGATTTGTATGGCTCCGTATGAGGCATTTGTATGGCTCCGTATGTAGCTGGGAGGCTTGTTACTTGGCCCAGAGCTTATGAGGCAGACTACCGAAAAGGTAGCATTGATTAGGGAGCGTATTCTAACCATTCAGAGTCGGCAGAAGAGTTATGCGGATCACAGAAGTCGACCTTTGGAGTTTCAGGTAGGAGATTTTGTCATGCTGAAGGTATCGCCGATGAAGGGCGTACAGCGATTTGGTAGATGGGAAAAGCTTGCCCCGAGATATATTGGCCCTTTTCAGATTGTGGAGCGAATTGGGGCTGTTTCTTATAGACTAGATCTTCCAGCATTAATTTCTAGTGTGCACGACGTATTTCATATTTCTATGCTTAAGAAACACTTACATGATGAGGAGAGACGGCGAGTATTGGATGCTCCGGAGATCGAGCTTGGGGACGATTTGACTACGATTGAGATCCCAGTTTGTATATTTTCTAAAGAAGATAAGAAACTTAGAAATAAGGTAATTCCTTTGGTGAAAGTTTAATGGAACCGGAGAGGATCTGAGGAGATTTCTTGGGAGCGCGAGGAAGATATGCGTCGTGACTACCCACACCTGTTTGAGCAGGTAAATTGTTTGGATTATGTTTTCTTATGTTTTATGATAATTTTGGATAGTCATATTTATCTTTAACACTAGAATGGGGGTATTATCACTTAATTCTTAACCATTTTGGATTGGATAGTCATATTTATCTTTAACACTAGAATGGGGGTATTATCACTTAATTCTTAACCATTTTGGATATATAGTATATATTTGGGGGGTTCATTGTTTGGATTTTTTGCCCGACGTACTAATTCCATTTTGTTAGGGATTAAGGCGTGAATACTCGCATTTTAGACTTGTTAATTTTAGATATTACTATGTTCATATCTAAAAATTTATGCTATGAGATGTGTATGTGGGAACTTAACTATTCCCGATGTGCTTTTTCTTGTATTATTAATTTTTAAGATACGATTTTAGAATTTCAAGGATGAAATTTTTTTAAGGGGGGAAGAATATAAAACCCCGTAAAATACAGTGAATGAATTCTTATTGTAAAATATATGTTTATATCATAGATGAATGCGATAATAAGTGTTTGGGGATCAAACAAGTATATTTTATTTGAGAGAGATCAAGTGTCAAGACCAACACACACACAACATGCACAAACCGGAGAAAACCTGCGCGGTCGACCGTGGAGGTCGACCGTCGCGCGCGTAGTAGTGGCAGGAGGCCTCTGTCTCTTGCGCGGTCGACCGTGGTGGTCGACCGCTGGGAGTTTTACCAATTTTATTTTTTCGGGTCAGTTTGGATTTTTGGGTCGGGTTTGTGGACTCATATATATTGTTGTAATTCGTGAGAACCTCTTCTTCATCTGAGAAAAACCCTAGCAGCCTCCTCCCTCCCTCTTGCAAACCCTAGCTCTTTCTTTGGGCGTTTCTTGGTGGATTTTGAGGAGTTTGAGCGAGGTCCAGCGATTTCCAGTGAAGGAGAATGTCTTACAACGTTGCTAAGAGTAGTTCATCACCCCTTAGGTGAGTTTCATCTCGCCCAATCCTATACCCATGTTTCTAATCGTTTCTAATGATGTTTTCATATGATTTGTGAGCATAACGTGTTATTTTATGTACAAAGATTGATCTATATATAATATGTTGCAAGAAGAACAAGTTTTCAGCTAATAAAGATCACTCACAATTTTTCTTAATACAGATCTGGATTTGAAATTGTTTCTAACTAGAGTTTTGAAAAAAAATAATTGTTTTCGAAGGTTTCGACATAAATACGTATGTTTAATTATGTTTTGCTTTGCCTATAGTGACTAATCTGTTTCTCACATGTAGGGGTGTGCAACGGTCGGTTCGGTTCGGTTTTTACCAAAATTTGAACAACCGAACCAAACCGCCTATAATTCAAAACCGAACCGAACTGTCGCAAGTCGGTTCGGTTCGGTTTGTTCGGTTCTAACTTCATCAAACTTCTTATCAAACAACAAATTGTGTTAAAGAAAAAAAATATCAACAAAGTAGGAGATTATGAAGCATTAAACACTGATATAATGATATTGTTTTCAACCCATAATGATCCAGAAAATGCGTTTAGAGTTTGAGTCTTTGACTCTTTGGGGACAGATCGGGTAGGGTTTGAGATCAGAATGGGTAGTATTGCACCATATTCGGTCGGTTCGGATCGGTTCGGATTAAAAAAATTTCAAACCGACCCGAACCACCCTACTCATAAAACCAATTTTTTGGGGTCGGTTCGGATCGGTTCAGTCGGTTTTTTTGGTTTGGACCGAACCATGTTCAGCCCTACTCACATGTTTCTTGATGTAATATATCATGTGTATAAGGTTGATAGTGGTTATAATCGTCGCACACAAATTTTTGAATCAAAACACTCGTGATAGAACATGTAGAGGAATTTAAGAAACTGCGCGGTCGATCGTAGTGGTCGACCGCCGTGCGCATAGCAGAAGCAGTAAGCTTCTGTCTCTTATGCGGTCGACCATGGCGGTCGACCGCTGGGCGCGCAGATGAGCAAAACCCTTCTGCTCACTGTGCGGTTGACCATGGATGTTGGCGGTCGACCGTGAGCCCTATTTTTTGTGCATGCCTTGTTGTTCACGTGCGAGTTGTGTGGCTAGCATAATATCTGGGTTATATGAGTTTGATATACACTGAGATTTGTATACATGAGTTAATTACATGCGTTTTAGATTTGTATACATGCGTTTTAGATTTATTCATCGGGGCATGTGGGTGAATGGTATATATGTGATTTCTGACACTATTTGCTTGTTACAGTCCTCGTGTTGGACTATAAGCTATCAAGTCTTCGTGTTAGACTATAAACTATCAAAGTACTCGTGTTGGACTATAAGTTATCAAAGTCCTCGTGTTGGACTATAAGTTATTAAAATCCTCGTGTTGGACTATAATCACCAAAGTCCTCGTTTTGGACTATAATCCACTACAGTCCTCGTGTTGGACTTTAAGCTATTGCAGATCATATTTTGGACATTTATTCATTTCAGACCACGAGTTAAGTATATATTTGACATATGATAGGTCATTGATATTTCGGTTGGAGATGGAGTTATTACTCCACGTTATAGCTTTTGGATTTGATATTTAGCTATTTATAATTTGAGCTAAGGGAGACATACTTATGCTCGTGTTATAAATTTCTAAACATAAAACCTCTATTTTATTTTCGCAGTCGATGTTTGGCTATTTATATGTATTATCATATATTTTCTTATCCTTCTAGCTCTTTTTCCCTTGGGGTTGGTTGAGATGTTACTCGCTATAGCGCTTTGACGCTCGTTGTTTTCCCACTTTCAGGTAACGAGCCAGGTGCACGGAGAACCGTAGTTTGATGGAGTCACTTTGGTTATTATTTATAGTTTCTACTAGCAGATTATGTCAGAACTCCACAGTAGATGTATTTATAAGACATTTGAGTATTTATTTTAGTTTTGTAAAGGCAATGTGCCTTAATATCAGTTCAGTTAATTTCTTATGTCGAGACATTTGTATTCAGATCAGATGTTTCCTTTTTAGAGACTTATCCATTTATATCAGTGGAAATGATTATTCTTCTGAATATCTGTTGTTTAGTATTCCTTTTGTATATTCTCTATTACCTGTTCTGTACTTACACCTGTTGTTGATTCCACTAGATAGATAGTAATTGTGATGGTGAAACATGTTATTACACGGTGTAGTGCGTGACAGGTTTCACATTATTAGTTTCACCTTGGACCGCAGCATTATTGAAACTAGGGGCGTTACACTGACGCTCTCGTTGTTGTTCTTTTTCTTTTATTTTATTTCTCATTTCAGACGGCTCAGAGCATCAGAGACCGTAGGGTGACAGAGTTCTTGCATAGTCGTCATCGCGTATTTTTACTAGTATGGACTCCACAGTAGTCTTATGTTTCCATTCAGTCAGTTGAGTTTTTACTCATATTGTTAAGGCAATTTGCCTTAGTATGATTCCTAGTCAATCCATTTTGAGACATATCATGTTATTTTAGACTTCAGATATATTTTAGTTTATTCTAGTTGGGACATGATTTTATTTATGAGATATATCATTCTGCACCATGTCCATAGTATTTCTTTCC
Organism: Asparagus officinalis; assembly: GCF_001876935.1. Taxonomy (NCBI): domain Eukaryota; kingdom Viridiplantae; phylum Streptophyta; class Magnoliopsida; order Asparagales; family Asparagaceae; genus Asparagus; species Asparagus officinalis. The sequence continues at coordinate 68,144,210 of NC_033800.1, read as the reverse complement.
ATTATTTGCATGTTTTGCACCTTCACTTATATTTGTTTCCACTAGAGGATATTATTGTGATTGGTGAAACATATTGTTGCATAATGGAGGTGCATGACAGGTTTGACATCTCTGGGTTCACCTTGAACTGCAGGCATGCGTGAAAACAGGGGCGTCACATTTGTGTTGAACATCGAAAATACATTCAACTTCTTTGTGAAGTTAAATGAGAAAATAAAAGATTAGTGAGCCTAGGAAAGATAACAATACAAAAAAATATATAACTCCGACCTAATGTCACAATCGATGTAGATGATGAAGATACTACTCTAAAATTGTCCAGAAAAAAGATAAAGGTGAAGAACGATTAATCTCTGCTCAATTAAAAATAAAATAAAAGGAATAAACAATAATATTTTTTAAAATATTTTATAGAATAATTTAATTATTTTGAGTGAAATTGGGAATCTTTAGAAGGGAGTTTCATAAACTTTTTTTAGTACTTTTGTATGCTTATGTGGATACTTTTATCATATAAAAATATATTAAAGTTAACATTAATCTTTAGTTGATAATTTTTTATAAAGTCTATCAATGATTAGGAACAAACTTCATATTCTCTTTTGTATTTTTAGCATACTTTTGATCAATCATCTTAGCTTATTGATTTTAAATATTCACTTTCATTATATAACACTATTTTTAATATTTTTTTACTTTTGCAACATTGTAGTTTCTCAAGTAAAGCTTGGTTTCATGTCAATCCAAATAATCTAAAAATTTAAATTGTCTTCAGATTACATTTGTTTTCTATTAATTCAGTTATCAAGATGAAAATTTAAATTGGTTGTAGCCCATTTAAATAAATATTAAAGAAAATAAATAAACGTAGTGTTAAAGTTCAGAGACAAAAATGAGCAAAAACTATTAAAGTGGAATCGAGGAACAAATTTTAGTTAGAAAATAAGCCAAACATACTTAATCGTGGTATTTAACCACGTGCATTGCACATATATAAAACCTAGTATCATACCTTCTTTAAAAGTACGAGTTTCGGAAAATCTTTTCATGATCAATATTACCCTTTTTAATATTATTTATTATCCTAATCTATTCTAATTATCCTATCTTTTTTAAATTGGTAATTAAATGTTTTATCATATTCATAATGAGACTTAACATGTTATTGGATAAAGGAGATATGTTTGGTATAATTCAAATCATTTACTTATTTCAATTCGTAGAGAACTACAAATATCCCCTACATAATTTATAATTTATAGAAAAACCTTTAAAGTTTCAAAAATTACAAACGAACACTTATAATTTAAAATTTATAAAAAACACATTGATAATTTCTAATTCCTTAGTAAATTGAAAACATATGAATTATAAATAGTCTATAAACAATTTATAATCTATAAAAAAGACCTATAAGTTTAAAAAAGTTGCAAAAAATCCCTAAAATTCATAATTTATAAAAAAACACCGTTAGAATTTCTAACTTATAGACACTAAAATGAATATACAAAATTATTAATGACCCCCAGAAAATTAAAAATTTGTAAAAAATATCATGTTCCCTTTAAAATTATAGGTTTAGGAAAAAAAATTCAAGGTCAATATTATTTATAACTTTTTTGAAAAGAACATAACTAATTGAAAATCTATTAAATTTAAAATTTACAAAAAAACCATTAAAGTTTACTACATTGCAAATTACCCCTCCAAAGTTTGAATTTTTTAATAATTTTTTGTAATTCCTTGATTTCAATGTAATATTTAAAAGTTTTGTGTATTTGTAAATTATAAAATTTTAGGGTATTTTTTATAAATTTTAAAACTTTTGAGGGTGTTTCTATTGTAGTTTTCTAAATTTTCATTATGTTTTCAATGTAATGCATATATACGTCAATTAATGATGATACTAACGAGTAAGTCGCTCTTAAGATATATTATGTTATAGTTAAGTGTGCACATCACTATTCCTAGGTAGTATAGTTTTAATATGTAAAAGTTTTCAGACAATCTATATGGTGGTTAAAAGGATTTTGATTTTAATGTACTATTTTTTATAAATTATATTTAATGTGAATCTACCATATAATTTTAATATGTTTGATTGATTGACTATATAAGTATATAGATCATAGATTACTTTACTTTCTCACATGAACTAATATTATAATTTATTAAAAAGGATCATATAATCTTATATAATAAAATTGATTTAATATTGAATAGTAATATCGTTGTAAATGAGCAATTATAGAGATGTTAGGGAATAATATGTATGTATTTAAGATTTCAGGACAAATATATTAATAACCTAATAATATAAGCATGCCCATTTTGTCACATATTCTCTTCACTTTTCTCCTTGCTCACTCTCCACCAATTTCGCTGTCATGTTTGAAGAGAAATAGAATTCATGTGGGTGAGGTCTTCTCTCCTTCTATCCCTCGATCTCATAGTTTTTAAATTAGTTTCTTTAATTTTTTTTAATAATTTCTTGGATCCATTTCATGCTTCATTCTGTGAATCGTCTTGTTAGATTCAATTTATATATACTTTTATTTCAATTATTATTTTTTCCTATTTATAGGTAAATTAATCACCGGAATGTTTAGGGCTTTTCGCTCATTTCATATTTTGAATTAACAGTTTATTTTAGGAGAGTTTTAAAAAGATTACTTTATAGAAGTATTAGCAAAAGCGACTGTTTTACATAATAATTAACAAAATTGGCCTCTTTTTTGCCACATCATCAAGACTAGCAAAAAAGAGATCAACTTTGCAAAAAATCATCTTTAAAATACACAAAACTAATAGTTTCGTGTAATTAGCGAACATTAAATACAAAAGTAATTAAAGTAAGAACATACACAGGACTACCACTCTTGCGTATTTTACAGTTAGAACCAGAAAATACATGAGACTATTGTATATGTCTTTTATACAATACTTGTTCCAGACAAATGAGTTACAATAGCATTTTTTATTTACACCGTTTCGGGTAAGATTTAATATGGACCTTGCATGAAATAATTTTTTTATATTTAGAGCACATAGTGAAATATATCATAATCTCTCTGCTCTAATTTCGTAAGAAAATAATTCTCCATACTTTCAGTTTTACTTCCATGATATGGAGATTGAGCTATAAAATTAAATAAGAATATTATATAATGTAAATATGAGTGAAACCATAACTAAAAGTTAATATGAATATGAATCAAACCACAACTAAAAGTTTAATGAACATAGTGCAAGTAAATTTATGATACGGGTGTATCTTCTCTTCGGAACTTAGCGATCCTCATAGGAGCTTGAGGATAGATGATTCTCATGGTAACTTGATAATAGAGGTGTAAAACAACACAGTGGAATGTAGGTCGAAGCGTGGAACGAGACGGCGAATCGAAGAATCGAAGCGTCAGGCTCCTACATGCACATGAGTCAAAGTGAAGAATCTAAGAATCGAAGAATCAAATCGTGAGTCGACTCCTACATGCACATGAATCGACTCATCAGGTTGAGTCGAATCATGAGACCCAGTCATTTTGTCAGAAGTTTCTGACCAGTCGACTCATGTCAGTCATGAGTCGACCCATGTGTCATGAGTCGACTCATATATGCACATGAGTCGACTCATTGATGGTTTCCTGGTTCGTTTGGGTTTCTGTTTGCATGAATTCCTATGGGGTTTGGGCTTGGTTATTTACCACTTTGCCATCCACATTGTTACACCTATATAAGGGATTATTTAGGGTTTCTAATTAATCAGATGTAATCAAAGAGAGATTTTAATCAAGGGAGATTAGATTGTATTTGAGAATTGAGAGAGATTGCTCTTCAATTCTAGTGAGATTGTGAGAGATTGTAAACTATTTAGTTCTCATAATCTAGAGAAGGGATTTTCCTTCGCCACCACTAAATTATCCTTGTGTTCTTGTTATTTTTTCTTAACCACCTTTGATAATTCCGCGATCAAAGGTGCTCGTACGGCGACTCGTATCAAGTTGGTATCAGAGCGATCAGATCCTGTGAAGGGGGCATCCTATGTATGGTCTTGACTCGATCGTAATACAAGAAGCTAGGCGAGATCCTTATTTCATTGGAAGGAGTCCAGAAATTAAAGAAGGAGAAGATGACTGAAGGGGATAATTCAGCAAGACTTGATGTAATAGAGAAGCAGATCGAGACGATCGGTTCTACACTCAATCAGCTCATAGGTCTCATCAATGGAAAAGATAAAAAGGAGGAATCTTCTTTGAAGGGTAAGAAGAAGCTCGAAGAGTCCGATGGAGAGGGTGAGAAAACTCAAAAAGGAGGAATCTTCTTTGAAGGGTAAGAAGAAGCTCGAAGAGTCCGATGGAGAGGGTGAGAAAACTGGTTCTGATGAGGAGGCCGTTGAAGGGTAAGAAGAAGCTCGAAGAGTCCGATGGAGAGGGTGAGAAAACTGGTTCTGATGAGGAGGCCGAGATTGCTAAGACTACTCCACATCAAGGGGTAAGAATTACTACCAGAACATAAAAATTGATTTTAAGGTAGAGATTCATGTTTATGATGGGAGTGTCAATGTGGAGAAGCTCGATGATTGGATCGAATGTATGGAGATGTATTTCACTCTCTATGGATATTCATCCAAGGAGAAAATTGTGTTTGTGACTTTGAAGCTTTCAGGGCATACGTTGACGTAGTGGAAATCCTACTGCAAGCAGGAGAAGAAGGCGGTGTCGTGGAACAAGTTTAAGGAGCTACTGAGAAAGCAGTTCTATCCAGTGGGGTTTCTTGAGGAAGGTTGATACAAGTGGTATGACTTGCGACAAAGATTCAATCAGATCGTTCAAGAGTACACGACGGAGTTCCAGCAGCAGGCGATGGTTCTAAACATCGCGACTAACGAATCTCCATCTTCATGAAGTACATGGCGGGTCTGAACGAATACATCCGAAAGGAGATGGAACTATTCTTGGTCGAGTCTATTGCAGAGGCAAGCATGAAAGCTATTACCATCGAGGGCAAGCAAAAGAAGAGCAACGAGGCAAAAGGAGATGCAAAATAGACGGGAGGTGAGTCTAGTGGTTCCAAACATAAGGAGGATAAGAAGGATGATCCAGGGAGAGCAGAACTAATTTGTAGTCACTGTGAGAAGATAGGAAATATCGTTGATCGATGCTGGGAGAAGTATCATCATCTAAAGCCAAAGGGGTTGAAGAAGAAAGATGAGAAAAAGGCATACATGATAGCACAAGGTCCGAAGGAAGTTCCTGGGATGATAGAGCCCAACAGTAGTCTCAATCTTATGGCAGGAAAACATGCCAAGAAAGAGGACGAAGACTCCCGAGAGCAGCTCTTTGTGCTAAAATTGCAAGTAAAGACTAGTTTGGTTGATGTCATTGTTAATCCAGGCAAAAAAAATTTGATATCCGAGGCCTTGGTTCAGAAGCTGGGTCTGAAGACAGTCAAGCATCTGAAACCCTATCCATTAGGGTGGATTCAGAAGGAGACGGGACTAAGTGTAGTTGATCAATACACTGTCAGATTTACGCTCTACAAGTCGTATATTGACGAGGTCACGTGCGACGTCGTTCCATTAGATGTTTGTTAGGTTATACTGGGCAATCCGTAGATACGCGATCTACAAAAGGCGTGCTCAGAAGTACATATTCACCAAGGATGGTGAAAAGTTCATATTTCGTTCGGCGTCTCTTCCGAGGGAGGCAAACTTGGTGACGGTGACGCGAGCAAAGAGGCTAGTGAATGCAAGCAAGAAGTTTCTCTCGCTGTGTATTAGACTTCATGACGAGCCATCGAAAAGGAGTTGCATGTTGGAGCAGAAGACGACTATGATGAGGCGAGGAACGAATGAGTCGTTTCCAGTTGTACGTTAATATCAGGTTCCTAGCAAGGCCAGGTGGTACAGAAATGATGGAGGAGCTCACGAGTTGTCTCAGCTGAAGTTCTAACTTGAATGGGACTTCAAGTTCCTAAAGGGGGGCCCATGATACAGGTGTATCTTCTCTTCAGAACTTAGCGATCCTCACATGAGCTTAAGGATAGATGATTCTCATGATAACTTAAGAATAGAGGTGTAAAACAACACAGTGGAATGCAGGTCGAAGCATGGAAGGAGACGACGAATCGAAGAATCGAAGCGTCCAGTTTTCAGCTCATGAGTCGACTCGTACAAGCACATGAGTCGACTCATCAGGTTGAGTCGACTCATGTCTGTCATGAGTCGACTCACGAGACCCAGCCGTTTTGTCAGAAGTTTTTGACCAGTCGACTCATACCAGTCATGAGTCGACCCATCTGAGTCGACTCATATATGCACATGAGTCGACTCATCGATGGTTTCCTGGTTCGTTTGGATTTCTGTTTGCACGAATTCCTGTGGGGTTTAGGCTTGGTTATTTACCACTTTACCATCCATGTTGTTACACCTATATAAGGGATTGTTTAGGGTTTCTAATCAATCAAATGTAATCAAAGAGAGATTCTAATCAAGGGAGATTAGATTGTATTTGAGAATTGAGAGAGAATATTGTTCTTCAATTCTAGTGAGATTGTGAGAGATTGTAAACTATTTAATTCTCATAATCTAGAGAAGGGATTTTTCTTTGCCATCACTGAATTATCCTTGTGTTCTTGTTATTTTCTTCTCAATCACCTTTGATAATTCCACGATCAAATGTGTTCGCACGGCGACTCGTATCAATTCATATGTAAAATTTCTTTGCGAATTGAATGATCATCCATCTTTTGAAGACTTCAGCATACTAAAAAACAAATGTGTTGTACTAGATCAATGTGTTTATAACTCACAAATAGTAGATCACGTGGTGACAGTCTGGGTTGAACGAAACAATGAGTTTATTTGAAAGAGTAATTATTGAGTTGATGATCAATCACGCAAACAATTTATTTTATTTTTTACTTTTATTCTATTTTTATCAATTTACATAATCATGATATTCAACCACGTGCATTGCACGTGCATCTCAACTAGTCATACTCCCTTTAAAAGCATGAGTTTAGGAAAATCTTTTTGTAGACAAAAATACCCCTATAAAGTTTGAACTATCCTATCACTAATCAATTCTAATTTTTAAAGTATATTTAATAATTTATTCTAATCCTAATCAAATAACTTCAAAGTTTGAACTATCCTAATCCTAATAAAATTCTAACTTAATCAAATTCTAATAATTTTTAAATTAAGTTTAAACTAATATATCTATCCTTAATACAACTAATATATCTATCATTAATACGTTATATTATATAATAAGGATATTATACTTTTTTAAGTTTGAAATATTATACACTATCTAAAAGTTTAAACTAGTTTGAAATATTATACACTATCTAAAAGTTTAAACTAATTTATCTACTTTGCACGTGTAAAATCATATTATGATTAATTTATTAACAATAATATAATAAGTTTATATTACAGAAAGATATCATATTGCACGTGCTATAATTGTATCTATCTTTTAATACGTGCATTCACAAAGATAACAAATTCTTATTATAACCAAATTCTTATTATAGCAATAGGACTCTTCGGGTATAAATAAAACACCAAATACACTTTCTTTTCTCACCAAATATTTCTCAGACTTTGAAGCAATTATCAAATGCTCTCTCTCAAAGGTTCGGTTTTGGTGTCTCTCTTTTTATTTAATAATGATGACTTTTTATCTTTGTTATTTTCTTCTTATTAGAATTAGATTAGATTGTTTGAAAATTATGAACTAGATTAGATATTGTTCTTCTTATTTTAGTCAATTAATTATGGTATGTAATTATAATAATTTTCATAGCATTTTTATCTATTTTCTTCTTATTAGATTAGATTAGATTATTTTAAAGTAATTAATTTAATTGTTTGTAAAAGTCGGCCTGATAGTGGGGGAAATAAAATTATAATTTTTTTTAAAGTTTCATGCATCTTGTGATTTGTATTTGTGATAGTGTAAATTCTATTTAATAGTTCTCGGAATAGAATTTACACTATCACAAATACAAATCACAAGATGCATGAAACTTTTAAAAAAATTACGATTTTATTTCCCCTACTATCAGGCCGACTTTTGCAAACAATTAAATTTTGATAGTTCTCGGAAATTAAGATTAGGCTTCGGTATACTAAATTCTGGCGGTTAACTCCATGGTGCATGTTAGCAAGTGAAAATTTTCTTGCTAATGTACACCTCGCCTAGTTCTTGATGGCGAGAAAAAAGAAAAGTAGTGGTAAAAAGATCTTGAGTATAGGATTGTGATCTTCAAATCTCTGTTTGCAATCTCCAGGGATTCAATCAGGTTCAAATTCTATTCAAGAAGATGAAGATCTTGATGCAGAAATCATGGGATCGACAGGACCTCGTGGTGAAAGAGCGAAGAAATCTATGGAGGAGATTCTAAAATCTGATAAATTTCTGGTGGATTCTAAATCACAGGAATCTCCTCAACTGATTGGATTCCAATCTCGTCAACTTTGTAAGTCCCTGCTCTCTTTTAGATCTTCAAATGATGTGAGTAGTTCTAAAACTATTTCTTGGGCTGATGATGAAGTCTTAGAGGTTGATTCTTTTGATCCACATATTTTTACTAATATTTCAAGAAATAAAGACTCTGGTCGACTAGATTCAGCTTTGAATGGAAAAATTAGCTCTGTTACATTGAATTCTCTTGAGGATTCAACTGATTTGAAAAATGCTGATCAAGGTAATAATCCTTTTGGTGAGAATTGTGCTAAAGAAAATGATGAATTCCCTCCTTTAAACTCCTCAAAATCTGAGAATTCTTTGGATCCTGTTAAAAATGGAAAAAAAGAGCTGGATTAGTTTCTTTGTCGATAATAGAAAGGCAGGCAATGGCATGGCATTGAATTTTATTCCACCTAATTCTAAAGATTCAGTGATCTTTGAAGAAGATGAGTGGAATGAAGGAGAATCTATATGGAAACTATCTCTCATAGGCCAGGTTCTAGGACTCAATGCCAAATTCAAAGACATGGAAAATTACATTAAGAAAGCTTGGGCTCCTTTGGCTACTCCTGAAATCATGTTGCTTAAATCAGGACTTTTCCTGTTCAAATTTAATACTAAAGAAGAAATGAGTGATATTATTGAAAATGGCCCTTGGTTTTTTGGATCAAGACCTATTCTTCTAAAACATTGGACTATTGATGATGAAATTGAGAAGAGCTTTGAAAATACACATCCCATATGGATACAGCTGCCAGGTTTAAGGCTGAATTTGTGGAATGCTAAATGCTTGAGTAAAATAACAAGTGTTATTGGCAAGCCAATTGCCACGCTATCATATGCTAGGTTACTTGTTGAAGTGAAAATGCCTTCTAAGTTGCCAGATCATATATCTATACAAGGACCAAATGGCAAAATGATAGATCAAATAGTCCACTATGAATTGAAGCCTAGATGGTGTGATTTGTGCAAGCAATTGGGGCATGATACTAAATTTTGTAGAAGGCAGGCTAGAACTCAGAGATGGGTCCCTAAAAATGCCTCTCGTCCAAGCAAAAATGTCCAGGTTGAAACTAGTCTCTTGAAAAGTCCAGATGCTGGTAATCCTATAATACATAATCCTAAACATGTGGAATATGGGAAGGATCCTATCTTACATACTCAGGTGTCTAATGCCACTGTCAAAGAACCTTTGAAGAGTTCCCTTATGGAGCATCAGCAACCAGAAATTCAGAATGCTCAAGACAAAACTAGGCAATGTCTTAGTGAAAAGGATGCTCTTATTCAAGAGAATGCTCATAATGTATGCAAAACTGGGCAAGGGCCTAGAAATGTTGAAATAGAAGATGGACAAAAAGAAAGAGAAGGATTATTTTCTTTTTCAGCTGAGAAAAGACCCGTGCATGTTGTGCATGTTTTTCAACCTGATTTAGCAATAAACACTAAAAATAAGGAAGCAGTTTATTCAGAGGCTTCATGGATGCAAATGCAAAGGGGAAAAGGTAAAAAAAGGCTCACCCCTAATAATTCCTTCTCTCCCTTGTCAGCAATGGTATGTGATCTGGACCCCTCTACTATGGACAGGGGGCACAAGCAAAATAATATGAACTTGAACTTTTCCTTTTGGAATGTTAGGGGATTGAACAAATCTCCCAAGAAACATTTGACAAAGAAACATATTTTTCAATATCATGTTTCTTTCATAGCTTTAATTAAAACAAAAATTAAGGAGGCTAACATACCAGCAGTAGCAAGTAAGATAGCTGGCATATGGAAATGGTTTTCAAATGCAACAGACAATGGTAAAGCTAGAATATTAATTCTATGGGACCCTGACACTCTTAACATCCAAATTGAACACATATATCCACAACATATCACTTGTTTTGTAAAGTATGTAGATGGAAGGATAAACTGCATCATATCTTCTGTATATGGCTTCAATCAGCAAGAATGCAGGAAGAATTGTAGATGGAAGGATAAACTGCATCATATCTTCTGTATATGGCTTCAATCAGCAAGAATGCAGGAAGAATTTATGGTCAGAACTCCTACAAATTCATCACTTCTGTATATGGCTTCAATCAGCAAGAATGCAGGAAGAATTTATGGTCAGAACTCCTACAAATTCATCACGATGCTGGGGATTCTCCATGGCTTCTTTGTGGAGATTTCAACAATATGATCAATGATAAGGAAAAAATACGTGGAGTAACACTCACTGATGCAGACACACAAGATTTCAATTCTTTCATAGAGGATTGTCAGCTACTACATCTGAAAACTTTAGGTAATTTTTTTACTTGGAATAATAAACAGGACCAAGATACCAGAATCTGGTGCAGGTTAGATAGGGCTCTTGTAAATGAAGCATGGATTCAGGAGTATAATTCAAGTCATGTTGAATTCTTAACTCCAAACTTTTCAGATCATTCACCTGCATTAGTCTCAATATATGAAGAGGAGAAAAAAAAGGAAAAAAGCCTTTTAAGTTCTTCAACATGTGGACAAATCATGGCAGTTACTTGCCCACAGTGAACTCAATATGGCAAACACAAGTAGATGGCTTCAAAATGTTTTCAGTTATTACTAAACTCAAACTTTTGAGAAGTGCTTTGAAGGAGCTCAACAGGAAGCATTATGCTAATATTAGTGAGCAGGTTCTAAGAGCTCAAAATGCACTAGAGGATACTCAAAGAAAGTTGCAGAAGGATCCCTTTAGTTCTGCTCTTATAAACCAAGAAAAGAGTTGCTTGTCTACTTATAATAAGCTCCTGAATTGTGAGCTATCTTTTTACCAGCAAAAAGCAAGAATACAATGGAGTATCAAGGGTGATAGATGTACATGCTATTTCCACTCAATAATCAAAGCAAATAGGCATCAAAACAGAGTATTAGTCCTCAAAAACGGCATGGGAGAAAGAATTACAGAAGGTGAGGATATTGCAAATGAGCTCATCACCTATTTCAGGAACCTCATGGGTACTTCTGTTCAAACAACAACTTCAGATATCAGGATTATAAAGAATGGTCCATGCTTAAATGAAAACCACATCAAGGATCTCTCAGCACCAATCTCAAAAGATGAAATCAAGAGAGCTGTTTTCTCTATGGCTAATAATAAATCTCCAGGTCCAAATGGCTATGGAGCTTCTTTCTTCAAGTCAGCATGGTCTGTTATTGGAGATGAGCTTACACTAGCTATTGATGAGTTCTTCACTACTAGAAAGTTACTTGGGGCTATTAACTCAACTTCAATCACTTTGATACCTAAGGTACAATGCCCAAGCACTCCCTCTGACTTCAGACCTATTTCATGTTGCAATTGTATATATAAAGTCATTTCAAAAATCCTTGCAAACAGATTACAATCTGTCATGGGATATCTCATTAGTGATGCTCAGTGTGCTTTTGTTAAGGGTAGGCATATTACAAATAATATCCTGTTAGCTCATGAATTGGTCAAAAACTATAGTAGAAAGCACATCTCCCCTAGAGTTATGATTAACATTGATATAAGGAAGGCTTTTGACACTGTTAGCTGGAATTTTATTAAAGATATTCCCCAAGGCCTGGGGTTCCCTAATGAGATGATTAATAGAATCATGACATGCATTTCTACCCCTAGATATTCCATATCTCTCAATGGATCTTTACATGGGTACTTCAAAGGTGCAAGAGGTCTAAGACAAGGAGACCCTCTTTCCCCATATCTGTTTATCTTGGCTATGCAGTATCTTATAAGAAGTTTAGGCCTTCTGAACCAGGACAGGGATTTTAAATATCATCCTAAGTGTGGAAAGCAAAAAATATCTCATCTAATATTTGCGGATGACCTATTACTCTTTTGCAAAGGAGACCTTCCCTCTATTCAGAAACTTAAACAATGTATCACAAACTTCAGTCAAGCTTCTGGTCTTGAGGCTAATTCTAGCAAGAGTGTTATCTTCTATGGTGGAGTTGGTGAATCTGTTAAAGCAACAATTCAAGAGTACCTGGGGTTTCCTGAAGGCAAAATGCCTATCAAATATCTGGGAATGCCACTTGTGTGCAAGCGGCTAACATTTCAAGATTGCAACCCTCTTCTCAACAAAGTTTCCAGTCAACTCCAAAATTGCTTGAAGGCTAAAAAATTATCTTATGCAGGCAGATTGCAAGTAATAAAAGTGTCATTCTGGGCATACAAGTATATTGGACCTCTTGCTTTGTTCTTCCAGTCAAAGTTCTTAAAAAAGTTGATGAACTTTGTAGAAATTTTCTTTGGGGGAGGAATGACCATTCTACTAAACCAGCTCTGGTATCCTGGGACAAAGTCTGCTTAGGAAAAATGTATGGAGGTCTTGGAATCTTCTCTTCTACAATCTGGAGCATGGCAGCAGCTCTGAAGATAATTTGGGACATTCACACTAATAAGGAGCTGTTATGGATCAAATGGGTACATGGCACATATCTTAAACACTTGAATATATGGCAAGTGGATGTAAAAACTAGAGACTCATGGATGTGGAAACAGCTCTTAAAAGTCAGGAATAAAGCAATAGCTTTCTGTGGAGGTTTGGAGAATTTTCAAAGCTTAATTAGATCTTGCTGCAGGAATTCAAAGATCAAATTATCAGCACTATATCTTGCTCTATCCCCTACCGAAAACAGAGTACCATGGTGCACTACTATCTGGGGAGGTTTTAATTATCCAAAACATTCTGTTATCTCTTGGTTAGCTGTCCAAGATATGCTTCTAATGCAAGACAAATTGATTAGGAGAGGGATAATTCAAACTAATCAGTGCATCTTATGCTCAGGAGCTGAAGCTGAATGTAGGAATCACATATTTTTTGACTGCAAATTCTCCAAGGATGTCTGGAACAAAATAATGGACTGGCTCTGTTTCAAGTGGAGGAGTTGTGATTGGAACCAGTTATTGAACTGGTATAGTTTCAGTTTTCGGGGGTAAAGCTTCAAACACAGTGTCAAAAGAATGGCTTTAACTTCATCAATTTATAACATATGGATGGAGCGCAATGTGAGAATTTTCAATCAAAAATACAAGACTGTTGAGCATCTAGTTAAACTGATTAAGGTGGACTTGATGACGACAGTTATAAACAGCAAAATAGATGCCGAAAGCAAAAACTGGGTGCTATCACTATGACTCTAGCTTCACAAATGCAACCAGTTTAGATACAGGTTTACAAAAGCTCAGCATTTATATGTTTTATTTTCTTGAGCTTTAGATACAGGTTTCTGTATTGATATCTCAAAATGTGAGATTCTTAATGTACACATATTTTTCAAATTGGTGATGAACAAAAATTTTCATTTACCAAAAAAAATAATAGTTCTCGGAAGGAAATCTGCTGGTCCTCTAGTTTTCTTATTCATTATCTTAATCTTCCATTATTTAAATCCTTTATCCACTGAACTAAGTAACTTCAATTTCGTATCACCAGTAGTTATCCTCATGGAAATAACATGTTGTCAGCACTATTTCATTAGAGACTTTGATTACTTCCAATGTAAAGTTTTATAAATTTAATAAATATGGAATTTGTATGTAAGATTAATATAGACCAATATGTCTCTTGTCTTTCATTCCGCAAAAATACAAAAGAGAATCACAAACACATAAATATGAAAAATTCAATTTTGGAGTCTACAGGAATATACCATATTCTCTTAAGAGTTTTGATATTTGCATAAAATTTCAAAAATATATGATATCAGCAAATTGAAGTTGGTGTATGCACAAAAAATTGTAAGACCAAAGAAAGCACAATCATGAGACTACATACAGAAAGCGGTGTATACTTTTCAAAACTCAAGAAATAATATCAACTGAAGAAACATGATCACTAAAACTTTCAAAAGGTAACATGTGAAAGTATTCCGATGATACAATGAAATCTAACATTTGGTTAATTAGACTAACATAACTTTTATCTGTACATCATGCACTCCTTCGTACTATTTTGCTAACTGTAGGCTGTCTAAAAAATCACAATAGATAGCTGATCCCCATCAAGCTTCAACAAACAAAAGCTACAAACAGAGGAATTTTCACATAGATCAAGAAGAGTTACAAATCAACGACACTTCTGACAGCTGATGAAAATTCTGTTCAGTAGCCTTCATAACCAACTGTGAGAGTTACAATCTGACGACTTTCACACCCCATAACAAGCAAAGATCAATGAGCAGTAGCCTTGGCGATGTTGTAACGGACGAGGTTACAATCCAACAACCTCTCCCAAACGCAGAGTCCACCTCTGTGTTTCTCAAACACAAAACGCACACAGACTGTGCGTTCTCCAGCAGACATTCAACTCTGCAACGCAGAGTTAAAACACAAAACGTACACAGACTGTGCGTTCTTCAGCAAACACTCAACCCTGCGTCTCAAACTCAAGACGTAGAGTTAAGATTCAGCACAAACGCGGCCTATGCGTCTCCAATTTCCAGAATGCATGTGGCCTGTGCGTTTCAAATCTCTAGCAGAGATTTAACTCTGCGTCTCAAGTCTTAGGCGCAGAGTTAAGGCCCAGAATGCCAACTTAGGCGTTTGACTTGTTCAAACACAAGCTGAACGGCCTCAAAACCGTTGATCCCACGTTCTGAGGGATTCTCGCCCACTTAGGAGCGGATTTAGGGGTGGTTACACCCCTTATCCCCCTATAAATAACCGCATTACTCAACTGAGTAAAGGGTTAATCGGTTTTGGTAGCTAAACCGCACTGGGTTGGAGATTTGGAGATCAAAATCGCATAAGGTTGGGCGGAGAGGGCAAATTTTCTGAAGATCAAGGAACTGCTTGGCAGTTAGTAAATCAAATCTCAGAAAATCCCTTCACCAACAATAGATCTACTTGGCTATTAACCGAATTTTCGGTTCTAACAACTCTGTTACAGAGTTTCAACTCGCTCTGAGTTCTTAAACTCGTTAAGAGTTCTTAATTAAACTTGCAACACAAGCTAATTACACTAATCGATTATTCGGTTTTCAACAACTCTTTTCAGAGTTTTCAACTCGTTCTGAGTTTCTTAAACTTGTTAAAGAGTTCTAAACCGGATTCATCATACAAGTCAATCGTTCTTGTGAGATAGTACGGTCAGATCGTCAACGGAGAGCAAATTCGACGCAAGCATTCGAAGGAGGCACTCCATCGCTACCAAGAAGAACCCAGAATTAAACAAAGGGGAGAATCAAATTCATTCTCCTCTCTTTTGTAATCGGAATCAAAATTGTAATCGATTTTGAGAGAATACAAATCAATTTTTCTTTCATTTCTTTTACAGCAAATTTTCCACAAACACTAACATACATTCTACACATTTTATTTTTATTATATTAATTTGGAATCTTTTAATACGAGATCTTCTCTCATTAATTAGTACAATACCATTAACTGACAACATATATCGTGAGATCCTACCTTGAGAATACATAATAAGTCCATCCATTACTTATGCAAAGAGAGATAAAATTGTCAGAGAATTTAAAAATGTGGTGATTACCACTATTCTGAAGTTTGATATAGAATTGACTTTAGATATTGTACTAGAGCCTCCAAGCATAGTTCTAAGACAAATATTACCGCTTGGGTTATGAAAGTTTTTGTCTGTAATAGAAGAAAAATGAGAAAATATTGCATCTTTTTATTATTGCCATAATATCAGCGTTTATAATTCAGCTTGTATTTTTTATTGTCATTATCTATTCGATAAATTTCATTAAAACCCTAATAACTTTCAGAATGCCTTTTTATGTTTTTTTTTGTTTACATATAACTAATTAAAATATAAAATATAGATTAATATTAATTAATTATATTTTCCAAATATTTATCTTTGGTGTTAATAATATTTGTAGGGTAACAAAATACAAGGAATTATGTACGAAGAGACTATCGAAAAGTTTATAGATATGTTTCGTGTGACGCCCCTGTTTTCACACTTGGCTGTAGTCCAAGGTGAACACAGAGATGTCAAACCTGCCATACACCTTCATTGTGCAATAACATGTTTCACCAATCACAGCAATATCCTCTAGTGGAAACAAATATAAGTGAAGGTACAAAACAGGCAAATAAGAGAAAAAGATACTATAGACATGATGCGGAATAATATATCTCATAAATGAAATCATGTCTCAAAATAAACTAAATTGAAATACAACTGATATACATCTGGAGTCTGAAATAACATGATATATCTAAAATAACATGAATCAACTAGAAATCGTACTAAGGCAAACTGCCTTAACAATATGAGTACAAACTCAAATGATTGAATGGAATATAAGACTACTGTGGAGTCCCTACTAATAAACCATGCGACGGTGAATATGCAAGAACTCCATCATCCTGCGACTCTCCGGTGCTCTGAGCCACCTGAGAGTTAAAAAAAAGAACAACAATAAGAGCGTCAGAGCGCTACCAAGATTTCCTCCATCCGCCCCTGGGGAGGGCTACTAGATGTAGTGGAGGCTCTATCTATTAAGCATAGTCTACCTAGACTATTTTACCGTATCTGATGGTATTAATACTTAGAAATCTACAACACGAGACGTAGTACGTCGAGCGAAATAATCCAAACAAGGAAACCCTCATGTATATACCGTATGTCTCAAATTGTAGATAACTGAATATTAATTCCGAACTAAGCAATCAAAATATAACTAGAAAGTAAAACATCATAATAGACATTAGCAGGTGTATCTCATATATTTGCATAGAAAAGTATCGCAACCAATTCTCCCAACATTTAATAACATCACATTTGGCATCCGCCAAATACTCAAGTTATCAAATAATCGTCTCAATGCAACCCTTTACCAAATCCTGATTTCATTGCATAATCATGCGCAACGGACTACCATGTAGGTATCCTAAACAGTGTACACAGCTCATTAGTCTCATCGCATCTCTGTACGGAACATGAGTACGGGACGGACTATCAAATAGGCATCCTAGAAATACGGCTCACAAGCCTCATCGCACCCTAGTGCGGGACGGACTGCTATATTAAGCATCCTAAGATCCGACTCAATGGCTTGTACGAAAGGTATATCAACGCCTCATCCCAAGTGGTATTGGGCGGTGCTCATCGATAAATAGGTATCATCGCATCATTATGCGGATCGACAAATAGATATCATTGCATCATCATGCGGATCGACAAATATGTATCATCACATCATAGTGCGGGCCGACAAATAGGTATCATCGCATCATACTACGGATCAACAAATAGGTATCATTGCATCATAGTGCGGATCGACAAATATAAGCAGTGGAATAAAAAATCATCACAGTCTCATTTGCGGTGTATTAATTCACTAACTCAACTGTGTAATCGTAAAATAATATTATAGTCCCCTAGGTACACTCAAATATAATACTACATATTCATGACAGTAAGTGTAGCAATCGAGCGGCTCAAACTCCACGAACACATCTCAAAACAGCGCAAATATTTTCTAGAAAAGAAGAAACTGGGCCAAACTGCCTAGAAAATGATCGGCGCTACTGTTAGTAAAATGAGCATATCTTTTTCTAGGAAAACTATTTTTAGGAATAGTTTTCTGTTTTAAAAACTAGATTCTCACATCTTTCAATTGTCACTATCTTGATTCAGTTTGAAGTTTAATTTCAATACCAGATTTCAGTTGAAGCCCACACATGTGCAGCAGTTTTCTTTGCACGACATATTGTTAGTAAAATGAACATATCTTTTTCTATACAAACTTTTTTTAGGAATTATTTCCTGTTTTGAAAACTATATTCACATATCTTTCATTTAACACTGGTTTGGTTAAATTTGGAGTTCATTTGCTATGCCCAGTTTTCTGTTGAACTTCATACACGTGCAGCAGTTTTTTTGCAGTATGTGTCATTAATAAAAAGACTATATCTTTCTCTATACAAACTCTTTTTAAGATTGGTTTTCTGTCTTAGAAACTAGATTCATATATCTTTTATTTGATACTAGTTTAGTTCAATTTGGAGTTCATTTGCTATCTCAAATTTTCAGTTAAACTTTATACATGTGCATATATCACTGTATATTCATATGTGTTTATCTATATTCAATTATACATTTATTTACTCATGCAAACTCATTGATTTTTATCCTCATAAGTCATACAACAAATTCACAGTACCACTTAGCAAATAATATTTCAGAAATGAAATAACTCTTAAGATTAATCTAATTAGGGTTAACATCATAACAAATTAATTTTTCTTCGAAATTACACATAATCTATCCACATGATTTATTATACATGATGAAATCTACACAAAGAACAAAAATAACTTTCATTTAATATGTTTGCATTATTTAGGTAATCACAAACCTAGAAATTATACATCGTTAATCAACATAAAAAAATTAAATTGGTTATTCCTCTAGGATTTCAACATGATTTAACATGACTAATAAACTAACAATGAAAATAATTTTTAACCCTAATGATCAAAATCACCAAATTAATTTCAACAGTATTGAAACAATATTTTCAATTCTAACAGTGGATTAAAAATTATCCTTAAAAGTCTAATTTATTTTAACATAACAATTAGGCTTAAGCATGATAAAATCTCATTTTAACTTCTCATAAATGTAACTAAGTTATAGGGAAGGTTTGGAAGAGGGTAATTTTGCCTCGGTGTCGATGATAATCGCAACCAATCGTTCGTGCAAGATCCCTCCTCGCTGCAACGCTATCCCTTGCTTCCTCTTCACAAATGGCACAGGGAAAAGTCTCCTGTTTCTTCTTCTTCAACGTTACAGGAAGCTTCAGAACTGGCACAAGATTTTGAGAGGAGGAAGGGATGGCTGTGGAGAGTTCGGAAAAAGATAATGGTTTTAGGAGTATGAGCTCTTTGTTAGAGTTTTCCTTTGAGAAGAGAGGAGCTGCTGTTTTGGTAACTGAGAATCCAGACTTCGTTTCTCAATTTCTTTCCTTGTTTCTCTTTGTTTTTGAGAGATGAAACAATCAAGAGGAAATCATGCATTATTTTTTTGGCTTTTGACAGCACAATCAATCAGTCCTTTAAGTTAATGAGAGATGTTGACATCCTGCACCAGCCAGCAACCGCTCAACATCGAACGCGCCGGAGAAAACACATGCTACAGTAATTTCCGTTTGTGGCTACAGTAGCTTTTCCCTATTTTTCCGAAAATATGAACATGCACTGAGTGTTTTGACTGTAACTTCCTCATACGACATCAGATTGAGGTGATTTAAGATTTGTTAAAAATCTGTTGAAGATACCTATAACTTTGGTCTTTTGAGTTTTCTCAGATTTTAACGTTATCAATGCGTAAAATGCAAAAACCTTAAACTGGTCATTTCACCAGATTTGTATTTGCACTCGTATATTCACATATATACATTGAATTGATCTCAAATCAATTCCCAACATACTCAAATATTAAAATGTGATATTTATCATCATATAATATTATTATTATTATTTATCACAAAATATTCTAATTTACGGGGTTTTACATTCTTCCCCCCTTAAAAGAATTTCGTCCTCGAAATTTCGCAAACGTATCTTAGAGGTTAATAATATCAGAAAAATACATTGAGGGAATAATCCAAATAAGGAAACTCTCACATACACATCTCGTACCATTAATCTTTAGATAAGAAACATAAAAATATCTACACTTAACAACATAGAATGCAAATACTCCCACTTAACCCCTAACTAAACGGAACTAGTACGTTGGGCGAAAAATCCAAACAAGGAACCCCCATATATATACCATGTATTTTGAATGATTAGGAGTTAAGTGCTAATACCCTCATTCTAGTGTTAAATATAAATATGACTATCAGAAAAATCATAAACCACAAGAAAATCATAATGAAATCAATTTACCTGCTCAAACAGGTGCGGGTAGTGACGACGCATATGACTAAGGGAATCACCTTATTCTAAGTCGCTTGTTTTCTCTTAGCAAGAATACGAACATGAATCTCAATCGTAGATAAATCATCATGGAGTTCAATCTCCGGCGTCTCCGTTCTAAAGTCAAAATGGGTAAGGGTGTAAAGGTTTCGGTTCAACGAACACCTCAAAGCTGAATTCCGATGTCGACGCTTTTTGCTCAAAGCGTCTTCTACAACATTAGCCTTCCTCGGATGATATTGAATTGCAAATTTATAATCTTTGATAAATTTAACACATCGTCGTTGTCTCTGATTTAGTTCTTTCTGAGAAAATAGGTACTTCAGACTCTGGTGGTTTGTGAATAACTCGAACTGCACTCCATACAGATAGTGCCTTCATGTCTTCAGTGTGAAGACCACTGCTGCTAACTCCAAGTCGTGTGTGGGATTGTTTTGGTCATGCGTCCTCAACTGCCGAGAAATATAAGCTACTACTCTCTGGGTCTGCATCAAAACGTCTCGTAGACCTATTAACGACGCATCCGTATAGCAATAAATGTTCTATCACTGCTCGGGATAGTCAAAACTCGCATTTGCTAAATTTAACGTACAATTGATGCTCCCGAAAAAAATTGAAATGTTAATCATAGATGCTACTCGTGCTCTACCTCCGATCTCGAATAGATAATGATATCATCAATAAAAACAATCACGAACTGGTCCAAGTATGGCGAAAAAATACGGTTCATCAAATCCATGGATATCGCGGGTGTATTGATCAGCCCACATGGCATGACAAGAAACTTGAAGGACCCATATCGAGTCAGAAAGGCGGTTTTGGGAATATCCATCTCCCGAACTCGCAACTAAAAATAGCCAAAACGAATATCAATATTCAAGAAATACTGTGCTCCCCATAGTTGATCGAACAAGTCATAAATCCTATCTAATCCGGATAGTGAACTTGTTCAACGTACAATAATCTATACATAACCATATGCTATCATCCTTCTTCTCCACGAAGAGGACCGGTGCTCCCATGAAAAAGACTCCAGTGAATAAAACTTTGAGATAACACTCATCTAGCTATATCTGTAGATCTCTCATCTCAGCAGGTAATATACGATAGGGTGCTCAGGATATCGGTACTGTGCTCTGCTGCATCTCGATGTAGGACTCAACCTCTCTCATAGGAGGTAATCTAGGTATGTCCTGAAAGACATCCTGATAATCTGAGACAACTCTAGTCTCGTACAAACCAGCACTCCGGTCCCTCATCATCACCTCATCGACGTATACCAAAAATGACTATGCAATTTGGTCACCCTATGAGGTTGCTACTATCTATACAAACCCAACGAATGCTCACAAGCTAACTGTTTTAGCAAAACAGTCGATACTGATATTGTATGATGATAGCCCATCCATACCGAGAATGACATTGAAATTTGACATCCGCAACATGATCAAATCGATGACGAACTTAGACTTATCTAGTCTGATGATACATCTCCTACATATACTCTCTAATAGGGATACCTCCCCTAAAGGAGTAGAGACTGATAACAGAACATCTAAGGGATGTGCTACAAGCTGAAGTCTATCCACGAAGACATGAAAGATAAAAGAATACGAAATTCCTGAATAAAACAAGGTCTGAGCTGGAAAGAAAATCACGAAGAAAGCTCCACACGCATCATGATCACGTGGTACAGCTGCATAAACTCTGCTGGTGATGGAAAATATATAGGACCATATGTCCCTCAGAAGTCTCTTGGGTAACGCAAATCTGGCCTACTGTTATGTTGGCTTTCTGCTAGTGTACTACGACAAGTCCTTCGTTCTTTGTCCGATCTTGTTACAATTGTAACATGTACTCCAAGCTCTGCGCTGTTGCGACACTCTCGAATCATGTCGTGCTCCCTTCTTATACTGTCCTTGTTGTTGATGGTAAAAAAAATCATCATCCCACTGCTGGGGTTCTCTAGATCCCGCAATAGGTCTTTTGCCTTTGTCATTGTCACTATGCTGGTTTTGATTTCTTCATTAACTATAGGCATATCTATCTGCTTCAATTGGACTAGCTCTAACTGCTTGTCGAAGAAGTAAATAAAATCCTCCCTAATAAGTGATATTTGTTGCTCCGACAAAAATCTAAAGTCGTTACTATCCTCCGGTGATGTCTTCTATGCTGATATATATTTTTTTCTTATTCTTACAGAGTCTCCTGCTCTACGGATCTATCAACAGCTGGTTGTGTTGATGGTGAAATCATTGGTATTTCCTCTTCAACTGCCCAGAAAATGATCGGCGCTACTGTTAGTAAAATGAGCATATCTTTTTCTAGGAAAACTATTTTTAGGAATTGTTTTCTGTTTTAAAAACAAGATTCTCACATCTTTCAATTGTCACTATCTTGATTCAGTTTGAAGATTAATTTCAATACCAGATTTCAGTTGAAGTCCACACATGTGCAGCAGTTTTCTTTGCAGGACATATTGTTAGTAAAATGAACATATCTTTTTCTATACAAACTGTTTTTAGGAATTATTTCCTGTTTTGAAAACTAGATTCACATATCTTTCATTTAGCACTGGTTTGGTTAAATTTGGAATTCATTTGCTATACCCAGTTTTCTGTTGAACTTCATACACGTGTAGCAGTTTTTCTGCAGGATGTATCATTAATAAAAAGACTATATCTTTCTCTATACAAACTCTTTTTAAGATTGTTTTTCTGTCTTAGAAACTAGATTCATATATCTTTTATTTGACACTAGTTTAGTTCAATTTGGAGTTCATTTGTTTTCTCAAATTTTTAGTTAAACTTTATACATGTCATATATCACCGTATATTCATATGTGTTTATCTATATTCAATTATACATTTATTTACTCATGTAAACTCATTGATTATTAAGTCATACAACAAATTCACAGCTTAATTACCACTTAGCAAATAATATTTCAGAAATGAAATAACTTTTAAGATTAATCTAATTAGGGTTAACATCATAACAAATTAATTTTTCTTCGAAATTACACATAAGCTATCCACATGATTTATTATACATGATGAAATCTACACAAAGAACAAAAATAACTTTCATTTAATATGTTTGCATTATTTAGGTAATCACAAACCTAGAAATTATACATCGTTAATCAACATAAAAAAATTAAATTGGTTATTCCTCTAGGATTTCAACATGATTTAACATGACTAATAAACTAACAATGAAAATAATTTTTAACCCTAATGATCAAAATCACCAAATTAATTTCAACAATATTGAAACAATATTTTCAATTCTAACAGTGGATTAAAAATTATCCTCAAAAGTCTAATTTATTTTAACACAACAA
The DNA here is from genome assembly GCF_001876935.1 of Asparagus officinalis. Classification (NCBI taxonomy): domain Eukaryota; kingdom Viridiplantae; phylum Streptophyta; class Magnoliopsida; order Asparagales; family Asparagaceae; genus Asparagus; species Asparagus officinalis. The sequence continues at coordinate 68,120,467 of NC_033800.1, read as the reverse complement.
TTAGGCTTAAGCATGATAAAATCTCATTTTAACTTCTCATAAATGTAACTAAGTTATAGGGAAGGTTTGGAAGAGGGTAATCTTGCCTCGGTGCCGATGATAATCCCAACCAATCGTTCGTGCAAGATCCCTCCTCGCTGCAACGCTATCCCTTGCTTCCTCTTCACAAATGGCACAGGGAAAAGTCTCATGTTTCTTCTTCTTCAACGTTACAGGAAGTTTCAGAACTAGCACAAGATTTTGAGAGGAGGAAGGGATGGTTGTGGAGAGTTTGGAAAAAGATAATGGTTTTAGGAGTATGAGCTCTTTGTTAGAGTTTTCTTTTGAGGGGTTGTTTGGTTCGTTTCCTAGATATAGGGAAACGCATTTCTATGTATAAAAACACAAGTTTTGAGTTTTCCAAACTTTTCTACGAAATAGATTGTTTCGCTTTGTTTCGCACAAAAAAATGGTGGGAAACTAATGTATTTATTTTTCTTGTGTTTGGTTCGCATGGAAAAAAAGAGAAAACTTTTGTTTATATGGCAAAAAGCCGACGTGGCTACAGTTTTCGTCGATTTCACGAGATTGAGGAAGGAATTAGGGGAGAGAAAAAAAATCTGATGTGACGGTGATTTTCACCGAGTTTCCCTTCTTCAACCCTAACGGACCAAAGATGGAAAAAAAAAAACGACGGAAAACTTATATCCTACGTGGCCACGAAAAATCTGATGTGGAGACGGTGTAAAACTTTTCCACCGAGTTAAAAAAAAACAAACAGCCCCTGAGAAGAGAGGAGCTGCTGTTTTGGTAACTGAGAATCCAGACTTCGTTTCTCAGTTTCTTTCCTTGTTTCTCTTTGTTTTTGATAGATGAAACAATCAAGAGGAAATCATGCATTATTTTTTTGGCTTTTGACAGCACAATCAATCAGTCCTTTAAGTTAATGAGAGATGTTGACATCCTGCACCAGCCGGCAGCCGCTCAACACCGAACGCGCCGAAAAACGCAGAAGAAAAATTCTCAGGAACACACGCTACAGTAATTTCCGTTCGTAGGTACAGTAACTTTTCCCTATTTTTTTCGAAAATATGAACATGCACTGAGTGTCTTGACTGTAACTTCCTCATATGACATCGGATTAAAGTGATTTAAGATTTGTTAAAAAGCTTTTGAAGATACCTATAACTTTAGTCTTTGAGTTTTCCCATATTTTAACGTTATCAGTGCGTAAAATACAAAAACCTTAAACTGGTCATTTCACCAGATTTGTATTTGCACTCGTATATTCACATATATACATTGAATTGATCTCAAATCAATTCCCAACATACTCAAATATTAAAATGTGATATTTATCATCATATAACATTATTATTATTATTTATCACAAAATATTCTAATTTATGGGGTTTTACACTTCGAAAGAATCAAATTATTTTTATTTCAAATGGAGAAGTGAAAGGAATAAACCCAGCTTTTCCAAGTATCCATAAGTCACTTGAATTAGTATTAACAAAAGACGTATCTATCAAAGAAGTACCAATAGGTTTTTACTTGGAGAACATATTGAACAACTTTGTCCCATTTAAAGAAGCATTTTCCATGAAAGATGCAACAAAAATTAGTAAGTACTTATAAATTTCTTACTTTAATCTTTCAATACAAAATGAGACGTTAATTTATAGAATCATAAATTTTTTATAAAATTACTCACAGATATTCTTACAATAACAACTAACGTGAGCCGGTGATCAACTATATTACAAAACATAACAAACCAGGCAATAGGAAGGAAATCACGCTAGCTAATGGATAAAATTCATGATACTTATTTTTAATATCATAAGAAAAAATAAGATTAACGTACTTTCTTATTTCATATACAGTGGAATGGCTATATGCACACAACTTTATTTGGGGATTTGGCTACAAATGAAGGATCAATTCTTGAAGTCGAAATCAAAGATAAGCCAGTAATAGCATTATCAGATTTTAAAATCTCTATATATAAAGGTACATAATTTATTACTAAAATTCTTATTAAAGATAGCTAAACATAAATTCATCCAATAATTATCTCAATTTTGTAGGGCAGACAAACATATCGTCGTAAATTATATCAATAATATATATCAACCTAAAAATATAACTAGCTAAAGACTTAAGGAAATGGTAAGTAGAACAAGCATACTTTCATATAACGCAATAATGAAATAGTATTTTATTTTAATCTAATATGCAGGTTTCATTTGTAAGAAGCCACAAAAACAAAAGGATCTCCATCAACGATTTTTATAAATGCAAAAGAAATTCAAATTAGTGATATTATGCATACATCATAGAATTCGATACAGGTATAATATTAGAAACCTATTCTTATTAACACACTTAAATCTAACTAAATTTTGTTAATATACAGACACGCTATTGCACATTTAAGGCAAAGATAACTACTATTTTGAATAGACTCGAGCTATGGTTCTATGCTTGTAAAGGCTACAACAAGAAGGTAGATAAAGATGTCAGTAAAGAGTGCTTGAATGATAAATGATGCAGAATCATTAATAACTCAGTATCAAGGTTAAGTAATATATCTTTTTTTATGGCATGAACATATTAAAATACAATATTAACTATCTCTAGAAATCAATAATGAAAACTACATGTACATAGTTAAGATTCTCGTGAAAAATAGTACGGATAATGCAAGAGTAACACTGTTTGATGCAACAAAAACTTTTATTGGATGCACAGCAGAAAAAATCATTACAAAAAAAGAGGTAATTCCTAACTCTATTTAAGTAATAATTTAGAAAATCAAAAAAATCCCATATATATTAAAATAAAATTTGTTCTCATTGAAATAGAAAAATAATCAGAGTTCATATTTTCAGAAATTTGTGTTGAACATCGAAAAAACGTTCAAATTCCTGGTGAAATTAGATGAAAAAACAAAAGATGGACGAGACGAAGGAAATATAATAGCACAAGAAATCCAACTCCAGCCTGATATTACAATTGACGTAGATGATGAAGATGCTACTCTAGAATTGCCCAGGAAAAAGATAAAGGTGGAGAAAGATTGATCTCAATTCAATTAAAATATGAATCAAAAATAATAAAGGATAATATTTTTTTGATCATTTTATATCATATCTTAATTTTTGAGTAGAATTAGAAATTTTTATAAGGGATTTTCATACAACATTATTAGTAGTTTTGTATGCTTATGTTATTGCTTTCATCACATAAAATTATACTGTAGTTACCATTATTATTTAGTTTTTGTCTTTTTATTACTACTTTTGGACAATTATATGTGTATTTCCCTGTCTTTTCTGTAATTGGTATACTTTGTTCTTCAAATCTTATTGTAAATTTCTGTATGGGATTGTTCTAATCTTACTGATTTTGGACAATTACTCTCTAATTGTAAAATTCTACGATGTGCAATTATTTAAAATCTTCATGTTTCTTTGAGTTCGTTCTAAATTTGTTTATAGGTTTGCTCTAATCTTACTGCTTTTATACAATTACTCTCTGGCTACAATGTTCTGCAATGCGTACTTGATTAAAATCTTCATGTTTCTTTGAGTTTATGTTTGGTGGAAAATTTATAGTAAAAAAAGACAATGAAAAAATCGTATTTGATTTTATTCTCTTAATCTCGATTATAATTTGAATTTTCTAATTACAAAAAAGAGGAAAATTGATCTGAATTCTCCCCTTTGTTTAATTCTGGGTTCTTCACGGTAGCGATGGAGTACCTCCCTCGAATGCTCGCATCGAGTTTGCTCTTCGTTGACGATCCAAATGTCTTGATTCACTGGAACGATATCTTCTCCTCACGATTTGACATTGTGAAGAACTTGCAAAGCAAGTTTAAAACTCTGAACGAGTTGATAACTCAGAGCGAGTTTAAACTCTTGAAAAAGAGTTAATTTGAACCAAAAATTCGGTTAATTAGCCAACGTAATGCTCCAAGAACTTTGTTGCTGCAGGAAGCTCGAAGATGATCCGAAGAAGCCGATCTCTAGATCTCCAAGATACTCCAAGATCCAAAGATCTCTTCTTCGCTGCCAAGTCGAAGGCCAAAAGAATGATCAATCCGAGAGCCTGAACTCAATTGAGTTTCCTGCTATTTATAGGGGATTAAGAGGTATAACCGTCCCCTTAATTCGCTCTTAAGTGAGGCTGAATGGGGGTGTAACCGCCCCCTTAAATAGCTCTCCAAATCGTGGGGGAAAATGGTTTTGAAACCGTTCAGTTCGTGCTTTGAACGAGTCAAACGCTGAAACATAGCATTCAGGGCCCGAATTCTGTGTTTTAGACTTAAAATACAGAGTTGAGCCTATTTTGGTGGCTGAATGGACAGGTCGTGCTGCGTTGTAAATCTAAAATGCAGAGTTGGGACGCAGAGATGAACTCTGCATTTTGAGTCCACGAACTCTGCGTTTTTAATTGGAGCGCTGGGGATGATCTCTGTGTTTTGACTCTGAAACGTGGGCATGACCTCTGCGTTTTGATGTTGTAATATAGGGATGACCTTTTGCGTTTTGAAGTAGTAACACAGGGATGACCTCTGCGTTATGATGTGAAGAGACCATCAATTTGTGGTCTATTTTGCTGGAGCGTTACAAAGACCGTCATCTTGTAATCTTCATCTTGGCTCCTTGAAAATATAAGAGTCGTCATATTGTAACTCCCGATGTTGATTGTGTAGGCTGTTGAACTAGAGCTTTCATCGATTGTTATGAAGTTCGTCAGATTGTAACATTCATCGATCTACGTGAAAGTCTTCAAATTATAGCCTTCTGGAAGTCGTCAGATTGTAACTTTCATCATCGGTGTTTAATGGGGAATCAGCTATCTGTTGTGATTTTTAGATAGCCTATAGTTTCATTATAAATTTCTTTATAGGTTTGCTTAAATTCTACTGCTTTTCAATAATGCATATTATTGTATAGGTTAATTTTTATTATCTCATGTAAGAAGAGGTATCTCGAAACCATTCCTTGCAATTTATTTTTATATGATTATTATGGTTTAGTAAAATTATTTATTATAAAACATGAGCTTGTCATGTCCTAATGTATTGTGCAATTTTATTTTTAATATAATAAGAAATATGGTTTCTTTTTTACTAGAACATTAGTTCATAATGATATTGCTATTCTTGCTTGACTCCATATTATATCTTGGGATTAGTAGAGTTTGGAATATGATATAAAGTATTAATTTAACTTATTTTCTTTTACTATTCTACTTGAAGATATTATTATGTCAATTCATTTTTTTTTTCTTAAAAAACCAATTAAGATGTCCCAGCTAAGCTTATAATATCCAAAAATGTTGTGCGATTCTATTTTCAATGCAATAAAAGATGTGATTTCTTTATTGCTATAATTATAGTTCATAATGACAATTATAATATCTCAGTTAGGTACATTCATCCCAATTTAGCTTAAAATTCTATTACATTAATTTTTAATAATATTTAAATAAAAATAATAGTAAATATAATAATTTATTTTTACATATTTTAACTCATGATGAATCTGACTTATTTATAGTAATAAAATAAATATAAAAAAATATTTTGATATTTTACCACGTGCACTACACGTGCATAAAAACTAGTATATATAAAAGCATGAGTTTGGGAAAAACTTTTCATGGTTAATATTGCCCTGCACTATTTTAAATATTTTATTTAAATCTTAATCTATCCTAATCATAATTATATTCTATTCTAATCACGTAAACTATGTATAGCTCAATAATTTAAAAAATAATATTGACAATATAGTTTTACGGTATTAGTTTGCTAAGTTAAAGAAATTATAAGTAGCTCACATACTATAACACATGAAGTATTGTAAAAAAACCTAAAAAGTTTTAAAAGTCCACAAAATACCCTAAAAAGTTCAAAATTATAAAAAACATCTTGACGTCTCAAAACTTAAAATAACAAATATGAAATCAAGAAATAATTAACAGCAGCCTCCAAAGAATTTAAAATTTACAATTAACACCATCAATGTCTCAAAATTATAGAAAAACCATCAAAAGTTCAAATTATAAGAAGACACCCTAAAATTCTAAAAATTTTAAAATTTACAAACAACAAAAATGAATTCAAGAGATTACCCTCAAACACCTAACAATTTAAAATTTGCCAAAGTTAACCTCAAAATTACAAAAAAACTCCTTCAAAATTTAAAAATCACCAAAAACTCTAAATTTTAAAATTTATAACCAGTACACATCAAATCCAAAAAAATTTGGAAGACCGTTAAATCTATATTTTTCAAAATATAACTCAAAGTTTTAATAATTGTAAAAAATACCCACAAAATTTTAGAGTTGTAAGAAATATCCTAACATTTAAAATTTACCATCGACGTCGGTGGTAAATCGCACCCTGAAAAGTAACGTGAATCATAAAAGTTACAACCACCAAACATAAAAGTAATTTTTTTTAAACACTCCTAAAGTTTTAAAAATTATAAATCGCACCCTCAAAGTTCAAAACCACAAAAAGGGCTAGAATTTTAAAACTTGGCAAAGAAAAGTGTAATTGTTTGGTATTCTTTTATATATATATATATATATATATATATATATATAAGAGAAAGTATACTTATATATACTTATACATATATATACTTATATAAATATCTATTTTTATCATCTAAAAATAGTCTAAGTTGATGATTAAAAAAAAAGCAATAAGAATTGATTATAAATATCCATTTAAGGAAAAAATTTGAATAATATATAATAGCTTAAAAATTATCGTCATTATATAAATCAAAGTAACTTCATATAATTTTACTAATAAGATGGAGTAGCAATAATACATAAGTAACATTAGTTGATAGGAGTTTAAATCCATAAAAATAATTAAAAAATATAATATAATAGCTTAGCATTAATTGATAATAATTTAGAAACATTAACATCTGACGCTAATAATATTTATATGGTAAAAGAATACAATGAATTATGTATGGAGAAACTATCAGAATGTTTAGAAATATCCTTCAAAAGAATCAAGCTATTTCCATTAAAAATGTGAAAGTGACGGAAACAAATCTAAATTTTAAAAAACGTTCATAAATCACTTGAATTAACATTAACACTAACATAAGGCATATCTATCAAATAAACACTGACTGGTTTCTATTGAAGAATAATTTAATTTTATCTCAATTATAGAAAAATTCTCAACAGAAGATACGAGAAAAATTAGTAAGTACTCATAAATTTCATACTTTATTCAGCAAATACTAAATAAATTAAAAATTAATTATAACCTAAGGCAAAATGGTAATGAAAAATGCAAGTATTTAGTTCAGATCTTTATGAAAAATGACAGAGATGTAGCAAAGGTAAATACTATTGACTAACAGAAACTCTTATTGGATGCACATTATAAGAATTCATCGTAGAGAAAAACAGAGGTAGCTCCTAATCTTATTTAAGTAGTAAATTATGAACACAAAGAATATCATATATATGAAATTAACATTTATTCTCATTGAAATAGAAAAAAAATTAAAGTCTATATTTCAAGAAGGTTGTGTTAAATATAAAAAATACATTCAACTTCTTTGTAAAGTTAAATGAGAAGATAAAAAATCAACGGGCCCAGAAAAGATAACAGCACAAAAAATAAAACTCTAATCTGATGTCACAATCGACGTAGATGATGATGCTACTATTCTAGAAGAATTTCATAGAAAAAAGATAAAGGATAAGAGGGATTGATCTCAGCTCAATAAAAAAATAAAGCAAATGGAATAAAAGACAATATTTTCTAAATATTTTATAGAATAGTTTAATTATTTTGAGTGAAATTAGGAATCTTTAGAAGGGAGTTTCTGTGACGCCCCTGTTTTCACACATGGCTGTAGTCCAAGGTGAACCCAGAGATGTCAAACCTGCCATGCATCCACACCGTGTAATAACATGTTTCATCAATCACAGTAATATTCTCTAGTGAAATCAATTATGAGTGAAAGTACAAAATAGGCAAAATAAGGAAAAATAAATACAATAGACATGATGTAGAAAGATATATCTCATAAATGATATCATGTCTGAACTAAAATAAATTGAAATACATCTGGAGTCTGAAATAATGTAAAATGTCTCAACATGAGTCAACTGAAAATCGTACAAAGGCACCTAGCCTTTACAAATGGAATACAACTCTAATGTCTGAACAGTGAAAATAAATCTACGGTGGAGTCTCAACTAATAAATCATGCGACGACGACTATGCTAGAAACTCCGTCATCCTGCGGCTCTCCGGAACTCTGAGCTGCCTGAAAGGAAAATTTAAAAGAAAAAGAACAACAGCAAGAGCGTCAGAGCGCTACAGCAAGTTCACCTCCATCCGCCCCCAGGGAAAGGGCTGCTAGATGATGAAGTGGAGGCTCTATTTATTAAGCATAGTCTACCTAGATCATTTTCCCTGTATCTAATGGAATTAATATTTAGAAACTTACAACTTGAGACGTAGTACGTCGAGCGAAATAATCTAAACAAGGAAACCCTCATGTATATACCGTATATCTCAGATAGTAAATAACTAAATATTAACCCTGAACTAAGCAATCAAAATATAACTGGAAAGTAAAGCATCATAATAGACATCAGCATATGTATCTCGTGTACTCGTATAGCAAAGTATCTCAACAATGAGTAGAAACACTTTTGGCATCCGTCAAATACTCAGGTAAATAGTTTATAATATTATCATTCTGAACTTCTTCCAACTCATCGCATCATCACACGGATCGACAAATAGGTATCATCGCATCATAGTGCGGATCGACAAATATGTATCATCGCATCATAGTGCGGATCGACAAATAGGTATCATCGCATCACCGTACGGATCAACAAATAGGTATCATCGCAGTCTCATTTGCGGTGTACTAACTCACAAGTAAATAGATCTCAATTCGTCATAATCCCCGTGGGATACTCAAATGCGTATTTCGTCATATTCATGACTGTAAGTATAACATCGAGCGGCTCAAACTCCGCGATCGCGTCATAAAACGGTGCAAACAAACTCCAGAAAATAAAACTGGGCCAAACTGTCCAGTAAATGGTCAGGGTTACCAACCACGACTATCTGCTGTAATAACAAATTATGAATAGTAGCAGTACTTACTAATAGCAACAGTTCTTTACGACTAGTATCCGTACTCATGAATAGTAACAGTACGTATGAATAGTACCATAGTACGTATGAATAGTACCACAGTACGTATGAATAGTAATAGTGCTCATGAATAGTCCGTGCGTATGAACAGTACCGTGCATATGAATAGTACAGTACTTATGAATAATACAGTACTTATGAATAGTACCGTATGTATGAATAGTACCATACGTATAAATAGTAACAATATTTCCAGCGATGGACATGTACGTATAGTTCTAGCTAGCAATATCATGTCTTTAGGAATTTGGTCTTATATTCTATTCATCAATTTTCATCAATATCAAGTCTTTTCTTCATTCTCATGTATATTCATCAATTTTTATCAATATCATATCTTTTCATTAATATCATGTGTTTTCATCAATATCATGTATATTCCTCAAGATCAAAATTTACTGGGGATGGGTTTGGAAAGAGATGAACTTGCCTTTATTGGTCTCTGAAATTAGACTCCCTATCTGTTCCTTTTCTCCGAATAGCCAAAGTCTTCTCTATCTTTTCTCTCTTTTCTTCCTCTCTGTCTTTTTTTCTCTCTCTCTCTCCTTCTTTCTCTCTCCCTCTCTTTCTCTTTCTCTTTCTCTCTCCCTCTCTTTCTCTCTCCCTCTCTCTCCCCTTCTCTTTCTCACTCTTTTTTCTCTTCTCTGCGTGCTAAGAAGAGGGGGGGAGAGGCTTTTATAGGAGGGGGGTAGGTGGGGGTAGGTGGAGAGAAGAAAAGAAAAGGAAAAAAAATAATATTTATAATTTTATATTATTTAAAAATTGAGTTTCAAATCTCCGTTCTCAGAAAATAATAAAAATTTACCCACAAGACCGTCTCAACATTCTACGATCAATGGTGTAATCCTCATATTTATCTGATCAACATAAAAATTATTAAAAATACAAATATGACAGATGCTAACGGAGTTGACACCGTCTCAAAATAGTATTTCAGTTTTCGTTGTCAAAACGCAACGAAACTTTAATCACAGTACGGTCTTGACATTCTAAAATCAATGGCGTAAATTTCGTGTCCATCTGATTAATACAAAAATTACTAAAAATAAAATAGTATCAGTTTTTAGTAGACTCGCGATACCGAGGCTGAAACTGCGAATCGATCTCAAATCGATTCCAATCTAATCCATTCATCCCAGAATGATCACAAATCATAATAAAACCCATTTATTATTATTTATAATAATATTTTCAAAATTTTCGGGGTTTTACAGTTTCATGAACTTTTTTCAGTACCTTTATATGCTTATGTGGATGCTTTTATCATGTAAAAGTATACTAGAGTTAGCATTAATCTTTAGTTTATAATTTTTTATGAAGTCTACCAATAATTAGGAACAAACATTATGTTCTCTTTTGTATCGTTTTAGCATATTTTTAATCAATCATCTTGCCTTATTGGTTTTAAATTATCACCTTTCTTGTATAAACACTATTTCAATATTTTTTATTTTTGCAACGCTGTACTTTCTCAAGTAAAGCTTGGTTTCACGTCAATCAAAATAATATGAAATTCAAATTGGCTTCTGATTATATATGTTTTCTGTCAATTCAACTATCAACATAAAAATTTAAATTTGGTATAGCCTATTTAAACAAACATAAAAAAATTATCACAATTTTAAAGTTTAGAGGTAAAAGTGAGCAAAAACTATTAAAATGGAATCGAGGAACAAATTTTAGTTAGGAAATAAGTCAAAGATACTTAATCATGATATTTAACCACGTGCATTGCACGTGTATAAACTGTGTGTGTGTAAAGCATTTGCTCGATGTTAATATTATAAATGTCCATCGCCGTGCATTAAATGATTAACAATTTATATTAGTGTTTTCTTCACTATTTTTTTGACAGTGGAGAGGGTTCAAACTCAATCCTTAATGTCGCGCATAAATAGAACTATACATATATATATATGTTTTTGTGATATTCTTTTAATCCAACCCAATAATCCAGTGCCATGAAAATCAGGCGACAAAATCTTTATTTCAAATGAACATACTTTTTGGGGATAAAATTCCCTCAAGAGCAGTACAAGGAAATTAAACTTAAAATGACTTATAGTAAAAGGACATTCTTTATTAACCAATATAAAGCACTTCCGTGTAAATTATTGCTTTCATCAATCAATATTGGCAGCAACACATCCCTTCATCACAGTACGCATCAGAAGCATGAGTTTTCATGCAATCGTCATAGCACTTACTTAAATTACAGTTAGGAAAGGTTTTGCATAATTCCGTTTCAACCCCTGCAAAATAAATAAAAAATATTAGTTTTGTTCATGGGATATGAGAGACAGAGAGAGAGAGAGAGCGCGCGCTTACGGGCTTGCGAAGACGAGATCGCAATGGCTAGGAGAAGAGCCACGAGAAAAGATTTGAAAACCGTAGAGATAACCATATTTTTTTCCCCCTGTTTGTTTGTACATTTTAGATGCAAGCATACATCTCATATTTATAATTAAAGACGAGAGTGTGCATATTGATATTTAATTACCGTGTATACGGTAGGAGATCTTTCTCATATTTTATGGTCAAACACGGGAGTGTGAGATATTTAATTACCATGTATAAGGTAGGAAAATCTTACGGAATGAATGCGCATGGTGATATGATATATATATATGTTCAGTATATTTCTCAGATTTTGCTCAGAGAAAATATGAGGGATGTGGATGTATCATGCGTGTACTTGTATTTACTCGGTATTTCTTTTTGAAAATCAATGTTAATAATGATGGTAGCAATAATATTGTTAAGACTTTTCTCTTTCTTCTAGCTAGCGAAGAAGTAGTTGTTTTGTGATAATTGCTAATGATATATTGTGAAGTAGTTGTTTTGTGATAATTGCTAATGATATATTGTGTTATGCATTCGGATCATCTCCAATTAAATGGTAACCGGAGAAGATCTAATTACCCTAATCATTTGCGTCCATTTCAATTTTAATGGATAAAACCCGATGATGTCACATAGTATTTCCACATATACTAAAAACCCTATTGCTTTACAGTTTATTATTATAAAAACTACTATTTTGTGATAATGAAAATTCTACCTCACACCATCTCATCCATTGAAATTGCAATGAATGTTACGGATTGAAAAAATTAAAGCCTCCCCTCCCCAACTACCATATCCAAAGCATTACGAGTTACTGCCATTGATGTTATTTATTGATTTAATTATTTTGAACACAATAAAAACATAATAACCCAAATCAGCATTGATCCGCCAACGCTATTTAACAAATGGATTTAAAAATTATGCTGACTGGCTTGTTTTATGCACAAAGATAGCACGCAATACCTAACCTATAAATTCTTGCTTCACAATTGCAAATTAACAGGGATAACTAGCATCAACTGAATAAGCTCACACATATGGTATACGAGAACCAAGATAATATCATCGTGGAAGATGAACACAACGTAAATCTTTGCCACAATGCCTACCATGATGTTCTATATGATGAAACATATTACACCATGTCAACCCAATTATTACAATTTGCAATTGCAAAACTGTAGCTAGCTAGCTCGAAGTATGGGTGTACTTTACTGCCAGCGACAGTTTTTCGAGATGTTGTAGTACTTTCACAAATTTGTCTTCGGTTTAGCCCCAGCAGTTACACGGCGAGTTAAAGTGCGCATTGTTACAAACTCTTCAGCAGATGATGGATGGATCCCAACCTGATATAAAACAATAAAATATCAAGATGTGTAAATTTGTCTCAGAAACCAGATTAAATTAAGGTTGTAAGAAAAAGTGCATGGAAAAATAATTAGTTTACCGTGCTATCAAATTGAGCTTTCGTTGCTCCACACTTCAAAGCTATGGCAATACCCTGCAACGCAAATCAAGGAGATGATGGGTTATTGAGTAAAATCAGTTCTCAGGATATCCATGTTCACTAATGATTACATACATTTTATACGGTTAAAGGCAGATACACTCTACCATAAAATACATTTTCCTCGAAGTGTAGACAAAAAATAACTCATCAAGGTTCAAGGGGGTGCAAGCACTAAAAAAAAGTTGAAGGGGTTATAATTGGTTACGCCATCACAAGCACAGAAGGTGTATGTCCCTCAACCCTGTTTTGTGTAGTATAAGAGAGAATAAACTATAGCTTATTTACCTCAAGAAATCTTTAGCTTTATTTAATGACTATTAAAAATATTTTAAGCATCAATTTCTGGTGAATTATATATATGAGTTGCCCTGATAAGATACCTGCATAATTTCAGCTGCATCTGGACCACACATGGAGGCGCCAATTACTTTATCAGTTTCAGAATCAACAAGAAGCTTCATAACCGTTTTTTCTTGTCTCCTGGAAACATGAAAGGGAAAAAAACGAAGAGGAATGCTAAGGCTCGAGACTGTCATGCAAATGCTTGCTAATGTAATATTCAATGTAACAAGGCTAAAAATCAATCTTCCTTAAAGATGAGGATTTATGTAACAAGCAGTAGAAGTTCCATGTAGGGACATACCCAGATACTGTGTTTTTCATTGGATTAAATGATGAGGTGTAGACCAGAATGTCACTCTTACACTCCTCTATAGCTTGCTGTTCACTGAGGCCAACAACAGAGAGAGGGGGAATGCTACAACCAGAAAACAATAATGACATGATGATAACAATAAATAATAATAATAATAACAGTGAGCATTTTAAAGTATTAACCATCAAAGCAAAAAGTAAATCTGTAGATTTGTCTATATATGGTGATTGCATCTATGTGAAACAAGCACTTCTAACATGAAGCCATAGTCAACGTCAAATACTGACACTTTATACATTGGAGATCTCTCAAATGTATCAGCAATTATATCATATCTTCTTAATTCAGAAAACTTGCTTGCCATTTCTCAGATGCATTACCAGCAGTTTTTAATCCACTTCGTTGTTTCCGTTAAAGGTTTGAGGTATATATTTGCATTTATTTGTCCATAAAAAACTATGGAGGGCAAACTGTAGAAGGAAAAGATTATGAACATTTTGACTTATAAAAAACTATGATAAATTTAGAGAAGTTTCAGCATAAGAAGTGACATGTATTGAGTAATGAATAGAAAGTTGAAAAGGCAGGACACATTTGTATTGCGAAGTGAATCTTTTACATCACATCAACTGAATAAGCTCACACATATGGTATACGAGAACCAAGATAATATCATCGTGGAAGATGAACACAACGTAAATCTTTGCCACAATGCCTACCATGATGTTCTATATGATGAAACATATTACACCATGTCAACCCAATTATTACAATTTGCAATTGCAAAACTGTAGCTAGCTAGCTCGAAGTATGGGTGTACTTTACTGCCAGCGACAGTTTTTCGAGATGTTGTAGTACTTTCACAAATTTGTCTTCGGTTTAGCCCCAGCAGTTACACGGCGAGTTAAAGTGCGCATTGTTACAAACTCTTCAGCAGATGATGGATGGATCCCAACCTGATATAAAACAATAAAATATCAAGATGTGTAAATTTGTCTCAGAAACCAGATTAAATTAAGGTTGTAAGAAAAAGTGCATGGAAAAATAATTAGTTTACCGTGCTATCAAATTGAGCTTTCGTTGCTCCACACTTCAAAGCTATGGCAATACCCTGCAACGCAAATCAAGGAGATGATGGGTTATTGAGTAAAATCAGTTCTCAGGATATCCATGTTCACTAATGATTACATACATTTTATACGGTTAAAGGCAGATACACTCT
>NC_033800.1:68062418-68105498 GCF_001876935.1 Asparagus officinalis | reverse complement strand
AAATCATTAACTTGCAAAAACCCCCCCCCCCCCCCCCCCCAAAAAAAAAAAAAAGAAAAACTATTTTTATTGCCAGTTACACCCTCGAAGTGTAGATAACATTGTTTCCATAGTTTGAGATGAACCCTGGAATCACATACCATAAAATACATTTTCCTCGAAGTGTAGACAAAAAATAACTCATCAAGGTTCAAGGGGGTGCAAGCACTAAAAAAAAGTTGAAGGGGTTATAATTGGTTACGCCATCACAAGCACAGAAGGTGTATGTCCCTCAACCCTGTTTTGTGTAGTATAAGAGAGAATAAACTATAGCTTATTTACCTCAAGAAATCTTTAGCTTTATTTAATGACTATTAAAAATATTTTAAGCATCAATTTCTGGTGAATTATATATATGAGTTGCCCTGATAAGATACCTGCATAATTTCAGCTGCATCTGGACCACACATGGAGGCGCCAATTACTTTATCAGTTTCAGAATCAACAAGAAGCTTCATAACCGTTTTTTCTTGTCTCCTGGAAACATGAAAGGGAAAAAAACGAAGAGGAATGCTAAGGCTCGAGACTGTCATGCAAATGCTTGCTAATGTAATATTCAATGTAACAAGGCTAAAAATCAATCTTCCTTAAAGATGAGGATTTATGTAACAAGCAGTAGAAGTTCCATGTAGGGACATACCCAGATACTGTGTTTTTCATTGGATTAAATGATGAGGTGTAGACCAGAATGTCACTCTTACACTCCTCTATAGCTTGCTGTTCACTGAGGCCAACAACAGAGAGAGGGGGAATGCTACAACCAGAAAACAATAATGACATGATGATAACAATAAATAATAATAATAATAACAGTGAGCATTTTAAAGTATTAACCATCAAAGCAAAAAGTAAATCTGTAGATTTGTCTATATATGGTGATTGCATCTATGTGAAACAAGCACTTCTAACATGAAGCCATAGTCAACGTCAAATACTGACACTTTATACATTGGAGATCTCTCAAATGTATCAGCAATTATATCATATCTTCTTAATTCAGAAAACTTGCTTGCCATTTCTCAGATGCATTACCAGCAGTTTTTAATCCACTTCGTTGTTTCCGTTAAAGGTTTGAGGTATATATTTGCATTTATTTGTCCATAAAAAACTATGGAGGGCAAACTGTAGAAGGAAAAGATTATGAACATTTTGACTTATAAAAAACTATGATAAATTTAGAGAAGTTTCAGCATAAGAAGTGACATGTATTGAGTAATGAATAGAAAGTTGAAAAGGCAGGACACATTTGTATTGCGAAGTGAATCTTTTACATCACTTCCTAACAAATGACTTTTTCACTAAAAAAATGTTCATTACTTTTCTTCACAACAGGATAGAGCACAGGGGCGGATCCAGAAAGTTTGGTCGGCAAGACTACAAGTCTATAAATATAGTTAGTATATGACACATTCGCCTAAATATAAATGACTCCAAAACCAAATAAGCATACATATACACAAACAAAATATAGTCAATAAAGGTACCTTACTAAAAAAATTACGATTGTTTCCTCAGTGGTTTCACATTATGATAACATTGTATGAATTTCTCATTAACTATGCTATAAAAGATATCTATTTCAATATACGTGACCAAACAATTATTTAACTAATCATCACCCATGCAGTTATGCATTCCATTTTTCACTATATTCAGTGCACAGAAAGTTCTTTTCACGGTCGTAGTAGCAACTAATAAGATCAAAGCTAACTTCAGCATAAGATGCATCACTTATGAAGATACATCAAAGGGTACGCAGTATGCTTCCCATTCTCATCGATCATGATTTTGTCTGTGATAGATGAGATTCCTCTTAGGGCTACTTGAAGAAATGGTAGTTATAATGCTAAAAGATAACTGCTAGATTGTGTACTCTAAAAACTTCAATTATCTGGGGCTTTAGAACCTGATACAGATTATGGAGCAGTCTTATCCAATATCCAGAAAAGTACAATTACCAGATATATTATGTGAAAGTAATATCATTGTTGTAAGGGTTTATACTCAAAGTTGGGTCCGTCCCTGTTGTGTTTCTTTAGGATTATTTGGACGTTTATATTGAAACATACTAGGCTTAGGATCAATGGATCAATTAATGTAGGGTCAAATTGCTTAATGCTCAACATATTTGTTAGGGATCAGTGGGGCAGCTATCCCCACTATATATCCACCAGTGGCATTATAGGTTGTGTTTAGCTGAACAACACAGACTACTTAGCAACATTATGAAATAATGTTTAAGATAAAGCAAAGAACAAGATAGTGTAGGATCATCGCCACATAAATGGGGATAATAAAAAGATAATGGACAGAAAACTGATGGGAACTGAGTCAAAAATAGCTAAATTACCTGAAAACAGCACAGGGTATATGTTTATAGTCTGGTTTAGTAGGCTGCCCACCGAATACTGTTTTCTACAAGCGCAGAACATATAATTCAGAAAAGAGGAATAGAAAATCTGCAACTACAATATATCAAAGGAAATAAATACATTCGCATGTTAATTTTAAAGTACCGAAAAGCAAGTTCCTTCCATTAATGCCACAGGAGTGAGATTCATTCGGTTTGTAACATCTCCAACTGCCCAAATGCTGGGGACAGTAGTACGGGAGTATTCATCTACCTAAAGATATATAAAATTGCTATTAGTCAGTAATATATATATAATTGCTATTAGTCAGTAATACATGAAACCACAATAACAATAGATATTTTACTAACACCCACTTCTTTAACAGGGGTAAATCAGTAGCAAATTTCTAGAAATATGCTGCATGTGACTTGTGTTATTAGCAAAAGCAATCTTACCTTAATTGCTCCAGTTTTATCAAGCTCAACACCAACAGATTCTAAGTTCAACCTCTTTGAGTTTGGAGCCCTACCTGTGACCCATTAGAGAATAATATATGACAGAGCATCACACACTTTGTATTTGCAGCATTTTTTGAAAAATATCTAAAGCAGAGAAAAATAATGGAAAGTAACCACTTGAGAATATCAACATTGACATATATTGTAAGTCGTCATAGGCAGACGGGCAAAGTATGTATAGCTTAATGATTCGATATTTCGGTGTGTAATAAAAAAATGGACAGTATAGGCATTCATTGTAATATGGGATATCTTATTAACAAGCTTTCTTGTAAAGTTTTGACGGAAATTTTTTAATTGATATTCAAGTATCCATGAGTTAATAAGGATCGCAATTCCATGATAGAAAAGAAATTATGAAACATGACATCACTAACACGATTTTCTCTTCTAATAAAAAGTCACTCCCTTGGTGAAACTTGTTGAGAATCCTTGAGGTATTAATTCAACCATAAAAATAGCTAATTTATCTAATGTGAAAAGACTAATATATTAATTGGAAAAATAGAAAACATAAGAGCATGCTATTACCTGTGGCAAATAGAACAACATCTGCTGTAAGTTCATCCCCATGGTCAGGAACAACTCTAATGCCATCTTCAGTTTTATGCAACTGGTGAAAATGACTTATGCAATTTGTGAGAAACCAAGATTAAGTAACAGAGAATGTGTTACATGAGTGAAGTCTTATTTAGACTAATGTACCTCGGCTATATTTGTCCCTGGATGCAAGTTAATACCCCTTCCTTTAAGGTTTGATGCGACAACTTCTCTCATCTCATCATCAAAACCCCTATAATATAAACCTCCCATTACCAAAGGATGCTTCATATGAAACTAAATTGAGTTTCTAAAATCAAAACATAAGGAACATCAACAGAAAATGGATAAAATGGTTTAACATCAGCAGCAAATACCTCACCTGCTTACTGGGTAAAATCTAGCATGTGTAACCAAGGAGAAACCCTACAAAGTTCCCCTAGACTAAGTAGTATAGAAGGGGAAAGATCATACATCTTTCAAGGGAAGCATTCAGCTCAAGGCATGACTACAACTAAAGCTTAAGAGAACATTCTCATATTATTGTCTAAAAAATATCTTTAAGCTTATAAAAATGAAGTTGATCAGAAGTCATATAAACTATCAATGTTCAATAAACCCTCAAATTGAGGAGATCAAAAGTACCAAAACAAGAATCAAAGAATTGAGATATTATTCATGCTTTCAAAAGGTTTGGTTAACAGAAAGAGAATCAAGAGCAACGAGTTAAAGTGTAACTAGATGTTCTTCCTACTACTTCCTCTGGAATAACATGCAATCATCCAATTAATAAATCAATTTTGGTTTTCAAGTAAATTGAAGGAAATTGCAGCATTTGAGAAGCCAGTACAAGGGCAAATAGATCAGACTTTAGTGGCATAAACACTGAATGAACTTCAATAAAAGGCTGGCTGTTCTTTATCTGTTTGCGTATGAATGGCAGAAGATAATAAAAACTACAGCACAAACCTCAGTGGGAGTTCCTTTCTGTAAAATAAGTCAACTTTAGCACCCATCCCTCGCCATATCGAAGCAAACTCAACAGCAATATACCTGTATTAAAAACAATGCAACCATGATATATCAAAGCAAGCAACAAACCAATAAGTAGTAATTGATCTGCAAGTAGTGAGAAGGAAAATAAACAAATCATTGCATACCCTCCACCATATACAACAGCGCGTTTGGGAAACTCTTCCAAGCTCAACGCTTCATCTGAGGTAATGCCCAACTCCTAATATTTCATATCAGAGGAAAGCATTTTTAGTATAGAAAAGATTATATAGAAACAATTTTAGTCAAGCAAAATAACACAAACCTTCCCTGCGATGGGTGGACGCTGAGCTCGACTGCCAGTTGCAATCAGAATATGTTTTGCTGAATATTGTTGCTTTGAACCATCTGCTTGTATCACCTCCACTCTATGAGCATCGACAACCCTGCCTTCTCCTTCAAGCAGAGTTACACCAGAATTGGCCAACATTCTCTTGTATATTCCATTTAACCTAGTTATTTCATTATGCTGCACATAACTAACACAAAGTTAGGGAAATCTCAATTCAGAAGGATCTAAAACAAATCTCGAGCAAGTAAAATAAAACGAGACAGTGCCTGGTAAGGATAGAACACCCTAATCTCCAACTAGAAAAATCCAAAACTGATAGAAACAATAACATGATTTACTAATGGCACACTAATAAAATAAAATTTCCTAGTGATAGCAAAAGTCAAAAGGGTAATGGTATCGCTAGGGAAATTTAAAACCTCTAGTTACCTATCAGAAAGGGTAGAGACCAAAAGAACTTTTTATTTTCTTAAGCATGAAACTAGGCACCATTTTACAGTTGACATGCAGTAATTACATCATATATACTTCAGTTGACATGCAGTAATTACATCATATATACTTCATCTTCAATGTCTTCAATAATCAATAGCCAACTCATTAAATGGATGAGCATATCACTCTCTATGACATGTTAACAACTTAAGAGTAGGAAACGACGTATCAGGCAACTGAACTCGTGTTTAATGGCTTAAGCCACCACCCAGAGATTTTTGTATCCCAGGTCACCCAGATACACCTGGCTTCTAGTTCAGTGGATGCAGCAACACTCGTCAAGACCCCAAAATTCAGGAATATTGACCAACACTTCTCGATACTCCACAACTATACTGACTTCAATTGTTATAATTATAAGAGCCTCATACTATTACCATGAATAAGTCTCAGAAAATATAAAGTTTGAGGCACGTATTCGAACAACCTATCAGAAAATAGAAATAGGTGGACCTGAAACTAAGGTTGCTTAGACAAAGATGATTATGAAGCAAAGCTCCCAGAAATCAGATTCCGTTTCACATACACAGAGATAGTGTGACAGATGAAGAGTTGTTCGCAACCTAATCAAAGATGGCAGGCCTAGGTGTTGCAAAAATGACAATGATCTAAAAAAGGTAACTTACTGAGGTTCCAAAAACTGCTAAAATGATGTACTCATAAGAGGCGCAATTAAAATTTTATTTTTGTATCCTATAAATTTATGAAAATTTAGGTAAACGAAGGCAGTCCTACATCGAAACTTTGCCATTCCAAAATGTCTTAGCCAATCATAAAGACTAGATATTTAAGATAAATAAACATAACATGGTTGACATACAGCAACAACACAGAGTCATGTTAACGATAATGACTGGTAGGATATTGTTGTAACTGCCTTAGGGATAAAGGATTTGATCCACGCTAATTGCCATTATCAGGCCTAAGGTCCACAACCAGAGACCAATATAAATTGATGTTCATACATTTGAAAGCTTATTAAGAAAAAAAATTTGCATATCACAGTCAAATGGAGGTAGTATTTACCTTGTTATGAAGAAGTTTTTTCCAGTTGAAATCAATTTTTTCACCAAGCTCCCAACCAAAATTTCTTGCATCCTGCAGAATATGGCAGCATTTATTTGCTAATGTACATGCCAATTAAAATCAGGCCAAAAAATAAGGAAATCAGCGACACAAAATATATGACAAACTCCATTGGTGGATATTCATCTGACCTCTTAGTTATTATTATTATTATTTTTAATCAACAGGTAATGCAGAACTTTCCCCTTTGTGTATTTTTTTCAGAAGTTTGATCGTGATAATACTTTATGATACAAATAACATTCCCCTGAGTCATTTAAGCAGTTAGCTAACCGTACCTCAAATTCACCTCCAAACGTTGCCCCATATACTAGTATCTTCTTAGGAACACAGCCTCGAATCACACATCTACAAATTTGGATCATTAATTATGTATATATGAAAAGAACTGAGTACATGCAATTAAAAACTAAAGAATATCCATTGCAGAGGAGCCAGGAGGATATGAGACTTAGCATTGTTTCTTACGTTCCTCCTACTCCACCAATAACTTCTGAACTGATTGGATGGAATGGAAGCTCACAAATTGCAACCTGCATCACAATTTAAAATTTTACCTCCCACTAGTGACCAATATATGCAACAACAAGAAAAAAAATAGTGACTGATAAATGCAATAGAGTTCAGCTATCATTGCATAACGAAGAGAGGTATAAAAGCCAACATAACAACGAAATTAAAAGAGCAAGAGTTGGCACACGTTTAGGCCCTAAGGTAAATAATAAGTCCATTAGCCGACAGGCTTCCACAACATATTCCATAATCAAAGAAAGAAAATTGGATTAAAAAGATAAGAAATGCAAATATAATCCTTGTGAGATTGGATAATGTGGCTCACTTTATTTCCTCCTTATGCCATTCACACGGACCAGTTTGACCAAAAGAGGGCAAATAAACATTATCCAAATAAAAAAAGAATATGGTTAGAAAGCTCCTGAGGAAGTCTATAAGATTCCTAACATAAAAGGCTTTGATTTTCATCTTATTTTTATGAAATCCTGCTTGGAAAAGGATCAAAATAATAAATAGTTTCCCGTAATTTTTATCAGTCGTTTAAGAGTCAATGCCAATTTCAATTACTACAGAAATTTAGACTTATAGTCTTCATTGCTTGTACTAATTAAAGTCAAATTTCTAGTTGCTATTTTCGATTCAACAACGAGCCTTATACCTATAAAACAACAGCTTGTAGACTTTGATTTCAACAAAAGTTGCTCTAATTGATGTAATCTAAATATTAAACACTGAGAAATCGAGGATTAGTGATGCAAACCTTAGCTCCAAAACCTGCAGAAGTCCTCGAAGCTCGAACTCCGCCGCTTCCAGCGCCAATGACGAACAGATCGTAATCGAACTGCTGCTCTCCTTCAACCTCTCCATCGATCAGCATCTTTCTCGACATGATTCCTGCTAACAACAAAATTTTACCTTAAAAAATTATAATTTCAGTTCATTTTCACTAATAATCGAAAGAAATGAGCAAACTTTGTTGGCCAGATCAAAGATGCGGAATCGGGGACTTACGTAGGAATCTAGGGTTTTAGGGTTCGAATTTGAGAAGAGAGAACCAAACGCAATATTTTCGCCCTTTTTTCTTCGTCGAGATCGAGATGGGAAGAGAGAGTGGTGGGCTTACGAGAATCAAAACGAGCGGAGGGCTACAGGGAAGACGCGTATTTATTATAGCTACATTTCAGCTTATGACCATGAACTCTTCAGTAATGACGAAATTGCCATTTTGGATGATTTCTTTAATATAATATAATATTATTAGAGTTTTGCTACAGGGACCCAAAATATGAGACCAATAAGGGGCTGTTTGGAGGTTTTTTTGGATGGTAAAAGAGGAGAAAGCTGCCAAAAATGTCAGCTTTTTGACAGCTTTCCCCCAAAATCACCTTTTTAATGGGTGATTTTGGGGGAAAGCTGCCAAAAAGCTGACATTTTTGACAGTTTTCCCCACTTTTACCACAAAAAAAAAAGAACCAAACAGCCCCTAAGGGGGACAAGTGAGGTGTCCACCTCCTATTAGATAATGAGTTGACCATCATTAATGATGATCAACTCATTATCCAATAGAAGGGGGACACCTCATTTGTCCCCTTTATTGGTCCCATATTTTAGGTCTTTAAAGAATTTTTCATATTATTATTTTATTTTGATTGTAGAAATATGATAGTTTTTGAGTGAAATAGAATAGGCCATTCAAATATTATGCGGTAAATTAAAATTTCGCCTTCTGCTAACAAACGTCCAACTATAAAAGAATTATGGCTCTGTCCCTGGTATCAAATATGATTTTTTTTTTTTTTAATAATAAGTATAAGGAAATAATTAATAAGAAATATATCAGGGGTTAGACTTGGGAATTTTTTGATAATGAAGTAATGGCCCGCGAGAATGGACCAAGGATAGCTACTCCACAAAAAAATGGTGGTAAAAGGAGAGGTCGTAGTCAAAGAGGCCGCATTGCTTTTGTACTTTACAAATCAAAATTTTGGGCCCAATATGTCGTCATTGATGACCACAACTGCCAATTTAGAAATTTAAAAAAAAAACAGAGAGGGAGAAAGTTATTGGAAATGGATTTGTAACTACTACATTAAAAAAAACTTAGCGAGAGTAGAACAAATTTAAGGGACATGCAAAAAGTTCATCTCGCTAAATACAGATATAATAAAATTCTAACCACTTGCATGTGCGATAATGCACTAACCACGCCTCTATTGATAATAAATTATTTAACAAGGCCACAACATTTTTTTAAGGGAGCACATGTTGTTCGCTTTGTAAAAAGGGCCGATTTGCCTTGGATCTTACTTTAAATAGAAAAAAAGAAATTTATGAAGGAACAAACCACGAGGTATATCTTGAAGTGGATTAGTGCAAGCAATGTAAGTCTTCGCAATTTAATCTCGCAAGGTCAAATTTCATAACGTAAACTGCGTGATATGCCTCGTTAGTCGTTGAGCATGAAAGAAATTAACAGAGCAAGAAAGCAGATGATATGTGAGAGGAAAAATTCCTAATCTTTATGATCTGAACTTTGCCTTATATAGGCTTACATAAGAAACATTATTCAAAACTACTTGGCCAAAAAATCAGAAAATAAATTAACTAACAAATCTTCTAGCTGTGACTTGCTAACAACTTCAACAACTACTAAATCTCCTTTTGATTTGAAAACTAACAAACTTTGAATCATTATCCAACACTCCCCCTTGATTCAAAGTTGGTAATGAACAAATGAGCCCTAAGTGTTTCAAACTTTGCTCGTGGCAGAGCTTTAGTAAACAGATCGGCCAGCTGTTCATCTGATTTGCAAAATTCCATCTTGATTTCTTCTTTTGCAATAAGTTCTCTAATGAAGTGATGCTTGATTTCTATGTGCTTTGTTCTTCCATGCACAACTGGATTCTTTGTCATGGCCACAACAGACATGTTATCACAGAAAACTTCTGTAGCTTGTAGTTGCTTTTGATTCAAATCATTAAGTAGCCTTCTCAGCCATATTGCTTGACAAGCAGCTGTTGTAGCTGCTATGTATTCCGCCTCTGTTGAAGATAATGCTACAGTTGATTGCTTCTTTGAAGCCCACGTAATTGATCCTGAACCAAGCACAAAACAATTCCTAGTTGTGCTTTTTCTATCATCCTGTGAGCCTGCCCAATCACTATCGGTATAACCTGTCAACACAAACTCATCTTTCTTCAAATACCATATTCCAAGATTTTTATTATCAGCTACATATCGAAGAATCCTTTTTGCTGCTCCAAAATGCTGTTTTGTTGGACTGTTCATAAACCTTGAGATTAAGCCAACTACAAAGGCTAAGTCTGGTCGAGTATGCGTGAGATAGATGAGTCTTCCCACTAGGCTTATGTACTTTCTTGCTTCTGCCATTCCTGTGTCATCCTCAGCTGTCAACTTCTCATTCACATTCATTGGAGTTGATGCAGGTTTACAACTTAGCATGACAAACTGCGTTAAAAGATCAGTAGTATATTTCTGTTGTGAAAGAAATATGTCATTCTTGGTTTGTTTGATTTCCAAACCAAGAAAGTAGCTGAGTCTTCCTAAATCTGTCATCTCAAACATACTCATCATGGCATTCTTAAATTCATTAATAAGCTGCATAGATGATCCTGTATAAATTATGTCATCGACATATAAGCTAACCATAACAAAATCTTTCATAACTTGCTTCTTTATGTATAATGTTGGCTCATTTGGACTTCTCTGAAAACCATTCTGATGAAAGAACTCATCAATCTTATTGTACCATGCTCGAGGGGCTTGCTTCAAGCCATATAATGCTTTTCGTAGTTTGTATAACTTGTTCTCTTCACCTAGAATAACGAATCCTTCTGGTTGTTGCACATACACTTCTTCTCTCAAATCTCCATTAAGAAACGCAGACTTAACATCAAACTAAAATACAGTCCATTGTAACTGAGCTGCAAGTGCAAGAATCAACTTGACTATCTCCATTCTTGCTACAGGTGAGAATGTTTCTTCAAAGTCAACTCCAGGTTCTTGAGCATATCCACGAGCCACCAATCTGGCTTTGTGCTTCTGTATGCTCCCATTAGAATGATATTTGGTCTTGAATATCCACTTCAAACTAATGGCCTTCTTTCCCTCTGGTAAATCTGTAAGTTTCCAGGTCTCATTCCTTTTAATTGCTGATAATTCTTCTTTCATCGCCTTCTTACACACTTCACTTTCTATTGCAGATTCTACACATCCTGGATCTTTAGCAAACATTGCAAATGTGCAAACATCAGTATCATCTTCTCCTTCAATCTGAAACCTGCGTCGAGGAATTAAGCCACGCTGACTCCTGCGTAGCTGAGGAGTCTCCTCCTCATTTTGAGTCTCATTTTGTGAAGTCTGTGAGCTACTACTGCTAGCTGCTGGATCACACTCAGCTTCTTCATCCCTTGTTTTCTCCTGTTCTTCATGAGATGGTATGTTCACGATGGGAGTTTGCTTTGCACCAGTTTCTTCAAAATTTAGTTTTTCATCAAACTGAACATCTCGACTAACAACAATTTGCTTCTTCTCTAGGTCAAACAACCTGTATGCCTTTGAATTGGAGCAGTAAACAACAAAAATATACTTCTTTGTTTTTGACTCAAGTTTATGTCGATGAGAAGTCACTAAAGCATAGCACAAAGAGCCAAAAATTCGAAGATGACTAACAGATGGTTTAAATTCATACCAGGTTTCAAAAGGTGTTTTGTTCCACACTGCTTTTGTAGGAGAAATGTTGATCAGATAGACTGCAGTAGCAACAGCTTCTGCCCAAATGTTCCACACTGCTTTTGTAGGAGAAATGTTGATCAGATAGACTGCAGTAGCAACAGCTTCTGCCCAAAATTCATCTGAGAGATTTTGTAGGAGAAATGTTGATCAGATAGACTGCAGTAGCAACAGCTTCTGCCCAAAATTCATCTGAGAGATTTTTTGCTTTTATCATGGAACGAGACATTTTAACCACAGTCCTGTTTTTACGCTTAGCTATGCCATTCTGTTCTGGGGTATAGGGAGCTGTAAGATCCCTCTTAATTCCTTGCTCTTCACAAAACTTGTTAAATTCTGTGGAACGGAATTCTCCTTCTCTGTCAGTTCTCAACACCTTCAGTTTCTTACCATTTTGCTTCTCTACGAGTGCCTTAAATTTCTTAAAACACTCGAGTGCTTCAGACTTGTAGATGAGAAAATATACCCAACACATTCTTGAGAAGTCATCAATAAAGAGCAAAAAATACTTACTACCAGTGTGTGATTCTGTCCTCATGGGACCACAAATGTCTGCATGTAGTAGTGCAAGCTTCTCCTCTGCTCTCTTTGATTGTCCTACAGGGAAAGACCTTCTTGTTTTCTTTCCTAGAGCACAACCGTTGCACACATGGTCCAATCCCTTGATTGTAGGTAAACCTTTTACCATTCCTTTGCTTGCAAGTAGTTGTAAACCCTTGACATTAAGATGGCCATAACACTGATGCCACACTTCAGAGTCATCAAATCTGCTGCACATCATTCCATGAATTTCTTTACAGAAGAAATTTATGGGAAACATCTTGTTTTTACTCATCTTGGCCTGTAAAAACACTTCACTTGTTTTTTCTTAACAGTGCAAGCATTATTCTCAAACATGACAGAATAACCAGAATCAACTAGTTGCCCCACGCTTATCAGATTATGAGCCAAACCTGGTGCATAGTGAACATTCTGAATCATCTTTTCTTTCTCATCAATGTTGACAGCAACAGTTCCTTTTCCTTCGATTTGAACCTGCTTGTCATCTCCCAATCTGACTTGGGATTTTTGCGTCTCATCTAGCTCCTTGAACTTTGACTTATCACCTGTCAAGTGATTTGAACACGCACTATCAAGATACCAAATTTCTTTAGAGGTAGCTTGGGGACTTACATATGTCATAAACAGGTAATCTTCTTCTTCTTCTTCTTCTGCATATTGAACTTGTTTGTCTTTGATCCAACAGTCACTTTCTTTATGTCCAAACTTCTTGCAGTAAGTGCACTGGATTGTACTCATTCTTCCACGTCCTCTTCCTCTAAATGCTCATCTACCTCTGCCTCTGTTTGATGTGAATCGTGCTTGCTCCCCCTGAACTTGAAAAGCTTGCTCTTCTTCATTGGCTATATTTCTATTGATTCTGGTCTCATGTGTTTGCAGAGATCCTATGAGTTCATCAACAGAATAGGTGGAGAGATCTTTAGATTCCTCTATAGCTGCAAGCACATGATCAAACTTGGGAGACAGGCTTCTCAAAATCTTTGCAACAACAATCTCATCAGTCACTTTATCACCATATGCTCTCATTTGGCTAACAACAGATGAAATTCGAGCAAGATATTCTTGTACTGTCTAATTATTTTTCATAATTGTTGTTTCAAGATCTCTTCTAAGAAATTGTAATTTTACTGCGATTACCTTGGCAGAACCTTGGTACTCAGTCTTGAGAGTGTCTCATGCCTCCTTTGCTGAGGTTGCTGCTGTAATCCTTGAGAATATAGAATCATCCAGTGCTTGTTGAATGAAGAACAATGCCTTTGCATCTTTCTTAAGAGTCTCCTTGTTGCTGTAGACGTCTAAAAATGCCTATAGATATAAATATCCCTATCTAAGTCAGAGGGGATCATCCAAAGCCAAAAGAAGCAAAGGAACAGGTGAAACAACATAGAAGAACAATATGAACACCCGTGACAAGGAACACTGACGCGCATAGGCGCGGTAGTGGAAGGTGTTGCGCACACAAATAGAGTGTTGCGCCTTTGGAAATTTGTAGAGATCTTCGATAGCTTTCTAACGCATCTTGGATCACCTCATTCCGAGATCGGACGAGGGAGTTAGAGCCAAAATACTCGAGACAACGCAAACTACCTCAGAGGTGCGCGGCAGTGTATACTGACGCGCATAGGCGCGGTAGTGGAGAGTAACGCACAAGTAAACAGAGTGATATGCCTATAGGAGGTTTTATATCTCTTCGTTAGCTTTCCAACGCATCTTGGATCACCTCATTCTGAGATCGGACGAGGGAGTTAGAGCCGAAATACCCGAGACAACGCAAACTACCTCAGAGGTGCGCGGCAGTGTACACTGACGCGCATAGGCGCGGTAGTGAAAAGTGACACGCACACAAACAGAGTGACGTGCCAATAGAAGGTTGTAGATCTCTTCGTTAGCTTTCCAACGCATCTTGGATCACCTCATTCTGACATCAAACGAGGGATTTAGAGCCAAAATACCCGAGACAGCGCAAACGGTCTCGGTAGTGCGCGTCAGCAGCGACTGCCGCGGTAATGTCTCACAGATTTAAGCCATGATATGATCCAAATCTAAAGAATCTCAAAATACAAAAGTTGTAGATCTTTTCGTCATCTTTCTAACGCATCTTAGATCACCTTATTCCGATATCGTATGAAGAAGTTAAAGCTAAAATACCCGAGAGGTGTGCGGCAGTGATAACTGCCACGGTAATGCGCGCCATCGTACACTGCCGCGCCCACTGAGAAGCTGAAAACGTTATTTTTGACAGTTTTCTCGAGTTTTGTATAGCCCACATGACTTATTAATTGCTGGGGGTCATTTATGAACGTGGGGAAAGCAGTTACGAGCGAAAATTATGCCCACTACCCACGAAAATCGTGGCATTTAAGGAGTTTAAAGTCGTGGGATGACGGTTACAAACTAGAGCGGAACCACTCCTTTGACCGCGCCAGCGGCGACTGCCGCGCCAAAGGAATTTCTTCAGCCGTGTCACCTATGGCTGCCGCGCCAAAGTCACTTCTTCAGCCGCGTCACCCCTGGCTGTCGCGCCCAAAGGGACAGTTGCTGATCGGTTATTTTCTTCAGTTATCATCCAAGGAGGCTATAAATACCCCCTAGGGCCATCATTGAGAGGGAGCCAGGCAGGGAGAGCAATTAAGGTAGAGAGACTTGAGCTTTTGGTGAATTAGAGCAAGAGAGAGAGTCTTCATTCTTCACAAACATCCTCAAGAAGCTTTTGGCGATTCCTGGAGATCTAAGCTCTAACTTGATCTTTAGAAGAGTGAACATCTTACATCGATAAGATATTCGCTTTAAATTGAGATCTAAGCTCTAACTTGATCTTTAGAAGAGTGAACATCTTACATCGATAAGATATTCGCTTTAAATTCTTACTTCGATAAACGAAGGAAGAATCCCCAAAACCTTCACGATTCAACTAGAATCTGTGATTTGGTGGTCCACGGGTTAACGCTGTTAGGAATCTTGATCCCAAGATTAGTTTATTTTGATGACAACAAATATTATATGTTGTGTGTATTATGTGCTAACATTTGTTTTGTAGTATCAGAGTTATATCAATAATTATATTCAAAGAGATACTCAAGACATAGATGAGTTCAAGGCAAAATGAAGCAAAGAAAAAGATATATTTAATTGTCAAAATGTAACTTTATATTTTCTTTGCTTAGAAATTTGTACAAGCCCTGATCACTCACACACATGTACACATATAGTGTTAGAACACACTAACACATGCTTAGTGTGTTGGTTAACAATAGAAATCCCCTATGTTAGCCATTAGAGTTTATAAATATTGGGTAAGTCTTAAAATATTTTATTTACACTCATTACCAATTAGAATCTGGAAAAACTCAAAAGACCAAAGTTGTAGGTCTCTTCAAGAGCTTTCTAACAAATCTTAAATCACCTCATTCCGATATCGAATGAGAAAGTTACAGTCAAAATACTCAAAGAAAAATTCCAGAATCTGTGAGTTTACAGTGTGGTCGACTACTATGCATTGTAGTCGACTACTAAGCAATTTTCTGACTTCACAGAGTCTATTTAGACTCAGTGTAGTCGACTACTATGACTTGTAGTCGACTACAGATGCAGTTTTTCCAGATTTTAGGTTTTAAATAAGTGATTGTTTATAGCCGTTTTGTGGACGTTAATTGGGTTTAAAATTATGTCATTTCAGAGGCTATAAATAGGTTTAAACATCAAAAAACAACGACTTTGTGCATATTCACTCTCTAATTTTTCAGATTTTCATGCTAAGTGTTTAGAAAAAGAGAGTTGCTGATATTGACTTGGTTTCAATCATTCTTAGAGATTGTATAAGCAATATTCAGAGAGTTAAAAGAATCCTAAGCCACTGCAGCACTTCACTACACATTCAAGGCTTATAAGATCAATTGTGTTCTTGATTCAAAAAGAATTTCTCTCGGGTTTGAGAGGGTTGATCTCTTGGTTTAGAGATTGGGTGGCAATTGGCATGGTCTTGTCAATTGGTGTTGCAATTTGCATGGTCTTGCAAATTGGTCAGGTTTGCTTTTGATTTTGTAAGGTTTCAAAATCATAGTAGAAATCTCAAGCGGGATTTGCTTGGGGACTGGATGTACACCGGGGAGGTGGAACCAGTATACATGCTTGTGTTTGTGATGTTCATTTTCTGAGATTGCCATTCTTTCTTTGCAATTTATAATCTACTTTGCAAACTCACTCTCTAGTGTTTAAGTGTAAAGTTTCCGTAGATTTTTATAAGAGCGCACTCTATTCTTAAGGGTCACGATCCTACACTTGGTATACATAAGCAAAACAATGAATGCTCTATTTTGTGCTTTGGACAAGAACGAGTTCAATCGCGTGTCTACTTGCAATTCAGCCCATCAAATTTGGCATACATTAGAGGTAACACACGAAGGTACAAATAAAGTTAAAGAATCTAAAATATCTGTTCTTGTGCACAGGTTTGAGTTATTCAAAATGAAAGAACAAAAAGAGGAATCCACTCACATGTGCTTCATGGCACAAGAAGATGAGGTATGCAATAATGAAGAATTATTAGATGCTTTCAATGAATTATATGAAACATTTTTGAGATTAAAGGCTTCACATAATTTTCTTAAAGGTGAAAATAAAAGATTACTTGAAGAAATTTCTGATTTTAATTCTTCTACTATTTCTAATTCTCAAGTAATTGAATTGAAAGAGGAAAATAAATCCTTGCTTAAAGAAAATCATATTTTGACTAATGAGAATGTTTATCTAAAATCAGAATGCAATGATTTAAAAATCCGCATTAATGTTTTAGATAAAGATATTTCTTCTATTAAATTAAAATATGATGATATATGTTTGAATGTTAGTAAATTCAATAAAAGTAAAGAGAATTTGAATAATTTGCTCTCATTTCAAAAATCTTCAAACAATCATTTTGGCATTGGATTTGTTCCTAAGTATTTTACAAAGAATGATTATGTTTTGAAGAATAATAATAAGAATATTCATGCTAAACAAAATATGTATATATGGATTCCTAAGAATTTGAATATTAATGATAAGAATGATTATATTTCATCTTATATGTCTGAAGTTTGCAATTCAAAGAATTACACTTATGTTAATAAATGGAAACCAAATTCCAAGTGGATTTGGATTCCTAAGGGCTAATCCTAATGATATAATATAAAAAGGTACCAAAGTGCTTAATATTTTTATTAAGGTACCCGAGAAAAGAAAATTTTAATTAGAATTATGTTTATTTCTTTTTGCTAATGACAAAGGGGGAGTTATATAGAAAATTTTAGATTTTTTACTAATGCTTTGATGCAGGGAGAGTTAAAAGATTTTATTTAACAATTTTATGCAGGGGGATTAAAAATTTTATATCTTAATAACATATATTTGTCATCATCAAAAAGGGGGAGAATGTTAGGAATCTTGACCCCAAGATTAGTTTGTTTTGATGATAACAAATATTATATGTTGTGTGTATTATGTGCTAACATTTATTTTGCAGTATCAGAGTTATATCAATAATTATATTCAAAGAATACTCAAGACATAGATGAGTTCAAGGTAAAATGAAGCAAAGAAAAAGATATACTTTATTGTCAAAATGTAATTTTATATTTTCTTTGCTTAGAAATTTGTACAAGCCTTGATCACTCACACACATGTATACACATAGTGTTAGAACACACTAACACATGCTTAGTGTGTTGGTTAACAATAGAAATCCCCTATGTTAGCCATTAGAGTTTATAAATATTGGGTGAGTCTTAAAATGTTTCATTTACACCCGTTACCAATTAGAATCTGGAAAAACTCAAAAGCCAAAGTTGTAGGTCTCTTCAAGAGCTTTCCAACAAATCTTAAATCACTTCATTCCGATATCGGAGAGAAAGTTACAGTCAAAATACTCAAAGAAAAATTCCAGAATCTGTGAATTTACAGTGTAGTCGACTACTATGCCTTGTAGTCGACTACTAAGCAATTTTCTAACTTCACAGAATCTGTTTAGACTCAGTGTAGTCGACTACTATGACTTGTAGTCGACTACAGATGCAGTTTTTCCAGATTTTAGGTTTTAAATAAGTGATTATTTATAGCCGTTTTGTGGACGTTAATTGGGTTTAAAATTATGTCATTTCAGAGGCTATAAATAGGTTTAAACATCAGAAAACAAGCACCAAGTTTTGTACTTGCAAGATCAAACATTTTGTTCATATTCACTCTCTAACTTTCCAGATTTTCATGCTAAGTGTTTAGAAAAAGAGAGTTGCTGATATTGACTTGGTTTCAATCATTCTTAGAGATTGTATAAGCAATATTCAGAGAGTTAAAAGAATCCTAAGCCACTGCAACACTTCACTACACATTCAAGGCTTATAGGATCAATTGTGTTCTTGATTCAAAAAGGATTTCTCTCGGGTTTGAGAGGGTTGATCTCTTGGTTTAGAGATTGGGTGGCAATTGGCATGGTCTTGTCAATTGGTGTTGCAATTTGCATGGTCTTGCAAATTGGTCAGGTTTGCTTTTGATTTTGTAAGGTTTCAAAATCATAGTGAAAATCTCAAGCGGGATTTGCTTGGGGACTGGATGTATACCGGGGAGGTGGAACCAGTATACATGCTTGTGTTTGTGATGTTCATTTTCTGAGATTGCCATTCTTTCTTTGCAATTTATAATCTACTTTGCAAACTCACCCTCTAGTGTTTAAGTGTAAAGTTTCCGCAGATTTTTATAAGAGCGCACTCTATTCTTAAGGGTCCCGATCCTACACTTGGTATACATAAGCAAAACAAGACCCTACAAACGCACCCCCGGCATAGGCAAAGATCCCACAAAAGCAGGAGTTGATAAATAATTTCTGTGTTATTTTCTAGAGAGTTATAATTTTCTGTTTGTTGTGTAAGAGAGGTCTTATAAAAAGACCATTTCTTTTTGAATTTGTTGTAATCGACTAAAGATATAATGAATTCCACAATGAAACCAACTTTCGACGAAAACAAACTGGCGACCACATTGGGAGCCAACGGTCTTGTTACCGAGACCGTCGTGTCGCAGCCGATCAAGATCCCAGTTGAATCCACGGTCGAGTACGAGATCGACCAGGCTAAATTTGAGGAATATCTTTCATCATCCTCTTCAAGATCTTCTTTGTCTCACAAGTACAAGAGGATCTCACGATTGAAGAAGGCTTACACGCCAAAGAAGGCTAAAGGTGAAGACTCTCACCCAATTGTTGCCGAGGCCTCCACTCGCAACATTATCCCGATGACCCCCAAAGCTGGAAGCTCTGCTCATAATGATTCCCCCATAAATATGGAATCGTTCGATCGAAGTTCGCCAACACTGACGAAGAGGGCTCGTCAGAGGCAACGCCAACGTCACGCTCATCAATTGGCTAAGGCCTTGGAACAAACCGATGGAGTTCGTTACTATGCGGACTTAGAATCGAGGAAACATCAAGTGGTTCAGTCGCCTTAACGTCAAACCACTCATATCTCTGCACAACTCACGACGGAGGAATGGACTCTCGTCAAAAGGACTCGTTCAACTCTCAAAGAACGTATACAAAAGCGTCGTGCAAACGCCGGTCATGCCCGTGCTCTTTTGCAACAAAGACAAGAAGAGAAGGATGAAATGGTGTCTAAAAAATCACCAAAAATCAGCCAAGTGTGGATCTCCAAATCCAAACTTACACAAAAATTGGATCAGCAAGATCAATCCTTCAACCGCGGCAGTCTTCACTGCCACGACATATTCTTCAACCGCGGCAGTCTTCACTATCGCGACACATCTTTCAACCGCGACAGTCCCTACTGTCGCGGCACCTTCTTCAACCGTGGCAGTCTCCATTGTCGCGGCCAAAAGGAAATTTCCAATGCCTCTCTTTTGACTCTGTCGACATCTATTCCTGGTTCATCTACTGCAATCACTTCTGATATGTTACCAGTGAAGTCATGGGTCAGTCCCGACTTGTCAAAATTTAAGATCATAATGACGGATCGCCTTAGTCCTTTACCTGATGATCGAGGTAGAATTCCAGTCAAAGAACGCTTGGGTCCGATGAATGAACCCCAAATAGATTCTTATATTGGGGGTCGTAAATATCCTCCTATTAGGACGAAGCAATCCCAAGAAGGAAAAACTCTGATTTCCTCTCGTTTAAGGCCTGTAAAGATTTCATGCCCGCAAGGGGGTGGATCTAAAAATATAACCTTGGATCGCTCAGAGGCGACGACAAGTCGTCCTGGATACGTTAACAAGGTTTAAACACAAAAACAGAAGATAGGATGCTCTGGTCACCATGCTACCGAGCTGTACTATCAAACTAAAAGGACTGTTCGAGAAACAAGTCCTCATTGTATATATGAAAAACTTATCAAAGCAGTGTTGTCTAAATGCAGCTGCTTTAAAGCCATTCCGTCGAAAGTTTCTGTGTTCCAGAGACTTTCTACCGAAATGTTAAAGCCCAAATCGAGACGTTTCAGCAAGAAGCTTGCTATTCAAGATGATGAATTCCCTGAAATCACCATCAACATGGCTGATAAAGGAAAATCTAAGCAGCATTCAAGTGAATCAAATCCCGACTTTTCCCCGGAAGGAAAAGTCAATTTAAAAATTACTTAACGGATGTATCGACTCCAGTCAAGAGCCATCAGACGTAGGGATTACAAGAAAATGCATGAAGGAATGTCCTCGGATGATGAACTTTCGGACACTTGTTCTGCGATTGCTTCGAATGATACAATATCTAGCACGGGGCAAGCCAGAAAAGTGTTCACAATCACTCCTGATAAATTTGCTCAAATGCTTCAAGAAGCTCTAGCCAAGCAACGTGAAGAAATTATAGCTGAGATAAAGATGGAGATGGAGTTGGCTATCCAACAAATAAGAGAATTGCTAGCTCAACGGCCTCAACCTCCTGAGTCCAGTCAGCGAGCTGAATCCCCCCGCCACACTCAGAATGTTATAGATGACAGCTAGCGATCCAGAAGTGGATGAAGTCATTATGGCTGATACACCTCCCAATGATAATAACACTGGAGGTGGTTCAACGGATCCTCCCAACAACAATATCGGGGGTGGTTCAATTACACCTCTTAATAACACTGGGGGTGGCTCAATTATTTCTGCTCAATATCACTCAAAGAGAGATGAAAATAAGGACAAGAAAATGCAAGACCTTGAAAACAAAGGTAATGCTTTGATGTCCGCTCAGGAAGTAAAGAAGACGGGTATTCTGTGTCCCTATCCAAGAGAATGGGATTCAATACTATACCCGACAAAATTTAATCTGATTAACTTCACACCATTTGATGGGAAAGGCTCGCCTACTCAGCACTTGATTTATTTCAAGTCACATTTGGGAGTGATCTCTGGAAACGAGGCTTTGATGGTCCGGTCATTCGTTGGCACCCTTCGTGAGCCCGCCTTCGATTGGTATCGACGTCTTAAGCCAGGGAGCATCAATTGCTGGGATAACATGGAAAGTTTATTCCTCAGTAATTTCTTCGATGATGACACCGAAGTGTCAATCAGAACCCTTCTGGATGAGAAGCAAAAAGACGGAGAGTCAGTTGATAATTTTATCAAGCGCTTTCGCAACAAGGTAATGAATTGCAGAGATCCTGTTACAGAGGAGTTCATCCTGCAAACATGCCACAATAATCTCTCCATCGATATCCTGGAAGCCCTAGGGGTCGTACCATCCAAAACTTGGAAAGATTTAAAAATGCGCGGTGAACAAGCTGAACACTTTCTTAAAAGAAAGAAAGTTGAGATAAGCCAACCGACGATATCTGCAATTGCTGTGAACGCGACTCTCGATCCGAAATTTTAAAAGGAGTATTCTTTCGAAGATGATGAAGCTCCAACCATCTTGAAATACCTCCTTGCCAACGACAACATCGAGCTACCACCTATTAAAGATCAGGAGGAAGCTAAGAGGATTACGGATCCAAACTACTGTGCATATCACAGGAGGATTCTTCATCCCACCAAGGTTTGCTTTGGACTCAAAAATAAAATCCAAACCTTAATTGACTCCGGCGTCATAACGGCGTAACAAGCCAAGTAAAGACGACTCATACTCCATTGGGTACATGAGTATAAACTATTTTCCCTTACTCCGAAGAGTGTACGAGTATAAACTGCTTCTCCAGGCACTCCAAAGGGTATACGAGTATAAACTGTTTCCCGAACCTCCGACCGATATAAGAGGTTAAAATTTGCTTCCTTAAATTGCACGCTCCAATAATGTAACCAAATGTGATTAGACTCAGGTTCACCTAAAAGCTGGGGGTGGATACGAGGTTATCATGGCTGAATACGAAGGCAGGAACCAAGACCTAATTTTGTATTAAGAACAGCAACATTGTTCACAAACGAGAAGTTCCTAAAAAAGTACTATCCCTAGTACATTCAGGGTAACCTATTTAACGAGAAGTTCCTGGAGAATACTATATATGGCATTCTTAAGGATAACCCGAAACTAACTGATTATTCAAGGTGAAAACCAATCATCTGAATAATCCACTCTTAATCATGATAAAAATGATTAAGGACCTCCCGATGTAGCTATTTAATCATATCCAAAATGATTAAAACCCCCCTATTGTGATTTTCAGAGCACTCTTTCATTGAGATGAGATTCAATGACTTCATCAAGTTAATCTTCCTTCACGAAACTCTGAAATCCTTCAAGGATGAAGCATGTCCCATTCGCTTTTTCTTCATCCGATTCTTGGTTGGTTTCAATCGTCGGGATCAATTTCACCAACTCCCACTGTGACTTTCCAAGCACTCTTTCGTTGAGATAAAATTCAATGACCTCATCGGGTCAGACTTTCCTCACGAAACTCCTACGGTCTAATTGTGGGGTACTTGATGATTCACAGTCCTCTACCATAAAATTCATCACCGATCAAATCAACTGATAATGGGCCCACCAAAATGCTTCGTGGTTAAATCCACCCAGACTCCCGCTGTGTCCGAGCCTTTAACACTCCAACTGTTGAGCTCTGACACAACACCCAAAATTTCAATCCATGATATTTGGCAAACCCCTTTTCATTTTAAAGTCTTGTCACTGGTTACCAAAAACCTCTTCTGAGTGATTTGTGTAAATCTACATTCCTACTGTTATTTGTACCTCCACTCCCCCCATTTGGTCAAACCTTTAAACAGTTAGGACCAAAACCAAAATCCCCTCTCGATTCCTTCCATGAATGAGAGGTCCACAAATTGAATGATCAAACCTTTTAATAGTTAGGATCGTCTCAAATCCCTTTCGGTCAAACCTTTAAACAGTTAGGACCAAAGTCAAAATCCCCTCTTGATTCCTTCCATGAACGAGAGGTCCACAAATTGAACGATCAAACCTTTTAACAGTTAGGATCATCTCAAATCCCTTTCGGTCAAACCTTTAAACAGTTAGGACCAAAGTCAAAATCCCCTCTCGATTCCTTCCATAAACGAGAGGTCCACAAATTGAACGATCAAACCTTTTAACAGTTAGGATCGTCTCAAATCCCCATTTGGTCAAACCTTTAAACAGTCAGGACCAAAGCTAAAGTCCCCTCTCGATTCCTTCCATGAACGAGAGGTCCACAAATTGAACGATCAAACCTTTTAACAGTTAGGATCGTCTCAAATTCCCATTTGGTCAAACATTTAAACAGTTAGGACTAAAGCCAAAATCCCCTCTCGATTCCTTCCATGAACGAGAGGTCCACAAATTGAACGATCAAATCTTTAAACAGTTAGGATCATCTCAAACCCCCACTCGGTCAAACATTTAAACAGTTAGGACCAAAATCGGAATCACCTCTCGACAAATGAAATGTTTTCACACATTCTCCTCTCAACCAAACCTTTAAACAGTTAGGGGCGAAGTTAGAATGTCATCTCGATAAACGAGAAATTCACCTTCAGTTTGGGTAGTCAAACCTTCCAACTGTAACGAGAAATTCACCTTCAGTTTGGGTAGTCAAACCTTCCAACTGTTAGGGTTATCAAAATCTTTCAGATTCTCGGAGTGGAGATCCCAAACCTTCCAACTGTTAGGGTTATCAAAATCTTTCAGATTCTCGGAGTGGAGATCCCACTCTTAGTTTTACCTTTTCGGATTCTTGAAGTGGAGATCCCACTTTGAGTTTCTTTTGCAGCAGAAGATAGAATATAAAATTCTTCCTTCCAGCATCGGGTTCATCTCTACCAACAAAAAAAGAGACCAGAAGATAGAATATAAAATTCTTCCTCTTCATCTTTGGGTTCATCTCTACCAACAAAAAAGAGACCAAGAGAGAGAATATAAAATTCTTCCTCTCCGATTTTGGGTTTATCTCTACCAACAAACAAGAGACCAGGAGATAGAATATGAGGTAGAATATAAAATTCTTCCTCTCAATCATCGGGTTCATCTCTACCAACAAAAAAGAGACCAAGATACTCTAATAGGTACACGAGTCTAAACTGTTTCCCTACCCTCAACAGGAAGTTTCTGAAGAATATCACTCAGAATATTCTTAGGGATAACCTGATTACCTCCCAATGGGTATATAAGGTTAAACTATTTCCTGAACACTCCGATAAGGTATATGAGTATAAACTATTCCTCCGTTCTCCAACACCAGTTTTAGTTCAAGATTTCGACAACGGTCAAGCGACAAACACAACACCAGAATTTTTTTAGCTATTCTACAAAGCACTGAGTAGACTAAAAGATGAAGAAATCAAGAGTTAAAGCTATCTATAGGTTCTTTTACACGATTTCCTCAACTAAGTATTGAAGGGGTTAGAAATTAAACCTATCTTATCCAAAGTGTCCCAGACTCCTCTATAAAAGAACGAGTCTGAGATACTTTAGAGGGGGTATCTGTAGACGTCTAAAAATACCTATAGATATGAATATCCCTATCTAAGTCAAAAGGGATCATCCAAAGCTAAAAGAAGCAAAGGAACAGGTGAAACAACATAGAAGAACAATATGAACACCCGTGACAAGGAACACTGACGCGCATAGGCGTGGCAGTGAAAGGTGTTGTGCACACAAATAGAGTGTTGCACCTTTGGGAAGTTGTAGAGATCTTCGATAGATTTCTAACACATCTTGGATCATCTCATTCCGAGATCGGACGAGGGAGTTAGAGCCAAAATACTCGAGATAACGCAAACTACCTCAGAGGTGCGCGGCAGTGTACACTGACGCGCATAGGCGCAGCAGTGGAGAGTGACGCACAAGTAAACAGAGTGACGCGCCTATGGGAGGTTGTATATCTATTCATTATCTTTCCAACGCATCTTGGATCACCTCATTCTGAGATCGGACGAGGGAGTTAGAGCCGAAATACCCGAGACAACGCAAACTCCCTCAGAGGTGCGCGGCAGTGTACACTGACGCGCATAGGTGCGGCAGTGGAAAGTGACGCACACACAAACAGAGTGACACACTAATAGAAGGTTGTATATCTCTTCTTTAGCTTTCCAACGCATCTTGGATTACCTTATTCTGACATCGGACGAGGGAGTAAGAGCCAAAATATCCGAGATAACGCAAACGGTCTCGGTAGTGCGCGTCAGCAGCGACTGCCGCGGTAATGTCTCGCACATTTAAGACATGATATAATCCAAATCTAAAGAATTTCAAAAGACAAAAGTTATATATCTCTTCGTCAGCTTTCCAACGCATCTTAGATCACCTTATTCCGATATCGGATGAAGAAGTTAAAGCTAAAATACCCAAGAGGTACGCGGCAGTGGTAACTGCCACGGTAATACGCACCACCGTACACTGCCGCGCCCACTGAGAAGCTAAAAACGTTATTTTTAATAGTTTTCTTAAGTTTTGTGCGGCCCACATGGCTTATTAACTGCTGGGGGTCACTTATGAACGTGGGGGAAGCAGTTACGAGCGAAAATCATGCCCACTACCCACAAAAATCATGACATTTAAAGAGTTTAAAGTCGTGGGATGGCGGTTACAAACTAGAGGGGAACCACTCCTTTGACCGTGCCAGCGGCGACTGCCGCGCCAAAGGAATTTCTTCAGCCGCGTTACCTATGGCTGTCGCGCCAAAGTCACTTCTTCAGCCGCGTCACCCCTGGCTGCCGCGCCCAAAGGGACAGTTACTGATCGGTTATTTTCTTCAGTTATCATCCAAGAAGGCTATAAATACCCCCTAGGGCCATCATTGAGAGGGGGCCAGACAGGGAGAGCAATTAAGGCAGAGAGACTTGAGCTTTTGGTAAATTAGAGCAAGAGAGAGAGTCTTCATTCTTCACAAACATCCTCAAGAAGCTTTTGGCGATTCCTAGAGATCTAAGCTCTGACTTGATCTTTAGAAGAGTGAACATCTTACATCGATAAGATATTCGCTTCAAATTCTTACTTCGATAAACGAAAGAAGAATCCCCAAAACCTTCACGATTCAACTAGAATCTGTGATTTGGTGGTCCACGGGTTAACGCACCCCCGGCACAGGCAAAGATCCCACAAAAGCAGGAGTTGATAAACAATTTCTGTGTTATTTTCTAGAGAGTTATAATTTTCTGTTTGTTGTGTAAGAGAGGTCTTATAAAAAGACCATTTCTTTTTGAATTTGTTGTAATCGACTAAAGATATAATGAATTCCATGAGAGGTCTTATAAAAAGACCATTTCTTTTTGAATTTGTTGTAATCGACTAAAGATATAATGAATTCCATAATGAAACCAACTTTCGACGAAAACAGTTGCCTGTCTCTTCTGAGCTTGTTCTAGTTATCCCATTTTCAACAAGATCCCATAGATCTTGTGATTTAAAGAGAGTCTTCATCTTGACACTCCAGAATTCATAGGAATCACCTTTGAAAATGGGAATTTGAGATTGAGAAACATTTACTGCAGAACCGTTTGATGCCATCTTGCTACTGGAATGAACACCGAAGCCTAGGTTGCAACCTGACTCTGATACCAAAATGAAAGAAGTTAACAGAGCAAGAAAGCAGATGATATGTGAGAGGAAAAATTCCTAATCTTATTGATCTGAACTTTGCCTTATATAGGCTTACATAAGAAACATTATTCATAAACTACTTGGCCAAAAAATCAGGAAATAAATTAACTAACAAATCTTCTAGCTGTGACTTGCTAACAACTTCAACAACTACTAAATCTCCTTTTGATTTGAAAACTAACAGACTTTGAATCATTCTCCAATAGAGCATAGTCCAGTGAATGCTCACATCGACAAGAGCTGCATGAACAAATAGTTTTTTTATCCATCAAAGTAAGCCTCACCTTCATTAATCTATGAAGTAATCCAACACAGAGATCTCTTGCCTTCATCTCTGTTTAAATGCATTATGGTACTCAATAGTAAGGGTGCTAAACCATATCCGTTAGGATACGGATATGGTTACACAAATTTATAACCGATAGGATATGGTTACAGATATGGTTTTGTAGTGAAATATCCGTATCCGTATCTGAAATATCCGAATATATATTAATCATACTCTTACGATAGTTTTGACTCTTAGATTATGGATTTGTGGTTAATTTTGATGATCAATATGTCTAATCTTAACTTTTCAGTTATAATGAAGATATTAACGAACTCTTTTGTATCACATGAACTATATTTTTCTCAATACTATCTACTTTTCTAATATCTATTTTGTATCCGTATGCATATCCGCTTATATATCCGCATGTATATCCATAACCGTATCCGATTTTAGCGGATATGGTTATAAATTTTTCTTACCGAGATATATCCGTATCCAAGATGGGTAAGCGGATATGGATATGATAAGCATCATATCCGAGCCGTATCCAGACCGAATGCACCCCTACAGTCATTAGCATTTGTATAAACTAGCATTTCTATAAACATTCGTTGCACATGCTTGACATTTGGTTATTTGAAGCCCAGCCTAAAAATTATGGAAATAACTTGGCCCATAAAATAGGCCATTAGAAATTCAAACTCTAAACAGCCCAGTAACTATGTAAACCAAAGTCTAACTAGTAATTATATCCCCTATTGTTTCATTACTTTACACTTGTATACCCATATTTGTATTTAGTAGCAAAAAACACCCAAAGGTATTTTAAACTTGCACTTATATACCCTCAATTGTTTTTGGTAGCACTTATATATTCTAAAGTTGTTCAAATTTATATTTAAATACCCTAAAATTTGTAAATCTGGCATTTGATTAATACCCTAATGATACGAGTTGTCGTGCGAGCACCTTTGATCGCGGAATTATCAAAGGTAGGTTGAGGAGAAAACAATAAGAACACAAGAATAACTCAGGTTTTGGGCGAAGGAAAATACATTCTCTAGATTATGAGTATGCACTTTACAATCTCTCACAATCTCACTCTAGAATTGAAGAACAAGCTCTCCAAATCTCAATTACAATCTAATCTCTCTTGATTAAACTCTCTGATTGTTTTAAACCCTAAAACAATCCCTTATATAGGTGTACAAATGAGAGTGGCAAAGTGGTAAATAACCAAGCCCAACCCAAACAGGAAAACGCGTAAATAGAGTCCTTAATGAATCTGGAAAGCTCCGATGAGTTGACTCATGAACAGTTATGAGTCGACTCATGACCTCATATGAGTCGACTCATAACTGATGAGTCGACTGGTCAGAGACGTTTTGCTAACATGGCTTGGTTTCGTGAGTCGACTCATGACAGGCATGAGTCGACTCAACCTGATGAGTCGACTCATGTACATGTATGAGTCGACTCACAAGCTGAAATCCGGATTCTTCGAATCTGCTGCTCGTAGTCTCGTTCCACGCTTCCACCTGCGTTCTACTGTACTGTTTTACACCCCTATGCTCATGCTATCATGAGAATCATCTATCCTCAAGCTCCCATGAGGATCGCTAAGCTCCCGAAGAGAAGATACACCCGTATCATGGGTCCCCTCTTTAGGAACTTGAAGTGCCGTTCAAGTTAGAACTTTTGCTGAGGAAACTCTCGAGCTCCTCCATATTTTCTGCACCATCTGGCCCTGCTAGGAACCTGGTCTCAACGTCCGATCGGAAACATCTCATCCATCCCGCGTCTCGTCGTAATCACCTTTCGCCCCAAGTTGCAATCCTTTATCGATGGCTTTTCTGGAAGTCTAATGCACAACGAGACAAACTTCTTGCTTGCATTCACTAGTCTCTTCACTCGCGTCACCGTCCCCAAGCTTGCCTCCCTCGGAAGAGATGCCGAATGAAATATGAACTTTTCACCATCCTCAGTGAAGGTGTACTTCTGAACCCGCCTCTCGTAGATCGCATATCTATCCCATAAGTACGGATTGCCCAGTATAATCTGACAAACATCCAATAGAACGACATCGCATGTGACCTCGTAAATATATGACTCGTGGAGCGTAAATCTGACAGTGCATTGATCAACTACACTCAGTTTCTCCTCCTTCTGAATCCACCCCAATGGATATGGCTTCGGATGCTTGACCGTCTTCAGACCCAGCTTCTGAACCAATACCTCAGATATCAAATTCTTCTTGTTGCCCGAATCAACAATGATATCAACCAAACTGGTCTTCACTTGCAACTTAAGAACAAAGAATTGCTCTCTCGGGTCGTCG
Organism: Asparagus officinalis; assembly: GCF_001876935.1. Taxonomy (NCBI): domain Eukaryota; kingdom Viridiplantae; phylum Streptophyta; class Magnoliopsida; order Asparagales; family Asparagaceae; genus Asparagus; species Asparagus officinalis. The sequence continues at coordinate 68,075,697 of NC_033800.1, read as the reverse complement.
TCCTCTTTCGTGGTCTGCTTCCCCGCCATAAGGTTAAGACTGCTGTTGGGCTCTGTCATCCCCGGGACTTCTTTCGGACCTTGAGCTATCATGTATGCTTTTTCCTCCTCCTTCTTCTTCAACCCTCTTGGCTTGAGATAAGGATACTTCTCCCAGCACCGATCAGCTGTGTGCCTGTCTTCTCGCAGTGACTACAAATCAGCCCTGCCTTTCCTGGACCACCCTTCTTCTCCTCCTTAGATTGAGAACCACTAGACTCACCTCCCGTCTGTTTGGAGTCTCTCTTAGCCTCGTTGCCCTTCTTTTGCTTGCCCTCGAGGGCAATAGCCTTCACGCTCACCTTTGTAATTGATTCTACCGTGAATAGCTTTATCTCCTTTCGGATGTAATTGCTCAATCCCGCCATATACTTCATAAACACGGAATATTCCTCTGTCGTAATGTTGAGAACCATCGCCTACTGCTAAAACTCCGTGGTGTATTCTTGAATGGTTTGATTGACCATTTGGCACAAGCCGTACCACTTGTACCAACGCTCTTCAAAGAATCCCACCGGGTAGAACTGCTTCCTCAGTAACTCCTTGAACTTGTTCCACGACACTGCCTTCTTCTCCTGCTTGCAGTAGGATTTTCACTACGTCAACGCGTGTCCTGAAAGCTTCAAAGTCATGAACACAATCTTTTCTTTTGACGAATAGCCATAAAGAGTAAAATACGTCTCCATCCGCTCGATCCAGTTATCAAGCCTCTCGACGTCAACACTCCCATCATAAACAGGAATCTCCACCTTGAAGTCAATCTTCAGGTTCTGATAAGAATTCTTACCCCCTTGATGCAATACAGCCTTAATGGTCTCCTCCTCCTCGTCGGAATCTGAATCTACTCTCTCCACATCGGACTCAACAATTTTCTTCGAAGAAGATTCACCTTGTTTGCCACCTCCATGGATAAGACTGACGAGTTGTGTGAGAGTCAAACCTATCATCTCGATCTGCTTCTCCAATGCATCAATCCTCATGGAATTATCTCCTTCAGCCATCTTCTTCCTCCTTAAAACCTGGACTCCTTCCAATGAAATAAGGATCTCGCCAAGCTTCTTGTATTACGATCGAGTCAGAACCATACACAGGATGCCCTCTTCGCAGGATCTGCTCGCTCTGATATCAACTTGATACGAGTTGCCGTGCGAGCACATTTGATTGCAAAATTATCAAAGGTGGATTGAGGAGAAAACAATAAGAACACAAGAATAACTTAAGTTTTGAGCGAAGGAAAAGACCTTCTCTAGATTATGAGTATGCACTTTATAATCTCTCATAATCTCACTCTAGAATTGAAGAACAAGCTCTCCAAATCTCAGTTACAATCTAATTTCTCTTGATTAAACTCTCTGATTGTTTTAAACCCTAAAACAATCCCTTATATATGTGTACAAACGACGGTGGCAAAGTAGTAAATAACTAAGCCCAACCCAAACAGGAAAATGCGTAAATAGAGTCCTTAATGAATCTGGAAAGCTCCGATGAGTCGACTCATGAACAGTTATGAGTCGACAAATGACCTCATATGAGTCGACTCATAACTGATGAGTCGACTGGTCAAAGACGTTTTGCTAGCAGGGCTTGGTTTCATGAGTCGACTCATGATAGGCATGAGTCGACTCAACCTGATGAGTCGACTCATGTACATGTATGAGTCGACTCACAGGCTGAAATCTGGATTCTTCGAATTGCTGCTCGTCGTCTCGTTCCACGCTTCCACCTGCGTTCCAATGTACTGTTTTACACCCCTATTCTCATGCTATCATGAGAATAATCTATCCTCAAGCTCCCATGAGGATCGCTAAGCTTCCGAAGAGAAAATACACCCGTATCACCTAAAGTTTTTAAAACTTGCACTTACATACTCTCAAAGTTATGCGCAAGTTTTAAAAACCCTAAGATATTTAAGTGCTAGTTCTAAAAACTTTAGTGTATTCCAGTGCCCCCAAAAAAACAAGAATATATAAGTGAAAATTTAGAAAACTTTAGAGTATTTTTTGCTATCAAATATAAAGTCAGGACATAACTAAAAAGTTGGGAAACAATAGGGCGTATAAATGCTATTTAGCCTAAACCAAAAGCAGCAAGAATCAAGCCAAAGTGGCCTTTGCCAAAAAAAAAGGACAACCAAACTCAAGCCACTAATTAAACCCTACCCACCTGATATATAATTGCCTAGATAGCACTTAAATACCTTATACTTTCACTCCTATAACATTTATATACCCTCGGTTATACTTTGTAGTATTTATATACTCTTAATTGGTAAAAATTAGCACTTTAATACCTTATATTTTGTAAATGTGAAAATTTTCATTCGAAAGTTCACGTATAAGATTCATATGTTAATTTTGAAGCTTTCTAGCCATCAATATTTATTAATTACTATTAAACCTATCCAAATTCTAATTTAAATACATCATAATTGTATTTTAAAAATGGAATTTTAAAACATTTAACAATGAATTCAATAAGCTTAATAGAGAAAAAACTATAGGAATAACATATAAATATTATATGAGAACTTTTTTTAAAAAGAATTGTGGTGTTAATATGAGAATTTTGACCAACCCAGAATATGTAAATGCTATGAAATAAAACTGAGAGTATATAAGTGCTAACAACATGAAACTATAAGGTATTTAAGAGCCATTTAGCCTATAAATTTAAAAAACAAATCTTTTTCTTATTCTGAGGAATCCAAGCTTCTATAAAATGCATCATCGTGTTCATTGAACTGTGTGCTCAAAGCATTTTCTCTCTCTTCTTTCTCTTTCTCTTTCTCTCTCTAGAAACAGAGGAGGAGGAAGAAAACGTATGGAGAACGCGAAGACGACGAAATTGATAAACCTTTTCTATTGTGAAGAGTCCGAGGAGCTCGCCCGCAAGGTCGCCGCTGAATCCGACGCCATTACTCTTCAGTCAATCTCTTGGAGGTCTTCCTTCTTTGCTTAAAAGAGCTCCTTCTTCAGTCTTAAAGTTTGGATTTTGAGTCGCTTTTGACTATAAAGTTTTGATTTTGGTCATGTTGACTGGAAAAGTATTGATTTTTTTTAGCTATATCAGTAGACCCATTCTAGAAATTGATCAAAATTTCACTATACTTTAAACAAGTAAAAGTAACAATAGTTTCTAATTGTTTTTTTACGGCTTTTTTTCCTTGAAATCAATATGGATGTTCTGAAAAAACCACCTTTGATTGTCAATTTATACATAGAATACCTTTAAGTGGATTTTTGTTGCAATCAACCACCTAGACACATTTTTTTAATAGTCACCTGGACACACTTTTAATTCCTGTTTTTATTGATTTTGATGTAATAATTAGTGTCAAAAACCAAGTCAATTACCAAAAGAATTAACTGAAAAGTGGGCCCAGCCGGTTGATTGCGACAAAAAAAAACCCTTTAAAAATAGTTTTATGTATACATTGACAATTAAAGGTGGTTTCTGTGGAATGATCCTATTTTAAAGGTGATTTCTAGGATAAAACCCTTATTATTATTATTGAAAGGTAGGGCTAAGAGTAAGAATCAAGTACATTATTTAGTTTAGTGAAAATTTTAATAGAAGACCTTAAGATTTTACAGCGCAACTACTATACAAACCTACTGTAACTCAGCTTAAGTATGAATCTCCATATTACTTGCAAAAATCAGACAGTAAAGGGAAAGACACGTCGTAGATGGTAGTTCATTTTCTCTCTTTTAAACAGAAACCGGTTTTGCGATGTCTTGAATCAGGATTTAGTCCTTTTGGTAAGCTCACAGATGGGTGACATGAAATTTAGTATAAGTACATTGAATATTTTGATCGTTGTATTTTTGTCCACTGTTGTTAAGAATGTTTGTTCTCAGGATAATTCAAAGTAAGTTGCATGGGTACTTCATTAAAGGGGATATATCCACAATCCTTATAAGTGGATACTTGGATATTTGATGGATACTTTTAAAAGTCTATACAATTTTTTTTAACTTATCACAGATAAATAAAAAATCATAAGTGATGTGTTTAAGACAGTTGAAAATCTAATGCATGGATTGTTTTTATCAGAACTTCAGTTGACTTGTAGATGCTTATCATGCTTTTATATTATTGTGTATTTTTGGACCGCTAACAGCTTAAAAGTCTATGCTGCCGATTCTCGTTTTACCGATGATGTACCATACCCTATATCTTTAGGGTATGCCGTATCTTATGGTAGCTGCCTACTTATACTGTATTGTATCAGACACCCCTGTCTGCAAGAGCAACCTTATTATTGACAGTTTGACACACATACTAATATGCTAATAGTTTCATTATTTGTTCGGGCACTAATTAGATGAATAGAAACAGTCACTCAATTATGTATTCTTATTGCTGTTCTGTAGTTCTTCATAAAAAAGATTCACTTACCATATTACCAATAAGATCTCTATTAAACCTGTAAGTTGGGAAAGTGTAATAATAAATAAAATATTCTAGAACTTTGAGAACTTCTGACCGTATAATTTTTGGTATGTGTTCTCAGGCACATACCACACAAATAGGGTAGGTGATAACATGTTTCATCCGCTAACATTGCTAATTTGCTTTCTATTTGGTTAAAAATCTGTTAGGATGTACATGTATCGATGTGCTTGCACACTGCGCCACACATGATGACAGTTCATAGATATTTCAGACGCGCACTCACAGAAGGAGATTGTTGCCATGTGTCTGCTTATAGACTTTCGGTGCACTTTTGTATAGATTAAATGACAAATTTTGTTGAAATAGACTGAAAGGGGTAAATTGGGTAGCGTGTAATGAAAACAATTTGATCAAGAGATACAAATGTCAGTTCTAAGAAATCCCTTACATCTTTACAAAACATTGATGCCCTATATACTTAAAGGCCCTTATGCTTGAAATTTTACTAATTATCTTGCATCTTGCTTATGTCAATTACATCATGAGTTCTGATGAAAATATTGAATGTGAAAGATGACACTTGCATAATAAACCTTTTAGATTAGATATACATTATTTTCTTTTTTATTTCCTTTTTTCATTGAGTGGAGCGGTTCTTTCATCATTTACCTTGGGGAAACTAATGCAACAATTTTTTGTTGACAGGAGCTTTGCAGATGGGTTTCCTAATCTTTTTATCAACAATGCCCAAGATATAAGGGGACAGCACGTCGCCTTTTTAGCCTCTTTCAGCTCTCCTGCAGTCATATTCGAGCAGATATCAGTAATATTTGCATTGCCGAAACTCTTCATAGCATCCTTCACATTAGTTTTGCCGTTCTTTCCAACCGGTTCTTTTGAACGAATGGAGGAAGAAGGAGATGTTGCAACTGCATTTACTATGGCGAGGATATTGTCGATGGTGCCCAAATCGAGAGGTGGTCCAACTAGTTTGGTCATATATGACATTCATGCTTTACAGGTTGGTTTGCTTCAGTAAGTCCGTGTTGAATTTTTTGCATTGTTTATTCTTTCTTGGCATACCATTTTTAAGGCTCACTAATTGCAGAGCTACCCCCAATCTTCAATTTTAGAATAATAGACCCCCAATAAACAAATCAACAACTTTGTTGGATATGATGAGTAAAAAGTTGAATATTTTGTTGATATTTTTACAGTGCAGATAAACATTAGTCTATTAAAGTGATGATTTGTTAATTTGTGGGGTATTTTTCTCCAAAGTTGACGACTTGGTGGGTAGTGTTGCAAACACACATGATTTTAGGGTATGTAAGCAAAAAAGCCCCTTTTCTTAAAGGATTCAATCCGTAATTCTTCCATCTAGTTATGTGTGCTTAACTATGACGGCTATACGTAGATTTTGTTGCTGATATTATTTACTATTAGTAGTTTGTCATCTTGGACGGCTTACTCATTTACTTCAGGATTTCTAATTTGGTTGATTTGATGTTATTGTAGATGCTGGGGATTTGTGCGATGCCCCCATCCTTTTTCCTAAAAAAGAATTTTTTTTGAAAAATATTATATCAAAGTGGCAGATGCTAAGCTGTCTGTCCGTTGAGTAGAAAATGATGTAATAACTTTTAGTTCTTTGAATTTCTGATGGTATTCCTGTCACAAGTTAGGAAACCATAGTTCACAGGTGTTCTGTGAAAATACGTGCTAACTTCCACTTATATGGAGCTAATAATAATAATAATTGAGGACAAGTGTAAATGAAATAGGATTTTGCTACTAACCCTTGGTTCATGATTGGGTCTCATAAAGGGCAACTGCTTTATATGGGACTCTTATTTAAAATAATATGTCAGAGACTTGAGAGTTTTCTTTTCTATAATAAAAGCTTAATCCTAAAACTTTCCACAACACAATCCGAAACCTTATCACTTTTACTATTTTGTATAGTTATCTTCTTTGTTATGTGTTGTACTTCCAATCCTAACAATATTTTTGTGATTTGCCCAGGAAAGATTTTACTTTGGGGATGATGTTTTGCCTTGCTTTGAAACCGGTATCCCTTTGTTGTTGCGGCGTCTTTGTCAACTTCCTGATGCCAATAATGTGTGTATACTCTTTAGTAGTTTTCTATCGCTGGAAGATTAGCATTTATCTGCTGTAATCTTGTAATCATACTTTGAATCTTTCTTCAGATAACTATAGCATTTCCAGATGATGGAGCATGGAAGCGGTTTCACAAGCAGTTGCAGCATTTTCCCATGGTTAGTTATAGAGTTTAGAAACACCGAATATATGTAGTTTTTTAGGTAAATTTCACATATCCCCCATTGTTTGGCTCATTTTGAGAAAATCCCGGTCTTTGGAAATGTTACTTAACCCCCACTAGAACATGTTGTCGCGCGCCTATGCGGAAGCGTGCTCGCTCACCAAACAAGTCGTAAGCACGGGAGAAGAATAACCAATCACACACGAGCACAATCCAAAACTGAAATAGGACAGATCAATCACAAACACAGAGGTATACGTGGTTCGACAATTTACTTACGTCCACAGGGAGAGGATGAGGAGATTCCACTAAATCAAGGAGAGTACAAATGGTTACAATCTCACAAAACTCACAAACTAACCCTCACCAAAGCTCTCAACTTGCTCACAATATCTCCCTCTCACAATGCTCAAAAAGTCTCTCTAATCTCTGATTATAACTGTCCTCTTTTTGATGATCCTAATCTCTTCTAAGGCGTTCTATATATATAGAAAACCTAAAACCAAAACAGACTAGGAATTCTATAATAAAAAACAAAACAAATTAGGAATCCTAATAACCTGTTATCAAAACAGATTAAGAATCATGTTACCAAAATAGATTAGGAATCCTAATAATCTGTTACCAAAATAGATTCGGAACCTGCTATCCAATAATTCTTCACATCGGCGAAGTATTCTCAAAACTGAGCCGACACCAACATGAGCACAAATGCGTCATCTCACCAAATTCGGCTACACCAATGTGGTTGTCTACGTATCCTCTCACAAGGGATCAAGTCACCCGTAGTTCATCCAAATGAACGTCAACGACCTCAACAATCACGAATGTGCAATAAGTTTTGACAATGATCAAACTTGTTGTTCGGAACCACCTTAGTGAGCATATCCGTTGGATTATCCTTTGTGTGGACCTTCACAATCTCTACATCGCCATCTTTAAGAACATTTCGAACGAAGTGATAACGAACGTCAATGTGCTTCCTCCTCGCATGAAAAGCTTGATTCTTCGTCAAATAGATAACACTCATACTATCACAATGAATAATAACAGACCGCTGTGATATACCAGTTCCTCCAAAAATTCTCGAAGTCAAATAGCCTCCTTCACAGCCTCTGTTATCATCATATACTCTGCCTCCGTCGTAGACAAAGCCACCGCAGACTGTAAGGTGCATCTCCAATACACTGACGTACGGGTCAAAGTGAACACATACCCCGTCGTAGATCGATGCTTATCCAAATCTTCGGTATAATCTGAATCAACATAACCAATACACAACTGCCCACCTGTAGTATTCCGCTCATAAACCAAACCAACATTGAGCGTACCTCGAATGTATCTCAAAATCCATCTCACGACGTCCTAATGACCCATTCCTGGATCGTGTATGTATCTTGAAACCATGCTCACCGCCTGTGATAAATCTGGCCTCATACATACCATCGCGTATATCAAGCTCCCAACCGCGCTCGCATATGGAGTCTTCGACATTAACTCTCGGTCTTCAACTGTCTTCGGTGAGAGGTCAGCTGAAAGCTTCAAATGAGCTTCCAAAGGTACACTAACTGGTTTCGTATTCACGCTAACATAAAATCACTGTAGAACCTTCTTCAAATAAGCCACCCGTGTCAAACAAATTATGTTATTCTCTTTGTCTCTATCAATTTTCATCCTCAAAATACGCTTAGCCTCACCCAAATTCTTCATCTCAAATTCCTTTGAAAGCTGTGCCTTCAACTCATCTATATAAGACCTGAAAATGGAGGCAATCAACAAGTCATCAACATAGAGCAACAAATAAATGTACGCACCTCCTTTCAACTTGCAAAAATACACGTAAGGATCAAACTGGCTCTAAGTGTACGAATGACCAAGCATAAAACCATCGAATCGTCTATCCCACTATCGAGGAGATTGTTTCAAACCGTATAGCGATTTCTTCAACCTGCAAATCAGGTTTTCCTTCCCTGCAGCTCGGAATCCCAATGGCTGAGTCATATATATTTCTTCATCAAGATCACCATGAAGAGATATTGTCTTCACATCCAACTGATCTAACTCTAATCCATATTGTGCCACCAAAGCTAGCAAAATCCGAATCGAAGAATGTTTCACCACCGGAGAGAAAACCTCATTATAATCAATATCTTCCTCCTGTACATAGCCCTTCGCAACCAATCTAGCCTTGAACCTCAATGGAGTGCCCTCAACGCCCTCCTTCTTCGTGTATACCCACTTGTAACCAATTACCTTCCGCCTTTTTGGAAGTTCAATAAGCTCCCATGTATCGTTCTTGTGAAGAGAGTTCATCTCCTCCTGCATAGCCACCTGCCACGAATCAGCCTCCGAACTTTGCTCGGCCTCTCTGAATGTAGTAGGCACCAACTCATCGATACTCTCCACCGGAAGTGCATATGTAACTATTGTGTCGGTATACCGTGCTGGCATCCATATGTCTCTCATCTGTCTCCGAACCGTAATAGAATCCTGAACCCGAGTCGCCGGTCACTGATCCTACACAACTGTACCCGTATCCTCCTCGTCGCTGTCGTGCTCGTCTAGCGTCACCTCAGTCGGCACTCTAATGAATACGGTACCATCTGGATAATGTGGAGCTGCATCGATCTTCATCACTTGCGATATTTCCTCCGTCGGGTCGCTTTCCATCTGATGAGAGCTAGGAAGCTTCAAGATAGAAGCCTCATCGAACGTGACGTTTCTACTCAACACAATCTTCCTATCAACTGGATCCCAAAGCTTGTATCCCTTAACACCGCGCTTGAATCCTACAAATATGGCCTTGCTAGCTCGAGGTTCTAACTTATCAGTCTTCACATGATAGTATGCATGACACCCAAATACCTTGAGCTGATCATAATCGTGTGCTAACTCTCCCAACCACATTTCCACGGGGGTCTTCCCCTCAATCGCAGATGAATGCATCATGTTAATGAGGTGGCTCGCATATGAAAATACCTCAACCCAAAAGATCTTCTCCAAACCACTATGCACCAACAAACATCGTATCTTCTCCGACAAAGACCGATTTAACCTCTCTGTCACCCTATTCTGCTGCGGTATATGACTAACTGTGAAGTGTCTCTCTATGCCCTCGTCTCGACATAGCTGTTGAAAGGGGTCTGATATGTACTCATCACCGTTGTCGGATTGTAACGTCTTGATCTTTCTCACAGTCTGTAGTTTCAATCTCTTCTTCCACTCCACAAATATAATTAGGACTTCACTCTTCTTCGCCATGGTGTACACCCAACAACACCTAGAATAATCATCAACAAACGTGACAAACCAATGTCTACCACCAAGTGATGCAGTTTTGGTGGGACCCCAAACATCTGTGTGCACATAATCCATGATGTCCCTCGTCCTATGAATAGTTGTCCCGAACTTCACCTTTGTCTTCTTGTCAAGAACACAGTGCTCACAGAACTCAACTTTTCCACTCTTTGCTCCTTGCACAGCACCTGCAGTGACTTCTCTCCTGTGTGTTCCAATTTGTAATGCCAAAGTCTGCTAATGTTCGCCTCTGAAATAGGTGAAGCAACCTGGCCAATCATTGTTCTCCCCTTCAGATAATACAACTTTCGACTACGGACTCCCTTCATCACCACCAAAAATCCATTAGTAACCTTTGCTACAGCATCCTCAAAGATCACCTTGAATCCTTTCGCCTCTAAAGCTCCAATTGAGATAAGATTCTTCTTCAACTAAGGAACAAATCTCATCTTCTTTAATTCACGGACTACTCCATCGTGCATCCGAATCCTCACAGTACTTATCCCACAAATATCACAGGATTGATCATTTCTCATGACAACAACACCCCCATCGAGTCTCTCAAATGATGAAAACCAATCTCGCCTAGAAGTCACATGATAAGTAGCGTCAGAATCAAGCATCCAATCTGATGCATCCAAGTGGGTCACCTCTGGAGTAATCAATAGAGAAAAGCTCGAATCATCGTAATCATCGCTTTTCGCAACATTCACCTCATTGGCCTTCGGGTCATTCTTCTTGCTATTCTCCTTCTCCTTGATCTTTGGACAATCTTTCTTCCAATATCACTGCTCCTTACAGAATGCACATTAGTTCTTTCCTAGCTGGTGACGACCTCTTAACTTTGACCTTCCTCTATTACCATCTTTTGGATATGAGCTTCTACCTCTCGTCGACAAGGCCTCTCCTGAAGTACTAGCGCAGGAAGTCTCTTTGTCCTTCCTCTTCAAATCATAGTTTGTCAAAGCATTAGTAACTTCACTATAGCTGATAGAAGACCTCTCATTCAACAAAGTGAGCACAAATGTATCATACTTCTCATCTGGTAAGGGGCCCAACAAAATAATCGTCTTGTACTCATCCGATATCTTCTCATCAACATTCGCCAAGTCCGGTAACAACTTAGTGTAGTTGTTCACATGAGCCGCTAATGAGGTGTCTCGGGACATCTGAAATCTGAACAATCTTTGCAGCAAGTGCAAACAGTTCTCAACACTCTTCGTAAGATGCTTATTGTTAAGAATCTCCCACATCTTCATTGCAGACGTCACCCCAATCACATCATACTTCAGCTCCTGTTCCAAACAGGACCTGATCACCCCACAAACGTTTCTATTTATTTTTTCCCATATCGCCTCCTCGTATTTTGGTGGCCTCTCATGGACCATGATGGTCTCTTTCTAATTTTGAGTATTGAGAGCGTCCTGTACGTCGTTCATCTACAAATCAAAATTGATTTTGCCGTCATATTTAACCACACTAATTTTAGTGTTCTGAAAACCAATTTGAATTGTATCCGTCATCTTGCTGCTTTCACCAACTTCTTCACCCATACTCGCAAACTCCAAATTGTAAAGAAAAATTCAAACTTTGAAAGAAATAAGAAATTACTCAAGTGAACCCTAGATTGGATTCCAAATAGAACTCCTAACCACACGAGGAAAGCGAGATCTTCAACGATAACTTCAAATCCTATCTCCACCGAAGCCTAGAACTCCAAGAACCAAGCTTTCACAACGAATCTTCCTCCACCTAATGTCAAAATCCTAAATCTGAAATCTGAGCTCTGATACAAATTGCCACGCGTCTATGCGGAAGCGTGCTCGCTCACCAAACAAGTCGTAAGCACGTGAGAAGAATAACCAATCACACACAAGCACAATCCAAAACTAAAATACGACAGATCAATCATAAACACAAAGATATATGTGGTTCGGTAATTTGCCTAAGTCCACGAGGAGAGGATGAGGAGATTCCACTAAATCAAGGAGAGTACAAAGGGTTACAATCTCACAAAACTCACAAACTAACCCTCACTAAAGCTCTCAACTTGCTTACAATATCTCCCTCTCACAATGCTCAAAAAGTTTCTCTAATCTCTCATTACCACATTGAATCAAACCCCCCCCCCCCCTCTCTATTCCCAAACAAAAAAACACCAAAAAGCGCGCACACACACACCTTCTAGCATTTAGACATTATTTTATTTTAAAAAACCCCCATAAACTTTCGATATTATTTTCAGGAAACCCCCATAACTTTTGGTGAAGTTTAAGAAAAAAACCCCATTAAGCCGTGAGGGGGTTTATTGAAAATTGCAAACATTTGGTTGGTTTTGTGACTCACCCAAAACTTTTTCTTTTGGCGGCAGGTTTAAGTTACATTTTTTAAGTTAAGAGGGTTATATCATAATGGGGCATAATGTAGGGGGCTATGTGAAATTTAGCAGTTTTAAGTTTTAACTATGCATTTATTTTTATTTTTTCAGATATCTAGATAATGCAGATTAAGCTTACAAATTACACATATTTCAACTGTCAGGTAGTGTGTGCAAAGGTGCGGGAAGGCGATAAGAGGATAGTGCGACTAAAGGAGGGGAATCCTGAAGGTCAGCATGTTGTCATTGTCGACGATTTGGTTCAATCTGGAAGCACACTTATCGAGTGTAAGGTAAGCAAAACACTACTAAGGCTTGAAAATCTCTGGTTCATAATTGAGTTTGACCTTGGATGATATGCTATTCTGAGATATCATCTTTGCTATTCTAGGCAGATTTATGGTCTTTGCAGTTTTCGATGTGATGTTAGCTGTTCTTCCGGAAAAATTATATTAAAAAACACGTAAAGATTTTTAGTCTGTGATTTCATTGATCTTGGGTTGTTTGGCCTTTCTGTACATAATAATGTATTTAATTTTATTTCTTTTGGGTTATTTGTGCTTGAATACCCTGAAGTTTACCTAATTTTGATATCCTAAAGTTTTTTTTCCCAAAAGTCGAAACAATATAACTTTCATACCCTTAGAATGACTTAACAAGAGGTATCGTTTTGTGCGTGTGTGTGTGTGGAACATTAGGGCATTTTTTGGGCAAATATCACAGCATAATGTAGTGTAAACTTTTGGGGGTGTTTAAAGTGCGAATAACCCTTTCTAACTAAATCTTCCTTCTATCACTGCAATCTAAGAACTGATTCTATTCCTCAGAAACTTTTGGCTGCTCACGGTGCTTCCAAAGTCAGCGCCTATGTGACTCATGGCGTGT
>NC_033800.1:68041807-68062402 GCF_001876935.1 Asparagus officinalis | reverse complement strand
GGTAATGAGTGCATAAGTTTTTATTCTCATATCCAACTCACATTATTCTCATATCCAACTCACAAGCTCTAACCAAAAATTTCTGCAATTTCTGTAGGCTTCGAGAACCCATTCACATACTTCTGGATCACAGATTCTTGTCCTCACACTGTTAAGGCCATTGCCAATAGAGCTCCTTTCGAGGTTCTGAGCCTTGCTGGGTCCATCGCAGATGCCCTTCAAATCTAAAGATACCAGTTTGGAGAGAAACTGTAATATATAGAAATTTTCATGTATCTGATACTCTTCTTGGTGATCTTATTTATGTTGGGGAAATTGAAGTTCATGATTGAAGGGTATTTTCTCTGGAAGAATAAAAACCAGTAGGGCTTGAAGATTATTTGTTATGATTAATACATGTTTCTCTATTGCGATTTGCGAGAGCAGTTTTCTTGTGAAATTCAATTCGATCTGTGATTTTATTTGGTTTATGTCCTTCTGTTGTCTGAGAATGTTACTGTATGAAGGAAAGTTGGACATATCTTGATGTGTTTATGAATTCGCATGTTCAATGAGTTTTAGCTTATCAAACAGTCAAATATTTCTTCCTTTTGTTTTCAGCACTGTGATTTTTTTTTCTTTGCGATTTCTGAAGGCAGAAAGAAATACTTAAAAGAGAAAAAGTTAATCATTTAACATTTCTTTAAATGGGCATGTTCTGATATATAGAGACGATGATTACAGAGAATGAACTCGAAAACACAAACACTTTTTTTACTGTGTATGATGTGTATCTGCATGTTGGAGTATAGATATTGTTACTAAATATCAATATTCATAGATATGAGATATATGCATATGTAGTGGAATATCCGTATCTGAAATGTTAGATCTGTTTCTAAAATATCGAATATATCTACAAATTGCATACTAACTATCGAGTGATCTTATCTTAGCTTTTCACATATAACGAGCATACTAACGAACTCTCTTGTATCACATGAATAATAATTTTTTCAATCTTATCTGATTTACTCATATCCATTTTGTATCTGCATGTATATTCGCATTTTATATTAGTCTTATGTCGAATACCAAAAAAAATTATATATCTTTAAATATTTTAATATAATCATTTTCAGAATTATTATATATTAATATTACAGAAATACGGACAATTGGACGTTACCCATAACTCCGGGGCTGTTTGGTTGTTGTTGGTAAAGTTGTGTATTTATGACACAACTTGGAAAGTTATTGTCCACCTCATCAATTTCACTTTTATACTTTTCTTTGTTTGTTTTTTATTCCATTGGAATCATAAAACACTTGTTTTGTTTGCAAAATAAAACTTTAATTGTTTGTTTGGAAAGTATAAAAAGTGGTCCCTACTCAAATGATCATATTGGTTGGAATTATTTTTTATTATTTTTTCCTAACTTCAATGTTAGCTTTCTCCTAAAATCATGACTTTTTTTCATGAAATCACTTTACAAACTACATCAGCATATGAAATCACTTTACACTATTTTCACAACTACAAACAAACAATTGAAAATGATGAAAGCTGACATTGGGACCCACTTTTTTTACACTTTACATCCTTTTACATGGTAATAAAAACATACAACCAAACAGCCCCTCCGTCTTCATCAAAAGTAGTCAGACTGACGCCGTCAACTTAAAACGCTCTGCAAAGTGGGGCCCACCTGTTTGCTCCAAAATATTATTTTTCTCTGAGATCGCGACCTTACGAATTCAAGGGGTTCTACCGTTAATTTCGATCCCCCAAATTCTTGCAGCTCCGGCTTCTACTCATCGATTCAGGTACAATCCATTCTCAATTCTAGGGTTTCCGATGGCGATTGAACTGAATTGAATCAAGTAAATTTACTCATCTGTTAACAGTTAATCGTTTGCTAGGGTTGATCATCGTATAATTGGGAAATTTCAATTGTTTTATCAGTATCAAATCGAAAAGCTCTGAGCTTGATCTAGAAACTAATCTTTTACATAATATGCGGTTTTAGAGATCGGATAACTCGAATTTGAATGTAATAGTGAAATCTTTGTTGACTTCAACTTGAGTTATAAGTTGTATAATTTTCAATTTGTTTGCATTTGTTAGTGCAGGTGTTGTCGACGAGTTGATACCCTAGTTTGAGATCATGGTATGTTCTTATTGTGGTTGTTTATTAGTATTAAGCTCTCTTTTTCGTGTGTGTGTGTGTGTGTGTTTTGGTGTCTCATATTCATGTAATGTGTCATTTAAAATGCGTTGCAGTAGTTGTTTTTGACACTCCAGTTTCGCTTCTGTGATTCTTGAAGTGCTTTTGTTTTCATCAATTTAGCATGCTGCTTGCATTACTTTTTTTGTCCGTTACCATTTTCATGTTACGACATTAATTTCATCTGAAAGAAGCGTCTGGATTATATTTAGTTGTATCTCTAGAAAAAAGTTACGTTGTAGCTTATGGCATGTATTAGCGACACAAAAGACTATATGTTGGTCTTAGCTTACAAGAGAAATATAGCGCAACAGAGGGAATTATTTAGTTTTTTTAGAATTGGTTTGAGTATTTTTAATGATTTCCGTGTTTTTAAAAAAGTTAAAAAAAACTATAAAATGGCTCCTAACAAAAGAAGAAACTGTTTCTTTGAGGCACATAAGAAGCGGTATCAAACAGACCCTGAGTTGGGAGTTTTGTTTCATCCGAACTCCTATGCTAGTTTCTCATAGTTTTACCAGATTTGTAGTGTAATTTTGTTTGTAATACAAGTATGGTATCAGGTATACTACTTAGAATGGTATATGACATGGTTAGGCTTAAACTTCCATTATAAGTAGTTTATCCTGTTTTCATTGGTCAAACATGTTTTTCCTCATTATTCAAGCTTGCCGTACAGGGCATGACATGTGCACAAAATATTTAATCACTTCTTTAGTTCTTTTATATTGATGATATGAGTGTATGTAATTGTTATCACCCATATTTGGAATTTAACTTTTGGCTATTTCAGAACTACCTTATCGGAGCATTCAAGTCCCCATGTAAAATCATGGTAGTTTTTGCTGACGCGAAAACTCGGAAACAGGTAAGATGAACACTCATGAGATACCACTGTTGCCTTAAGCTCAATAGTGTTTCTTTTTTCATATTTGATTTTTGATCTCTGCTGTAAATGGATATTTTTCCTGAAAATTAGGTCTTGTGTTTTTCATATTATATTTCTGTTTATTGTTTTTTCTCGCAGGCTTCTATAAAGAAGGAAAATGGCCAGACTGCAATGGTCCCACTTTTTCAAAATCATGAAACCTTAACTGGCGAGGTTCTGTACATATTTTTCAAAGACATATATGCTAATCATTCATACTTGTACATTTTCTCTTTTAACCTATACCATTACCAATAACGAGTAGTATTCTAATATTTTATTTTGCAGGTAATCATAGAACCATTTCACGGTAAGAAGGTGGAGCACATTGGTGTGAAAATTGAGCTTCTTGGCCAGATAGGTATGTTTGTACTTTTGGCGTATGTTGCGGTTTGTATCATTATTATATGTTTAGGTTTAGGTAATTGGACCTTGTTTCGGTCAGATAGGTATGCTTCGTATGGGGACAGATCCAGAAATTTTTTTCTATGGGGCACATATACAAGTAAACATAAAATTCGTATTTTATATAATATAAACTCTACTAATAGAAAAAATTATTTACACAATAAACACAAATATCACGACACATAATATTTTTCATTATCATTTTCATATCAGTGTATGATTATTTGTACCTTCATATCAAATCAGTACATGATCATTTTATTTTCATCAGAAAAATAAGTAAATACTACTAGTTCCATCAACAATTCTTCACAATCCTTCTCTACATGGGGGCACCGCATAAATATTAAATGGGAGCACCTATGATAATTATAGGTAATTTCTAAAAAAAATGGCACATGTTGGGCCACGTGCCCCTACACCCAACAAGCTAGATTCGTCCTCGTTTGTACATTTTGTCTTTGCTAGGGTAATTTTTAAGTCTTGTTCCCTGGTAACACGAGCTTAAATTATGCAACCAATGAAGGCCCTGGTACCTGCCAACTAGTATTTGTTGATGGCAGGCCCCTTCTGTCTCATGTTACATGAGCAATAGTGTTAGGATGAGAAACAATGAAGACTTTCTCAGTAGTTCTCAGGGCCTTTTGTCTTTAGGGTTACATACTAAATCCTAACCCATTGTGATGGGAGACTCAATTGATGATGAAACAAGATGGGCTGTGCACAGATTTCTGTCAGTTTCTCTATCAAAATGCTTCCATTGTTTGTAATGCTTCTCTGTGTGTGCATGGGCCTGCATGTTAATACGCCACATCCGTTGAATCACATAAGCACACAGATACTCACAAATGCTCACAAACACGTCATTAAAAAATTTGGAAAAAAAAGCACTAATAATTTACTAGAAACCTCTAAAGGTTTTGAATTTTAACTTTTAGACATTTTGAAGCTATAGAACAAGACAAAATGAATTTGCAACTTGAACATCCCTTGGTATTTTTTAACATCCTGATGGAGTATCCTTTTTGTACTGGGTAGCTACAGCACTTGCAATTTGTCTGTCTTTTTGTTTGCTTCATATCCAGTTTATCAACTTCAATGAAGTATGCTGTGAGCTAGAGCAAGTTGCTGGTTAAAATTCTTTTTGAGTGGCCTCTTTGCTCAGGAATTTTATCAAACCTTTTCCATTGCATAAATTACAATTATTGGAAATGTCAATTCTGTCACTCAACATGCTTGTATCACTGTGTCTATAGCATGCAGGTCCTGGCACATGCTCTTCACATTTTATTTCTTGTGCTATGCATTACTGCATTTTAACTTTTAGTTTTAGTTTTGCTTTTTACTAATTTAAATCATATCCCTTTGTCATTCCAGAAGATACCTGGTTGCAATTTGGAAGTCGGACTGCTCTTAGTAATTATACTTTACTTTATTATTTTGATCTTTGTTTTACGTTTATTCTTGCAGAGTTGTACTTTGACAAAGGACGTTTTTATGATTTCACCTCCTTAGGTGAGTTAATGAGTTTTTTTCCCTTCCTCATGCTGAGTTGATATGCTTATTTTATCATTGAAATGCCTACTTTAACAGTTAGATTGTCTTGTCTCTGTTATTCTTGTTTCTATCTTTGTTATTGTTGATTTGGTTGCCTAATGGGTGAGAGGCAGCATATTCTTGTCACTGCTCTACCTGCACACATATGTGAGAAAGTCGGCCCCTTGTTGATAATCTGAATCAAATGGTAATTTCGTGGTCTTAAATACTGTAACTTTTCAGTTGTCTTCCACCCTCAAAGTAAGCGGCTAGCTGCAAATAAAGTACTCACACTCCAACTCATGTACGTGCATGTATCCGGTCAGAGGGAGGAAGGATGGAGTAGGGGGAGAGGAAGGCAATTTTAGAATTTGACGTATAATAAATGCAATGTAAATAGGAAAGAGGTCAAAGAAAAAAAATCCTATAAAATTTAAACCATTTTAGCATGAAAATGTGCGAATGCATGACTAGGAATTTAGTTGGCTATTTTTGCAAAAATGATATTATTCACATACTTATGCAAGTAATTCTTTAATTATTGTTCATGTTTTCATATGGGAGGGCATGGTAAAATTTTGGGTTGAAGGGTTCATGAGCAAAAGTGCATGTGATGTAAAAAAAAAAGTACTCTAGATTTGGTTAAACTTAGAAAGTTATTTCCTTTAACGTGTATGAGTGGTTATGCAAAATTTCAGCTCAAAGGTTTCATGAGTAAAAGCAATGATGTACACCTATGTTGCATGGGTACAGGTATGGGACACGAGGTGTGTGTGTGTGTGTGCTTGTGTGTGTGCGTGCGTGTGTGTGCGTGTGTTGAAATTAATGATTATACATTAGATCAATATTTCTAGTTTTCTACTATTAGAAACCATTGATTCTATTAAATAGCAAACAACCACATACAGAAAAAGAAGGAAAAAGGTCACTATTTAAGAAATTGAACAATTCAAAAGACAAAAGATGATTCTTACTTATGCATCTCTTTGATTCAGTACCTCAAAAAGAATAGATTCAAGAGTGCAAAGAAATATTTTCAGAAAAGCTACTTAAATGAAAACCCCTAAATTGAAGTCAGTTAGATATCAAATTGCAGAGAAACATTGTATAAGAACAAGTTAACTTGTATATTAACTATCAAAAAATAACAATATATCTCAAAAGTATTTATTTTATAACAAATTATATCTTAAATTAGAAAAGCATAAAAAACCCTAAGTCTCATTAACTTACTATATTTCTATTTGGTATCTTTGATTCTTTTATAATACTCTAACTCCACCACCAATCGCCGGAGAACTGAAAAAGAAGAGATCATAGAGTCATCGGAGCTAGGTTTCGAAGAAGAGGCTTTGGGTGTGGTGACTTCTGAAGTGAAAAGGAAAGAGCCAGAAAGGAATCGGGTGTTGTGAGAGAGATGGGGTCAAAATTGGCATCCTTTTAAAGTTTCAAGTTGTGGGTTCGGGTTATCACGTTCAAAAAACTTTTCATTCTTGAACCCGATAACCAATTAAACCCAATTTAAAGCCCTATCACTGCTTGAAAATTGGCTGGAACGGAACCAGCCGTGTCCACCATGAATCGCAGGCATACCCGTACCCAAAATGGGTCGGGTACGGCAGCCCTAAACCCATACCCAGGTATCCTAGATGTACACAGGGTTAGATGCAAGGTAACTATCTGGACTAGTTCAAACATATAATCTCAAATTTCTCCTCTCTTCCAAAAGGTAAAACATACGATACTTTCAATGGAGTAGGTCACTACTGTGAATGTTCAAATTTCCTTTTTGTTTTAATGCAACCTTTAATTTGGCAATGCAATGCTTATAATGGAGCAGGTCACTACTGAAAATGTTCAAATTTCCTTTTTCTTTTAATGCAACCTTTAATTCGGCTGTGATGCTTCATAGTATAACGTTGTTTTGGCGCTTGAAGGGAAAGTATGCAAGGGGGTATTGAAGAACAATTCTTCTTTTGGATAAACAATTAGACCTCTAATAGAAAATGTAGACGCCCTCCTGTGTTGTTTGTTATAAATAAATTATATTCAATACAAAGTTCAATAAACTAATAAAGGAGTGAGACTTATTTTCAATATGGTCACATACTTGTCCACTCGAAGATGTACCTCACTATTTTCTGCATGGTGTTTTCAGTTGACTGATATTTGAAGTCATTTCCCTGCAGTACGTGAACTGGATGTCCCTGGTGAAATATATGAAAAGAAGGCATATCCATTTGAATTCTCTACCGTTGAAATGCCATATGAGTCATACAATGGGGTCAATGTGAGATTGAGGTAAGTCATGATTTGGTATTTTGTGGTTTGGTTACTAAGTGGGAGTTGCTTGACTCTGCCTGCACTTCATATCATTCATTATCATTGCTGAATCCTGGGAGATATTTTTTAGCTTAAACTGTTTATCAATAACCAATTTGGTTTGTTTTGATATGATTGAAGGAAGAATGTCTTCAGTAGTTGTAGGATCAAATCCTGAAATAATTTTTGCTACCTCTTCCTAAGACTAAGAGTGACTAATTGTAAAGTAATTGTTTATCTTCATTATATAAATTGTCTTCATAACATCCATGTCATACATTTTATTCCTTGTATGATTTGCTTGTATGTTTTTATATAGTGTACAATATACGCTTGCAGCATATGTAGGTTTCCTTCTTAGTTTGAGCAGAAAACTATAAATATATATTATGATGGAGTATGGTTATCCTTCATGATGTAATCTCGACTTAATTAGTTTATCCAAGATATGTCACAATTGACCTCGTGACGATAGGAAGGCTTGTTTCACCTGCACTTTTAATTAATTCTACATATACTTTTGCTTGTCGATTTTACAGTATGAACATCCTTGAATACAATGACATATGATATGTTGAAGATAACTAAAGAATATTGCTGTTAGCTTGCAGGTACGTTCTAAGAGTTACAATCACTCGAAACTATGTCGGGAACTTTGTGGAGCACCAGGATTTCTGGGTATTCCATCTAGCCATCTCCATGTTTTAATTTACGATTACTAACATATGGATCTTGTTGTGGGAAATTTCAAGTTAAAATAGCTCAAAAACCTTTTTTCTAGATTGTTTCATTATTCTCGTTATACATATAAGATTGCACAAGACAAGATTATGGTTTCTCACCAAGTCTTTATCAATCAAGGTTTTGAGGTTGTAAACTTTTATGCTATCAAGTTTATCTGGGTGCCTAGTCTAAGAAAAGACATTCTAATCTTTTGTTTAATGCAAATGGATCATACCGTACTGGCACATTGCAAATATTGCACCTGTAGACCCCCAGTGCTTTGTCTTTTATTGGTGTCCTAAGTTCATCTAATATATGGAAAAGTTCAAGGTTTCTGAGTAAAATTCTGTATCAAGATCTCATAACCTTCTTTTTATCATGTTATACCCTTTTTCCTGCAAAGTAATTATGATAAGCTTTCAACAAAGTTATTGGTAATTTCCTTGTTCCTTTCGTTCCTTTGTGAAACAGATGCCTTCATTTGATTGGCCATATGAGTTTATTAAGTGGCCGAAGCATATTACATTGTGTATTTTATTACAAACTAGTTACCTCTCTCACCTAAAACTTAACCTTATCTAGAGCTCTTATTTATCTTAGAACTATCTGTGCGAGCCTTTCTCCTTGCTCAACCTTTCCAGCCTTGAAACAGATTTAAGATCTTGGTGTCCGAAGTCCAAACTCCAAAGTACAAAGACATTGTCATAGTAAATATTGCAAATTCTCATTTTAAGTCTGATCATGTCCATCTTTGGTCTCTTTTGCTCATGTGGATCCATCCATAGCCATTTTAGGTTAGGTATCTTTGCTTATTTGAACACCCTAGTTCCTGCCTCCAACATGTCCAAAAGGCATAACCACAAATCTGCCTGTTCGTTTCTCCTCCCAATAACTCCGCCTTATCAGAACATGCCATTTAGAGAATGTTAAAAGGAGCGCAAAGATGTATATTACTAAATGGGAAATCTAGTGATCAACAACATGGCTGTTATACATGCTAAACCTTGAGGATGTTGCCTAGTAGTAATCATGGGAATTAAGTTGTGACCTGTCTCAACTTCATACTGCATGTGCTTAACACTGTGAGGTTTGGCTCTTTATGTTGTTGTAATATGCTAGGATCTTTTGCCGAAATAAGCCTTTATACAACTATGTTCATCTTCAATCCAGTGCAGGATGAAGATCTTCACTAGTTTTCACTTGAATAATTCAATGATTCTGATATTTTCTGGTTTGGCCTCACAGTCTTTATGCTCCTTTGGATCATCTAGAGGCCTCTGTTAGTGACATGTTCTTTTTGGTGGTTGTACTTGATGGTTTCTGATTAATATCTCATGAGAACAATTATTTTTTCCTGTAAGCATATTTTTAAGTTGTTATGTTCTACAATATCAGGAAAGGCACCCCAACAAAAATATCGTTGATTTTTACAGATGTTTTTCGTAAGTATTATCATGAAACACGTCTGAGATTTATTGGCATTTTTCAAAGAATCCATGCCAGCCAGTATTTCTATTTCATGCCTTTGATATGCCCTTACCGTTATGCTTTGTTTAACTTGTTCTTATTCTCCACATTAATCAGGTTCGCAACTATACTCCAGTTCCAACAATTAACAACAGCATTAAGGTCAGTAGAATTGCTGGAGTTGTTTAACATTCAAATATAGGTAGATTGAATTAATATTTTTTTCTGTGTATACATTGCACAATCAGCATATAAATTCCATTGTGTGCAAGTCAAAAGTATAATTTTCTATAGAGGAAAATTATTAGACTGAAGCTCCTATATCTATAATATGTTATTTTTTTTAAAATGGATTATATATTACAATTTGGCTCGCTCAGATTCAAGAGTTATCATCTGTAGTGAAACCTGTCTGATTTCTGGGCAGACATTTCAAAACATGCCCAGTCAAGAACCAAAAGGGGTTTGAAGGAATTTCAAACAGTCGATGGTATCTCTCTTTTCAAATAGTCAACACGGTATTTGTGCATATCTAACAAGCACTAATAAGATGTATTAACATTGTTTGCATGATACAAAATGCTTAAAGGTTCTCTTCGATGACAACTTTTATTGTAAACCATCGTCACATATAGGGATATTTGCCCTATCATATTTGACCTGGACCCTTCACAACCTTAAATGTCCAGGTTTCTAAAACCTGCAAAACCACCTAAAAAACTCAGTTGCCGGGTCTCGAGGACACGGCCTAAAATTGTGTGGGTCTGAGATGAAAACCCATGCAAAACTGAAACCTGTCTAGATTTAATATAGGGTTAATTTCACAAATCCCCCTAAAATTGTGTGGGTCCGCACACCTATAATTTGCAAAAACTTCCTTCCCTTAATGTATTCATTTGTCATCTACATGCAACATACTTCCTTCCCCTCAATTGAGGTTTTGATTTTTCTTTTTCTAAGGAAATTTTAGTTATTTGCAAATTACAGATAGTGGATTGGTGACAAAAGTTCAGGGGGGTTTTGCAAGGCACCCCAAAGTTCAGGGGTTGGGGTTGGGTGGCTTGGGGGGGGGGGGGGGGGTTGAAATTAATATTTTATCTAATGTAATTTATGATTAATAACATATATTATATAGACATGTTTTGCTACTGAGTGTTTCATGCTAAATTTTATGTGAAATCGTCTGTTAATTACATAATTTGTGGCTAATTTATAGATGGAGGTTGGGATTGAAGATTGCTTGCACATTGAGTTTGAATACAACAAAAGCAAGTAAGCTCTTTCATATAACTTGAGAAATGCCATCTTTTGGTTAGAGACTCCTTGCAAAAGTTGAAAGTGTATCTGTATGCCCATTTCCTAATTTGAGCTCGCTTCATCCAGGTACCATCTGAAGGATGTTATCATTGGCAAGATATATTTCCTTTTAGTAAGAATCAAAATTAAAAATATGGAGCTTGAGATTAGACGTCGAGAGTCCACGGGATCGGGGTCCAATACATATGTTGAGACCGAGACCCTTGCTAAATTTGAGCTGATGGATGGTGCTCCTGTTCGAGGTATAATCAGTGGTAGTCTTGTCATCTTACACTTCCGTTCTGACACTCGTTTTAGTGGATGACCATTTAAAATACAGCAAGAAAAATGAAAGAGGTTTCTTAAGTAATTGGTTCAAGACCATTAAAATTTTCTTGTTAAACCAAATGGGCGTATCTATATATTATTGCATGATATGCAACTATAAGAGTTAACATCTTCTACACGTAAAAAAACCTTCATCTAATTATGTTCATATATACGTTAGTTGAACTTCTCTGTGTACTAGTGCCATGAAAATTGCACGTGAGCAATTTGTTAGCCTTAAGGTTATTCAGTATATGCCTTTGTACAATTGCATATTGCATGACGTGGAGAATTTGTAAAAGAAAGGCGAGTAGGTTAGCTTGTCCCTCGTATTTACTACAGCTCTTTGTCAAGGCCATACTAGTATAGTATTTCGACACTTTGGAAACAATATTAAAAGAGTGAAGATATGTTGCTATGTGGACAGCAAATTGAGAAGTGAAGTATGAAGTTCTATCTGATAATAACCAACTTACCCACTTGGATCTCCAAAGCAGTTGAGGTTTCTCATTCTCAAATAGCGTACACATCATCAAGGAAATGTCTTAACACAGGTTGTTTAACTTGGTTCTCACCTTCAAATTCTCTTATGCCCTTCCCCATGAATGGCTGGAGATGTCATCCTAGTAGAATTTCTCAAGCAAGGAGCTTGAGAATCGTAGTTCTCCAGTTGTATGTTATATCAGCCTTCAAGCTAATCTAATATAACAGATCGGTCTTACAATTTGTTAAGTAGTCATTCCTAACAATTTTTTACACTCCCTTAAAATCATGAAATTATAGGCACAAATGTCTTGTGACCTTGGAGCTTAGTTAATCTATTTAGCAGTGTCAAAGTGCTTACGAAGACTCAAATGCTTCTTGTGAACATTATATTTTTATTTTTGTTTTTTTGCAGGAGAGTCGATACCTATTAGACTGTTTCTAAGCCCATATGAGCTGACACCAACATATCGCAATATCAACAATAAATTCAGCGTAAAGTACTACCTGAATCTTGTTCTTGTAGATGAAGAAGACCGACGATATTTCAAACAGCAAGAAATCACAATATACCGCCTTCAAGAAAGCTAAGTTCCTTTGAGTGAATCTCCATGCCCCATTCAAAGTAACAAACTTTTGCGCTTTAAAGAGAAGTTTCAATTTGTTGAATTCAGGGATAACCTGGAAGTTTTCTAAAAATGTCAAAATTTTAAGAAGGAAAAATAGCCTTGCAGTGAGATTTTGGTGCATAATCTCTGTACGAGGGCCAGATTCATCGACCTCTGTTTCCTTTGTCCTGTCAGTTTATTTATTGCAGTGTGTATTATTTATGAATTAAGTGTGTAGATACTCGTACCTTCTTATTTATTGTTTTACCCATGACTCTGGTACTGCTTAAGGGGCTGTTTGTTTCACAAATAAACAAGAATAGGATTAGGAATCCGTTTTTTTTTATGGATTCCTGCCTATTCCATAAAAAATTTTAAGACAAGTTTGTAATTTTATGGAATCCTTTTTTTTTGCATTCTATGTTTGTTTCACTCCATGAAAAAATAGAATCTCACTTTTATAGAAACCCTCCAATTCCTAATATCTAGTTTGGTTCAAAATGAATTTTTTTTGGGATCAATACTATAGTAACGGCTAGTTCAGTATTCAAAACAAAAACACTATAGTAACGGCGACAACTACCCTAATATTCAAATAGGAAATATTGTAGCAATGGCTAGTTCCAAGGCCTTGGATGTTATAAATTTAACTTGAGGCCTCAAATTTTCCAATGCATTCTCCTTTCTCACCAATTTATAAATTCTCATTGTTTGCAATTTGCCTCTCCGACATCAATATGATATCAGAAGAATGCTCCCAAAATTATAAAGTTTATTGCGACTGTAATCTCCGAACACCGATGAAAGTTCGAGAAGGGATCACCAACAAACCAACCGAAAATCAGAAGTTCGAGAAGGGATCACCAACAAACCGACCGAAACCCACCAACAGAGGAGCGTCGACGATGAGAAGAGGGAGAAGCCGATTCCGCCAGCCACGAGTTCGAAAAAGAAATCGTTGGCCCGCGGGAGAAGAGGCGTGAAGAGGAGTGAGATGAGGCGTGAGAAGAACAACGCTCCAACCACAGATCTAGGGTTTTCGAAGGCGGCGGAATTGGAAAACCCCAAAGAGGTGAAAGGGATGAGGATGTTAGAAATATCGCCCAAATCCGATCAAAAGGAGAGAATTTGGGAATCCCTAAAAAAACACTATTTGGGGTACTTTACAGATTTGGAAATCTATAAAAAAAATTGAACTAAACTCCAGATTAGGATTCATTTGGAATCCTTTAATTACGATTTTACCACTGTTCAGATTCAAATACCAATCTTTTTCTATAAAATGGGTGAAACAAACAGCTCCCGAATCAAACATTGAGAATTAGATTCTAATATGATTGTTTGACTTGTGATGTAAGGATTGGGGATCACTACATTATCAAGAACCATTGATTATCTAGTTTATAGTTATGATTTTTCTATGAGTACAAATAAGAAAGGAGCGCAATACACAGGAGTACAGTGAGTGTTAGATTTAGAATAAATCATAATCTTCCACTAAATAATCAACGATTGTGATTAGAAGTAGTGGTTCCTCCACTGCTTTTTTTTTTCTTGGTGATGGTCCAAATCTGTGTGTAATATGTTTCATTCTTGAAACTATCATTCAGCTTATTTGTATCAACCTGTTGTTTTGATTTTATTTTCAATATTATTAACTATTTTGGAAGAGAGGGACACCAGGGGTGGTGGCGCAGTTGGCTAGCGCGTAGGTCTCATAGCTAAAATTGAGTTATCCTGAGGTCGAGAGTTCGAGCCTCTCTCACCCCAATTTTTTTCCACTAATTTGCTGATTTTGTTTGTCTTCATTCAACTGGAGTATTGATATTTAACCATCATGTGCCCAACTAATATTTGATTAGTTTACCCAACTTTATTTCTACTAAATATTTTAGTCTTTAGACATGTCTTTTTATCTGGCAATTGTCTTTTTTACATAGGGTTGGGCCTTTTTATAAAGGGGGAAAAAACGAAAACAACTGTCACTTGTCATTGCTTGAAAAAAAGTCACATGTCATTCTTGCAACAAGTGGTAGCTATTATAATACGAGACTGTATGGTTTACCAACTTTTTTATGGAAAATGCATGAAAAACCAAGAAATAGAACAAAAATATGAGGCACATGCCACTATAGAATTCCAATTCATTTTTTGGGTTCAAAAAAAAAAAAAAAAAAGTGGTTTCTATAAAGGGCGTGTTTGTTTTGAGAGGAAACCTTGGAAAGCTTTTGACACTGTCTAAAAATGCAAAAGAAATTTCCAGTATTTTTCAATTTCTTTGTTTGTTTCATCAAAAAATTTTAAGAAAGTTTTTCTTAAAAGTAGGGAAAACACCACTTCTTAAGCGGCTGTTTGGTTACTTTCCTTCACTTTTCAAATGTCACTTTCCTTCACTTTTTTGTGTTTCTCTCTCTTTCTAAGTGTATTTTGTGTTTGTTTCGTAAAGAAACATGGGGCATAATTACTTTCCATCACTTTCCTTAGTTTGGTTCAAATTTAGTGTACAAGAAAATAATTGATGTGTGACTTGATGCCCTTATTTTCTAGTGTTTGGTTCAAACTAAAAAAGAAGAAACCATGGTTATGGTCACCATGGTGTGCTTACCACTCAAATAGAATAAAATATTTGTGAAACATAAGTGGGTTGAGGATACTCAACATTTGAGGGTCTAAAATTCCGAAATAAGACCACTTATGAATTGCGGGACTAATTTTAAATATAAGGTAGTAATTTGCAAAATTAATAAAAAATTGAGGGACTAATTATGAATATTTAAGGGAGTAAGTCCAAATATTTAATTATTCGAAAGACTAATTTAAGTTTTTATAAATCCATTTTAGAGACTAATAAATTCAAAATATGAACATTTGAGGGAGGACATTGAAATTGTTTAATAATTTGGGGGTTTATTTATAAATTTAATGGGTACTTTGCAATAGAGATTTTAGTGAATAATTTCAACTAATTGTGGATATTTACGAGGGTAATTCCAAACCTCTAAAGATTTGATAGACTAATATTAAGTTTGATGAAGTAATTTTCAAACTTTAAAAAAATTAAGGAAATAAGTGCAAATACGTTTATTACTGAATAGTATTTTTGCACGTAAAGTTGAGGGGCTTTTATGAAGTTTATCCACAATGTGTGTGTTAACGGGACTACTAGTCCCGTGAAAATTTCAGCTGACTGGAAACACCCCTACAAGTCACCAACCTTCCCTCTTGTTGGCTATCTGCAGGTATAAATGAATGCGTACATACAATCAAAGAATTCCGCACAAATTTATTCCAGTTTTGATTATATGCAGTTTGGCTCAAAGGATACAATTTTGTTTTAGACCCTTTTAGGAATTTATTTCTAAAAATTGACCCCTTTCAGATTTATTTATAAATTTCGACCCAGTTTCAGCCACTTGGTTGAAACTGGGTCGAAATTTACGAATAAAGTTGAAAAACTTCACGAGATTTAGAATCCAGTGAAGTTTAGTCCTTAATTAAACTTCACGGGATTCTAAATCCCGTGAAGTTTATAATTAGCCTAACTCCACGAGATTTTAAATCCCGAGGAGTTCAATATAATATGGTCGCCATAGTTAGCCAAGTGGTTAACTCAAAGAAAGTTAAACTTCAATCATTGAAGTGTTCTTAAGTTCAAATCTCATCCCAACATATTTTTTCCTTGAACATTTAAAAAAAAAAATTACAAGGCTAGAATTCGAACCATATGCTTTCCATCCAACTCTTATAAGCTAATGTTATAACCACTAAACTCATTCCATATAACTACTTATTTTATGAAATTTGTTTAATATAAACTTCACAAGATTTAAAATCCCATGAAGTTTAGTGGCAGTTTACCATCTGAGCCAAAATTTTTGGTTAGCACTAATTAATTAAGGACATAACTTCACGGATTTTAAATCATGTGAATTTTTTCAACTTTATTCGCAAATTTCGATCCAGTTTTAGCCACCTGGCTGAAACTGGATCGAAATTTGCAAATAAATCTCAAAGGGGTCGATTTTTGGAAATAAATTACTAAAAGGGTCTAAAATGAAAATTTGTCATTGGCTCAAATCAAAATATGTCTCAGATATTTTGAACTTACCTCCATAACATCAACTGGGCGAGATCGCAGCAGGACGAGATCGCGGTGAGAGAGAGAGGCTGTGAGCGGCGAGACGAGATCGCGAAGAGAGAGGCGCGTGGCGGGAGGCCGAAGTCCGTCGTGGAGAGAGGCGGAGAGAGGGGCTCAGCGCAGAGGTCGGTGCTGTGAAGGAGATCGAGAGAGAGGGCGAACGAGTTCGACGAACGAGTGGTGTGGAGCTCGACGTTGTGAAGGAGATCGAGAGAGAGAGAGAGAGAGTGGTGACCAGAACAAAAGGCAGCTGGGGAAAGAATTGTGAAGGAAAACCCTAGCGAGAGAAAAGTTAGCGTTTCCCCCATAATCCGCTTTAAAACCGCGAAAAAATTTCCCCAGAAAATATCTAGCTGGAGCCTTAGTTTTCTCCCACTTTCTTTTTTAATTTTGGTGAACCAAATAGCTGATTGTGAGGGAAAATAGCAAAAAAAAATTGTGTCGGTTTTCTAAGTGCCACTTTCTGCACTATTTTGACCAACCAAATAGCCCTTAAATGAAAACCATTTTCTCTTAAAATGAGAGGAAATGGTTTCTATTTAGGTGAAAAGGTAGGATTTAATAATTAAATAGTGAGATGATGTAGAGAGTTATTAAAATATAATAGTAAAACTTCGTTTGGATATCATGGTATTTTTCTTTTGTGTTTTTATAAAAAAATATCATGGTGCTGTGTTTTCCCCGTAAAGTGTTTGCAGAACAACATTCTGAGTCTTTTTAGTCAACACTTGACTCATTATAACATTAGTATTAAATATATTATTAATAGTAAGTAGAATATAATATGATATTGTATAATATATTATAATATTATATGGTACTATAATATATTATATTACATTATAATATTATATGGTACTTTAATGTATTATATTTACTTTAAAATTACTAAATATTATTTTTAAAGAAAAATATATTTAATTATTTTGGTGTATCAATTTGTTATTGCTATATATTATATAATATTTTAAAAATAATATTATTTTAATACTAAAATAATATTATATTATTATTAACATAATATAAAATTATTAATAATATTAATATTATTTAATAAATATTATTATATTATAAATATCATTATATTGGTTATATTAACATTTGTTAGCCAACAAGTTTATTTTACATTATAATATAATCTATTTATTATATAATATATTAATATTGTATATATTTATATATTACTATATAATACATTGCTCTATATAATAAATTGTTTTTATATTAATTTATTCTATTACTATTTTACTACTAATATGTTACTATTATATACATTATATATTTATTAATTTACTACATATATTTATTAAAAGATTAATAATGCTTATATAGTGATTATAATGTTGTATATTATATTATCATATTATATCATTATCATATAATCATTTATTATTAATAACTTTCATATTTTATTTAATTTATTGTATATTTATTAATTATTTATTAGTATATTACTTTTAACGTTTTGACTACTATATATGGTTTCCTATATATATACTACTATATATATATATATATATATATAATATATATTAATATATATATATATATATATATATATATATATATATATTGTATATATATACACACACCACACACAAATATGCCAAAGTGGTAGGAAAACCCCACATTTTAAAGCAAAATCAGATCCAATTTTTTCGAGAAGAATTTGTCAGAAAGCCTGATATTACCCTATCAAATTTATTTAGGCCACCTCAACTTTCCGAACCCTCCCTCCATTTTCTTACTCTCACACGTTCATTATTTTCTGGCCGTTTGCAAACAACACTAAAAGATTAGCTTTCAACCCCCCCCCCCCCCCCACCCCACACACACACACACAAAAATAAAAAAATAAATTTCAGGCTGAAAGGAAAAAAGGAATTTTGTTTCCATGAAATGCATGATAACTACCAAAATTGGATCCTAAGCCCCTTTTCCTTAAAAAAAATAATAAACCAAATAGCCCTATACATATTATCTTATACTATTATAGAAGTGTGTTGGATGTTAAAATATTTTCTTCCGAAATGACCGCCAAATCACATATATGCATGCATAAAACACATATACGCATACATAAACCTTTTGTACATGCATAAACTATATCCCTTCAAATACTTCTCATAACCCTAATTCACATATTTCTTCATTTCATACAACCTTTCACATTTCATATCAATGTTGAAAATAATGATAATATATTACGTAACGCTCTACCGTCCTTTTAGGCTTAAGGGGGGAAAATACAAAACAACATAACACATAATATAGGTTATTTTGTTCATTAGTTATTTAGATATTTCATAAATACAAACTATTCATAATGACTTTAATAATTAATATCATTAAAATTTTTAAACATAAAGGAGAACTGAAAGAGTTACATGAGTAAGGACTTAGAAGGCTTCATCTTCATCGAAAGGAACAAGGATTTAAAATCCAGAGAGTCGTTGGAGGTGAAGATAGTGTTAGGATTTTCTTCATCGGTGAAAAGAGATGTGGGAGTCGAGGAGGGACCAAAGAGAAACCTTATTGTCCGTGAAGATAGAAGATGAATATCATTGTCTTCAGCTAGAAGCTTCATCTTCGTCGAAGGCGCGAGAGAAAGAAGAGATTGAGAGGGGGTCGAGGAGGGACCAGAGAGGAGCCTTGTCGTCAGTGAAGATAGAGGATGAGAAGATCATTGTCATCAGTTGGAAACTTCATCTTCGTTGAAGGCGTGAGAGGAAGATGAGATCAAGAGGTTTCTTCGTCGAAGGAGTGAGAGGAGGTGGAGGGGGAGGAGATGAAGGAGGCACTGGAGATGGGGTCAAGGGATCACTAGGGGTTTTCCATTTGAGTAAAATTAGGATCGAGGGATTCAAATGGGAACTTATTTCAGTTACCGTTATACTAATTTGGATGGTGGGGAAATCGCCACACATCCAAATATGATCATCAATTTAACAACTGTTAGATAACACTTAACGTGACGAGTATAAAAACTCCTTTTTTGTGTTATTTTCTGCGTTAAATGTAACATGGATTTTCTGCCAATTTTATAACATTTTCGCTCTGTTAGGTATTGAAATGGGTTAAAACGGATTTCGAAACGTGCCTTATCTATGTGTGTTTGTATGTATATATATAGAGATAGATATATATTTCAGTTCTAAAGCATCGTAACCATTTCATACTAATCACTAAATTTAGTCTATTAATTTCACACAACAAAACACATTTTATACAGTCTTTCACTTTTCATAGGTTAGTAGTAGAGGACGGGAATGACATTTCCTAGTGTATTGTACTATCAGAGCATCATAACCGTCTCATACTATTAAACCTTTTACATTCATGGCACAATATACTATTAGGGGGTGTTTGTTTTGTATCCCAAAATTTATGGATATGGATTTCACCATAGAATTTAAAATCCATAAAATTTTTTACATGTTTTGGGATCTCTAAAATTTTGTTTGTTTCATCAATATTTTGGGATTTGGAATACCAAAATTTGTAATATTTTGTTTGTTTCATCAATATTTTGGGATTTGGAATACTATAATTTATAATATTTTGTTTGTTTCATCAATATTTTGGGATTTGGAATACTATAAATTATATATTATAATATTATATAATATTTTAATAACATATATTATTATAATATTATATAATATTTTGGGATTTGGAATACTACAGCATGAACAGTGATTATTGGGTCCTTCTATATATATTATATATTATATATATAATATTATATATATTATATATTATAGATATAATTTATATAATATATAATATAATATATATAATATATTATATATATTATATTATATATTATATAAATTATATCTATAATATATAATATATATATATATAATATTATATATATAATATATAATATATATAGGAGGACCCAATAATCACTGTTCATGCTGTAGTATTCCAAATCCCAAAATATTATATAATATTATAATAATATATGTTATTAAAATATTATATAATATTATAATATATAATTTATAGTATTCTAAATTCTAAAATATTGATGAAACAAACAAAATATTACAAATTTTGGTATTCCAAATCCCAAAATATTGATGAAACAAACAAAATATTACAAATTTTGGTATTCCAAATCCCAAAATATTGATGAAACAAACA
>NC_033800.1:68019454-68039561 GCF_001876935.1 Asparagus officinalis | reverse complement strand
CTGTGAAGATAAAAACAAGTTTTAAAGTGATGTGGGACACATTCTGTCCATACATCACACCTTTGGAGTTGGTGAGGCTCCATTTCAAGGTGTGATGTATGGACAAGATGTGTCCACATCACTACCATGATCCTTGGTCCCAAGTATACTCATTTTTTCTCATATATATATATATATATATATATATATATATATAATATATATATATATATATATATATTATATATATTATATTAATATATATATAATATTATTATATATATAGATATTATATATTTATATATAAATTAATCTATATTATATATATATTTATTAATTTATTATATAATAAATATATATATATCAATATATAAATATAAATTATAAATTATATATATATATTATATATATATATTATATTATATATATATATTATTTATTATATAATATAATATATTATATATATATAATGCTACAGTAATTTACTGCGGCATTTACTAAAGCATGAACAGTGATTCTTGGGTCCTCCTATAATTATAGAGGAATAGATGTATTATATTTAATATATTAATCTTATATTAATCTTATATTATAAGCATTAATACATCAATATCCAACCTACATCCTCTCTCAATTGTAGGATTTCACAAATTCTAAAATATAATAGTTTTTTATTATTTGGGGATTCAATATCCCAAAATTGTATTATATTATATATATATTATATATAATATATATATATATATTATTTATTATATAATATAATATATTATATATATATATATAATGCTACAGTAATTTACTGCAGCATTTACTAAAGCATGAACAGTGATTCTTGGGTCCTCCTATAATTATAGAGGTATAGATGTATTAATCTTATATTATAAGCATTAATACATCAATATCCAACCTACATCCTCTCTCAATTGTAGGATTTCACAAATTCTAAAATATAATAGTTTTTTATTATTTGGGGATTCAATATCCCAAAATTGGTTTTGAAACAAACATGGTTTATGGAATTCTAAAACCCAAAAAACTTATAATCCACCTTATATCCCAAAAAGAAATTGAAACAAAAGAGATGATTTCACAAATCCTAAAAATATATTATTTTTTTATAATTTAGTGATTCAATATCCCAAAAAAAAAGTGAAACAAACAAAGTTTAAGGAATACCAAAACTCAAAAAAAGCACTTTTTACATCCCAAAACTTGAAATCCACCCTATATCCCAAAAAAAAATTGAAACAAACACCCCCTTAAAGGAATAAAAATGTAACAGAATAAGAACACATTTCATTCAAAATTCAATTTCTTCTTAAAAACCACATCGATCCATCTTACCACGTTCAATTGGGTTTTTCCTTTTACTTTGTTCAAATTTGTAAGTAGTTGAAATTTTGGTTGGTCTTAATTCTTTTGAATTGACTTTTTGATGGGAAATATGGAAGATTGGCAGAGAGTGATTGAGTTTGTTACTTGCATGGGTAAATTTTTATTTATTTTATCTTTTAGTTTTTTAGATTTTATTTCAGGTGGGCAGAGAAGATGAGAACGTTAGAGAAGGTGAGATTTTAACTAAATATGATTTCATTGAGATATTATTTCTCGATTATGTTATGGGATTTTTAGTTGCATCGTTGGATTTTTTGTAGAACATAAAATGAGAACTTTTCATGCTTTCTTTGAATGTGATTATTATTGAGAGAACTAGTATGCACCCCGTGCAAAGCACGGCCCCTTATTTTTTTAAACACTGCATTTTGAACTTGTCTCTCTCTAAGTTTTAATACATTTAAGTTAATTATTGTATACTTAAAATTAGAAATCATATCTACTCCTATATATTTAAAGAAAGATCCAAGTTTTAATACATTTGATTTAGAAATCATATCTACTCCTCTATACTTTAAAAAAATCAAAGTTTTAATACATTTGATTTGATTTACTGTTTACGATACAGTAAGTACTGTAGCATAAATAGTAACTTCAAGTATGAAGGAGCAGATTGATTTACTGTTATGCACAATAATACTGTAGTGTGAACAATATCTTTCGAGTGCAGAGAACCATAATTGATTTACTGTTCATACTACAATAAATGACTGTAGTTTAAACAATATCTTTGAGTGCAGAGGGACAGATTTGATTTACTGTACATACTACAGTATTTAATGTAGCATTTACTGTAGCATAAACAATAATTCTTTGAATTCTCCTTAACTAGTGTGCACCTCGTGCAAAGCACGGTCCCCTATTTTTTTAAGCATCGTATTTTGAACTTGTGTTCCTCTAAGTTTTAACATATTTGATTTAACTATTGTACGCTTAAAATTAGAAATCATATCTACTCCTGTATACTTTAAAGAATGATCTAAGCTTTAATACATTTGATTTAGAAATCATATCTACTCCTCTATACTTGAAGGAGAATTCACGTTTTAATATATTTAATTTGTTTTACTATTTATAATACAGTAAATTACTGTAGAATGAATAGTAGCTTTAAGTATGAGGCTCAGATCTGATTTATTGTTATGCTATAGTAAATACTGTAGAATGAACAATAACTTCGAGTTAGGAGGGCCAAATCTGGATTACTGTTTATGCTACAGTAACACAATATAGTAATTACTGTAGCATGAACATTAATCCTTTGGGTTCTCCTATAAGGGGGTGTTTGTATCACTCTTTTTATGGAATAGGAATAGGAATTGGATCTGACAGGGACAAAATCGTAAATAAAGGATTCTTTATGAATCCTATTTTTGAGTTCGGTTCACAACAAATTTATAGATTTTGAAACCTATAAAGTTGTAAAAGTGTGGGGTTTTTATGGAAACCCAAATCCTATTGATTTGGGAGGATTTGGGCCAAAAAATTGACACAACCATACTCTTCTCCCTTTCTCTTTGTTTTTCAGATTCCGCCTTTTCACAAACCCTAGATCTGGTTTTCGGCTTCTCCCGCTATTCTTCTCCCGCCTCTTCTCAATCTTCTTCGCGGCTCTTCTTGAATCATTCTTCGATTTCATTTTCGAAAACGATGCTCGGTGATAGTTGTTGGTGATCCCTTCTCGAACTAGTTATTCGGTTGTTGGTTGTGATTTTTGTTGGTGGGTTGGTGGGTTTGTTGGCTTCGGCTTCTCCCGCCTCTTCTCAATCCTCTTCGCACCTCATCTCGAACCGTTCTTCGATTTTTTTTGAAGACGAGGCTCGGCGCTAGTTGTTGGTGATCCCTTCTCGAACTTGTTATTCGGTTGTTGGCTTTGATTTCTGTCAGTGGGTTCGGTGGGCTTGTTAGCTTCGGTGGGTTTGTTGGCTTCGGTTTTAAATTTTGGTAAACGGGTAAAGATTACCCAATCTTCTTACTTAAATGTTTTGTCCCCTAGTGAGTGGTAAGAATACCTAATGTTTTTCATCATTTATCCTAAAATTTTCTCATTCCAAACCAAACTAAAGAATATGAATTGGAGGGTTTCTATGAAGTTGGATTTTATTTTTTCATATTATGAAACAAACATAGAAAGGAAAAAAAATGATTCCATGAATCCATAAACTTGTCATAAATTTTTTTATGAATTAGCTAGGAATCCATAAAAAACTTCATTTTTCTAGTCCTATTCTTACCCACTATTAAACCAAATGTAGAAGAGTAGATATAGAATGAGATCTATATGCAAGACAGAGCTTGGATTATAAACCTCGGACCCAGAAATGGGACAGGTTTAGGGTACAGCTAATGTGGCATGCTAAGGTGTTAAACGGATCATGCATTAACGAGCTGGCTATTGGCTAATATGAACTATAAACCAAGGACATTTTGGTAATTATACTTGATCATCTCTTCCCATGCATCCATCAAGCACAACCTCAACACATTACCCCCCAAATCGTAGACCTGCCGTCAAACGTCGCCTGTTGCCGCCGGCATCTGCGATGTCGCTTTTCACCAACTTGGGTTTCTCTCGCTCACTTCATCTCCTTCGTCTTTCCTTGTTCATATCCCCCATCGTTCGAAATTTATTGTAACTACGTGACTAATTATATATATTATCATATATATAAAATCGATGATCAATTGAATTGAGGGGTTAATTCATGAAGCAAATATATGCCAAGACGATTTGTATTTGAAGTTTGTTTGATGTTGGTTGTAATTGCGCATAAGAGATGTGAATTTTATCATGATTTTATAAGTAATGTAAATTTGCAATCTTTCTCCTCTTTGTTTGAAGAATATTGAGAAAATTTGGAGCTTTTTTGTCAAAGAAGTAGAACCAGCCCTCAATGAATTCTACCCACCACGAGTTTATTATTATTATAAATATTTTTCTTTCCCAGGCCTGGAGACGTTAGGATCATAAAAGGAGTGAAACCCATGCTATAACGAGAAAATTATCATATCATTGAATCCAAATCTGGGATTAGAATCCTTTACTCATCAACAGTTTCTCCTAACATTTGCTAATGTATCTCCATAGTTTTTTATTGATGAGTAGATAATCCCAATTCTCAAAACTGACCTTAGTCAATGCTTTCCTTATATCTAGGTTGGAAAATGATAGAATATAATAAATTTGAAGAACTATTCTCCACATCAGCTGTCCCACAAACTGTCCCAAGTTTTGGGTCCAAAAGACATTTCACGTATATTATTTAAAGGAGAAATTTTTAAAACAGCCCATTTTTTAATTTTATTGCGCAAAATCGACCGTCTCACAAAATAATTAGCAAAACCGACCTAAAATGGTCGATTTTGCAGTTACGAAACTGCACGGGACTAGTAGTCCCGTGCAGTCCGCCGAAGTGCACGGGACCAGCAGTCCCGTGCACTTCGTAAAACACATTCGGCTGCAAAACCGACCATTTTCTTCAGAAAAGGGTCGGTTTTGCTAATATTTTTCACTTTAGGTCGATTTTGCCTATTAAATTATAAAAAAGGTTGGTTTTAAAAATTTCTCCTTATTTAAACTTTTTTTGGTACTTTTATTGCATATGTAATTGAGTTTAATTTATTTGTATGTAGTATATTATTGCTTCTTCTTCTTCTTCTTTCTTCTTTTCTTCTTATTCTATTGTTAGCTTTTTTCAGGCATTGATCCCACATTTTAAATCAATGATAAACATGAAGTCTTCAAGGTCCAAATGTCGCAATCTAAAGATTTAAAATGACAATAAAAATATTAAATGGAAAAAAATATGAGGTGGCAGCTCATAGTCTTTGTATGAAAATGTGCGGAGAAACAAATAGAGAGGAAGTAAGTTTTTGCAATTGAGATATGTGTGCTTATTCGTGTAAACTTGTATTTACATATATATTAGTATAAGAAAGGACTTTTGTCATATTAATATTGTTTAGATTAAACTTAATCAATGCAGCGCATATTGTGCCCGAAATAAGTTTTTAAATTGGCAGGGGAATTTTTTTTATCCAATTGATATGTATGAAAATATGACATAGCTTGCTACGCTATACGTAGTTTATATTTTACAATAAGTGCATATGTAAGTTGATTTTCTACGCAGAGAATTATTTTACTAATAAAAGTTACTTCTTGATAACTCCTTAAATTTACCCATTTAATCTTTACACATCAAGCTACAAATCCCATCAATCCGTTTGATAATATTAATTCTTCTCTAATTACCTATAACATCCTAATAGCTATGCACGTCATCACCCTTATAACATCTTCACTAATTACTTAATTAGAACAACAAAAAATCCCACTAAAATGATCATTACGCGTGCCTACGTGCAATGCACGTACATAATACTAGTAAATTTTTTTGATAACGAACATCTATTGCAGAAGGAAAAATAGTAGTAAGGGTTAATTGCGTCCCTGTTTTAAACTTATACCCCTTGTCTGTAGTATCACTATTTGAACCTAGTACTCGTGTATTTCATAGTTGCAGATAGATCCATCAGGCTTAAAAAAAAAAATTTGATTCTTTTTTTACCTTTAAATGGACTCATACTAACCAATATGCAGTATTTTCTAA
Organism: Asparagus officinalis; assembly: GCF_001876935.1. Classification (NCBI taxonomy): domain Eukaryota; kingdom Viridiplantae; phylum Streptophyta; class Magnoliopsida; order Asparagales; family Asparagaceae; genus Asparagus; species Asparagus officinalis. The sequence goes on along the minus strand of NC_033800.1, from coordinate 68,033,571 downwards.
AATTTCACCAATAATAAAGAGTCAAAGAATTTAACCTTATTGCAACAACGAAACTATCGGGTGATAAGTTCAGGAGAGCAGTACTATAGGGGTCTACATACAATTAATTATATGGGTTTTTAAATAGTCCCTCAAATCATAAATATTATTAGTCCCCCGAATTTCATACTTCGATATTAGTCCCTCAAATTGCCTTAATATATTGATATAGTTATGTGTTATAACATGCAGAGAATATTCTATTTTCTTCAACTTTTTTCTTGAATGGACAGTGACACCTCTCTACTCCCTCACCTCCGGTCTCATCTCTACCCTTGACTACTGCCATTGCCCCCTTTTCCACCCTCTCCTTCATCCACTTGGGTCGTTCTAACATGGTGATGATGAAATTACCTGGGAGATGGCAATAGTGATAGAAACCCCGAAAGTTTGAATGTTTTGTGATAAATAATAATGAATATGTTATATGTGATAAATAACATATTTTGATGTTTGAGTATACTAGGAATTGATTTGAGATCAATTCAATGTATATGTGTGGATATATGAGTGCAAATGCACAAAACATGCACGAAGAAGAAATCTGGAAAATAATGACCAGTTACGAGTTTATATATTTTTCACACTGATACAATTAGAATCTGGGAAAACTCAAAAGACAAAAGTTATAAGTTTCTTCATCAGCTTTTCAACAAATCTTAGATCACCTCATTTCGAGGTTGGATGTGAAAGTTACAGCTAATGTACGGAAGACTTTTTCTCAAACAGACTGATTTGAGTCTTGGTAGTCGACTACTAATATTAGTAGTCGACTAATCGGGTTGATTTCCAGTTTTCTTATGGATTTCGGATCGGTTTTGGTTTATATTCGAACCCAGTTTTAACCCTAAGTATATAAACATGTTTAGACCCTTTTTCCTGAGATTTTCCATGTGAATTACTAGCCACTATCTCCCCTCAAACCCTAGAGCTTGTTCTTGGCATTCCTCGAGGAGATTCGAGGCAAATCGTTGAGCGGAGGGTGAGATCGTGTGATTTTGAGAGAGGAGGGATCTTGTGCACGTGTTCAGAGGCTCGACACGATGTTTCAGGCAAGATCACTTGCATCCAAACCCTTAGTTAATGAATGATCTAAGATGTTTAAATCGATGTTGTACATGTTTAAATCTTAATCTAATGTGAAAAAGCTTAGAATTTTGATATTAACGGTAAACAAATGTTAGATTTACATGGTTTTCTTGCTGTTTATGATAGAAACGTGATCATGATCACTAGGGTTGTTTCTAATTTCATTTTTAACATATAAATCATGCTTAGGACATGTTTAAACCCTAGTTCGACCTTTATTTGGGGTTTCTTGTTAATTAATCATGCTGAAACCCTAGGTTGGTGATACCTAAATGAGATAAATATGTTTATATGAAATTTAACATCTGTTCAGGAGTAGTTTTTATCATGTGTGGATAAATCATATGGTTTATATAAGAACTAAATGAGGAAAATGGTTAATTAGATGGTTAAACCCTAATTTGAAGGATTTAAATATTTAGTATCATGTTTCAGATAGCTATGTTGCATAAAAACAATTTCAAGCGTTCATTTTAAATTTATGGTGTGTGAAATTAACAAATAATTAATGTTTGTGCACGGATGTGTGCATGTTTCTGCTTAGTAGTCGACTACTAAGAGTAGTAGTCGACTACTAATGTCCAATTTGGTTTTACAGAAGCTGTCTGATTACAGAATAGTCGACTAATGTACAGTGTAGTCGACTACTAATATTGATTCATGTATTATAGAGTCTGTATGGACTCAGTGTAGTTGACTACTAAGGTTAGTAGTTGACTACTATGACTTTTTCCTGAACTTTTTGTTGCATAGTTTTGAGATGCGATCGTGGGGTTCGAGTCGCACGATAGTATACATATAGACATGAATAGTGCTGTGGCACACACATGAGTATCCCAAAGGGGATTTGGCAAGTGTTGAGTGATTACACTTGAGTTGGTGTAGTTTAAACACATGTCGGATATTGTTAATGGGCTCAGCTCAGTACTATATGAGATAGTGCGTCGATATGCCAGATTTATACAGTTTATACATGTGATGGATATCGTTGATGGGCTCATCTCAGTACTATGTAGGGTAGTGGATCAATATTCCATTCGTACAGGCCATTGAGTCGGGTTTGGATGTTTTGTCTAGCAATCCGTCCGCACGAGGGGTGCGATGAGGCTTGTGAGCCGTCTTTTAGGATACCTATATGGTATGTCGTCTCGTACTCATGTTACGCACTGAGATCGCGATGAGACTAATAAGTCGTGTATATTATTTTAGGATACGTACAGTCCATGTTGCATGATAATGCGATGAAATCAAAATCTTGCAAAGAGTTGAAATGAAACGATTATTTGATAGCTTGAGTTTTAATGGATACTAAAAGTGTTTATGTCTCACTGCTAATATATATATATATATATATATATATGACCAAGATACCTTACTCTTGTGAGTACATGAGAATTATATGTTGATGTCTATTATGGTGTTTTATTTTCTAGTGATGTTTCTTTCCATAGTTCGGTATTGATATTTAGGTATCTACAATCTGAGACATATGGTATATACATAAGAGTTTTCTTGTTTGGATTATTTCGCTTGACGTACTACGTCTCGTGTTGTAGATTCCTAAATATTAATATCATTAGATACGGGAGAAATGATGTAGGTAGACTATGCTTAATAGATAGAGTCTCCACTACATCTAGCAGCCCTTCCCCTGGGACGGATGGAGGTGATCTTGTTTTAGCGCTTTGACATTTTTATTATTGCTCTTTTTGTTTTAAATTTCTTTTCAGGCGGTTGAGAGCTTCGAAGAGTCGCAGGTTGACGGTCTTCCAACATAGTCACCATTGTTCAGTTTTAGTAGTGAGACTCCACTGTGGTTGGCTTTCATATTCAGACATTAGAGTTTATTTTCTTATTGTAAAGGCTGTGAGCCTTAGTACGATTCTTATTTAGTTTGTGATGAGACATGTTCTTTTAGTCATCAGATGTATTTTAGACTTGTCGGTTGAGACATGAGTTCATTTATGAGATTTATCTTTCTACATCATGTCTACTGTGTTTGCTATCTTCTTTTTGCTTGTATTATACATGTACTTTATTGTTGATTCCACTAGAGGATATTACTGTGATTGGTGAAACATATTATTGCACGGTGTGCATGTATGGTAGGTTTGACATCTCTGGATTTACCTTGGACTACAGTCATGTGTGAAAACATGGGCGTCACGGATAGTGGAGGAGGTGAGACTATTGATGAGGAGGTGATGAAGGTAGAGGAGATGATGGTAGAGGAGATGGAGGAGACAGTGAGAATATAAACAGAAGTGAAGAAAATGGTTGTGGGGGGTGATGGTGGAGTTAATGGAGAAGAGGGTGAGATTACCGACAGATGAGTGGACATTAGTTTAGGAGATGAAGGAGGTGAGAGAGAGAAGGTGGGGTAATAAGGTAATTCCCCTGTCAACCCAACAATGGTATAGAGTTAACCCAACAATGGTATAGAGTATTGAATGATAAACTTGAAGGACTAATATCAATGCATTAAGATAATTTGAGAGACTAATATCAAAATATTAATATTTAGGGGACAAATATCAAAAAAGCTATGATTGAAGTAATATCTAAAAAACCTTCAATTATATGACGTAGGGTCCCGTTTTTATACCTAATAGGCCGACCGGATTCGAATCCTTTGACACCTTACTACTACCATTCATTCTTCTATTGTGTATTTGGATGAGGGTTAAAGGATTGAATGGAATGTAAAATTTTATTTTAACCTTGTTTGGGAGTTTATTTCTGAGGGGTTAGAAGATAGAATAGAATGTAAAATTTTATGAGAATTTTGTCCCCCAGATCAAGCAGTAGAGATAGTAATGGAAACCAGTGTAAATTTTTACAATATTGCGAGGCAATTTTACCCCTATCATATTAAATCAATAGATGAAATATACCCTCTATTGCATGGAACCAACAGCTGAGATTTGGCCCTATCTCTTCTCAAAGCCCTAATATTTTCTCCACACCCCACTCCCTCTCTCTCACAGTTAATTTCTTCGTCCCCTCTCTTCCTCTGTCCCTCCACCACAGAATAATTCCCCGCCTCTCTTCTCTACGGTCCTCTTACCTTCCAGTGCGTTGTCTCCACTTTGTCATCTTCTCCGATTTCATCAACTTCTTTGGCGTCGTCCACGAGCTCAGTTACCATTACTCTCTCTGTTAATAATTTCTTTGCTAATTATTTTTTTCACTTTATTGATCTCTAATGTCACTCTAATAAATGGGATTCTTAATCTATGTTATCCCCCCTGTCATTGATGCATTTCTCTACATTTATATTTATTTCTACTTGATCTTGATCTAATTTTGTTTAAGAAATAATTCTTCGTCATGTTTCATAGTTTTGTAATTTATAATCACATTAGAAATTCTAATCAATTAAGTATTATTAATTAGTTTAGTAAAAAATATCAATATCTTATTAAATCTAATTTTTTATCATTAATTAAATCTGAAACATTTTTATTAATACATGTAGTTGAATAATTAAATAATTAAATCTGATTTTCTTGGTTATTAGGTTGAAATTGTGGTTCATATGTTACATCAATAATGGATAACATGCTTCCTTACAACTCTAATTATTAGGTCTTAGTTAGGGACTACATTTTATATTTTATTCAATTAAAAATTTAAATTATGTTGTAAACAAATAATCCTAATTATTTAATTTTCATAATTATAGTATAATTTAATTTTGTTTGTTACTGCCACTTAAAAAAATTTCAACTCCTCACATAGATAATGGATGAAGCATGGATAAGATTTCAATCATTTTTATATAAGCTCATGTTATATTGTGATCACATATATTCGTGTTAAATTATTTTGATAAGCATGTTGATATTATGTGCTAGATCTTTCCTATAAAGTCTATGGTGTATATTGTTTTGATAAATTTTTATAAGCTTTATATTTTGAGAATGATGTAATGAACTTCAAAATATTATAGTAATACCAAATGTCGTCGTCTCGTCGTCGTCATCATCATCATAGTATTATTTTTAATAATAATAATAGTTGTAGCATTTTTTTATTAATTATTAATTAACAAAATATCTTAATATCATAAAAGAATATTTATGTAACTTTATATATATTTACATCACTTTCTTCTTTGGGAAAAATGTGTCCAGGTCCCAAAAGTGGGAACTTCGTGTGACTAGCCCCCTTGTATTTTGCCCCATGTGGAATAGCCCCAAATACGCATAGTATTTACGATGAGGCCCCGAATTGACTTTTTTTAGAAAAAGCCCAGAGGAAGTTACGATCTTGCCCTTTGATGGGACTGAGCTGGGTTAATGCGCCCCATACCTTTACAAGTACTCTCCCTCTCTTTCTCTCTCTTCCACCTAGCACCCTCAAAAACTCTTCATCTTCCTAATTTCTGTACGGATTTCAACGTTTCTAGGGTTTTCGTCGGGAAAATGTCGTCTATGGAAGGATCCAGTAACGACTACGAGGTCGTTCGTCGAGCCGAGTTGGAAGGAAAAGGCGCTTCATCTGCGGGTGGCAGCGCGGAGGAAGCTACGGAAGCTACGCAAACCCTAATCGAAATGCAAAAGGAGGCAATACAATGGCGAGCCCAGAAAAGGAGGACGGCAATAGCTGGTCGTACCAACAAACCCCCCTCAAAAAAATAATAAGTGTTATGTTATTCAGTATTCGGCAATGGCAATGGCTAGGTTTAATCTTCAAGAATACGGGTTTATACCACGAAGAGACAATGCAAATTACCCCAATATTGTTAGTCTTAGGCTGAGTCCAATGTTAGTTCTAGTTTGAGTCAAATGTTAGTTCTAGTCTGAGACCAATTTTAGTTCTAGTTTAAGTCCAATGTTAGTTCTAGTTTGAGTCCAATGTTAGTTCTAGTTTGAGTTCAATGTTAGTTCTAGTTTGAGTCAAATGTTAGTTCTAGTCTGAGACCAATTTTAGTTCTAGTTTAAGTCCAATGTTAGTTCTAGTTTGAGTCCAATGTTAGTTCTATAACACTACGTGTTAGCTCTATTTTGTTCCCGTTAGTGCTAGGTCTAATATGAGTTCATATGTCTTATTGAACTTACAAATTCGAAAACTTTTTGCAGGGAAAAAGTTGCTCTAACAGGCTCAGCAGAAACACTAAGGTTAACGACCAATATCAGGGCTTATTGGGGATTCATGAAGCGCATTGCCCCGAAGATCCGTCAGTGGCATAGGGATGCATACTACGGTTCTATATTTCAACACTATATTTTATTTGGGGCTCCTGCGCCTGATCGGTCCACCCTTGAGCTGCTGCTGAGCTTTTTTGACAGAGATAATAACACCTTTTTTATACCTGATTCAAAAAGTGGGTGTATGAAAAATGTTAGTTTTGATTTGCAATGGGTCCATAACCATACTCATTTCCCAATTTATGGGGAAGTCATAAGTAACAATAGGGACTCAAGAAGCAGAATATGATTGGAATACTTCGCTAATCTTTTCATTTCTGAAGAGGGTAAGAAGTTAAAAAAAGCAGAAACCACCCAACATAAACATCTTGAAGGGTTACTTGAACGGCTACTTGAATCTACAAAAAAGTGGGATATCGAGGATTTTGTTCTGCTACAAATTCTGTACCAATGCTCTATGATATGGAGTCCCATAGCAGGGGAAGGTATCCCTAGACCCTTACTCAGGTACCTGGATAGCATTCAGAGGGTCAATTCTGTTGCATGGGCCAAGTTCTTTTATAATGAAATTATCAGGGGCATTGGAGTTGCTTTGGAGTGAAAGAAGAAGCAAAGGTCGCATATGTCCCAGGTTGCATGACACTATTGTGTGTAAGTTCCATATTTTACTGATCTTGTTTCATTCTAGTTCGTACCTATGCATTGTTAGTTCTAACTTATTCTATGTTAATTCTGATGTATACCATGTTAGTTCTAATCTACACCATGTTAGTTCTATTGCAGATTTTGTTAGTTCTAATTTGTTTCGTGTGAGTTCTAATCTGCACCTTGTTAGTTTTAAGATATACCATGTTAGTTCTATCTGCACCCATATTAGTTCTATCATAGGTCATGTTAGTTCTATCATAATTCATGTCGTACCACGTACTAATTTACACCATGTTAGTTCTAGATGCAGCCATATTTTATTCTCTTTGGTCTAGTCTAGTATTAAATGTTAATGGTAAATATATTTGGTACAGCTTTGGTACTACGAGATGACAGGCATAAAGAAATATGCCCTCGTAGACACCTCCAGACCTCCAATGACAAATTGGACATCAGGGGAGGAGAAAGTCGCATCTATGAGGATGCCGACAATTATTTCAAAGGCTAAGTCAGCGTTAATAACTTTTGTCCATAGGCCTATTGCGGAGGTCGCTTCTTCAGGTTATGTTCATTCACTTCCCGCTGAACAGAGGGATGAAGGTCGCGCTGTACAGAGGGGTGAAGTTCTTCAGCAAAAGCATCAGGCAAAGAGGAAGGCTTTCTAGGAAGAAACTCCTAAGAACTTCTCAATAGGCTACGTAAGTATCCTGTTATGTTAAGTCGTACTCATTTCACACTAACTGCAAAGAATATCCTAATTATGTTTAATCCTACTTAAAATTATAATCTTGTATCAATAACAGATCATGGCAAAGCATATTGACGTTGCTTTTGACGATGAAGAGGAGATCAATGTTCTTCCCATTGAGCAGCAACTCACATTTTGGAGAAATTCTGCTAAATTTCTCAAGCGACTTCTTGTTGCTACAAAGCAGACCAAGAGCAAATATTATAAAGAATTCATGATTGAGATCAACAGGCTTAACAGGATAATTGAAAAATGTGGAAGACATGATGAGGTTATAGACCCGGTGGTGCTTAAGTCAAATATCAAACAGAAAATTGTAAATAAAATTAGGAAGAAGCGACGGGAAGCTCAAGAGGAACAGAAGTCCAAAACAAGCAGTGTATATAAGGAAGAGCCCACCATGCAAGAACATGTACATAAGATTGTTGAAGAGGATGTGAAGCATCCTGCTGACGATGAGGCAATAGAAGAGGAGCCTGTTACTTCTCCAGGGGAGGGGGTATATAGTAAGGTTGACCAGACTGTAGATACTAAGGTTGAGGATAGTGTAAATAAGGAAGAGGAGCATATGGAAGATATTGTAGATAAGGAAGAGGAGCATATGGTAGATAAGGAAGAGGAGCATATGGAAAATAAAAATTTTATTGTAGATAACAAAGGTTTTGATGAGGATCCTGTTGATGGTGTAGATAAGGAGGAAGATATTGTAGATAAAGAGAAGGATAATGTAGATAAGTTGGAAGTACAGGAGGAAGAGGATCTTGTGAATATTAAACATGATGTGGGCAAACTTGTAGAAGTTCTAACGAGCAATGTGGAAGCAAAGCGTAGACCACAACCAAGAAGGGTAAGCAAGAGATCTAAATGGAAGAGGACCCCATATACTGAAGGCAAAAGAAAGAAAAAGGAAAAAGAATGTATAGATATACTTGAAAGTCCTGAACCAAAAGTAAAACTAGTTGACAAAGTTACTCATTTTTACCCCGGTAATCAAATCCCCACTTGGGATGCATTGAGTTTGAAGCCAATGACAGATGAAGAGGTAGCTCTATTGGGAGAGCTGAATAAAGACCTTCCAGACTCTACATTGTTTAACTTACGCATAATAGATAGCACAGGTGCTTTTGTACATAATTTAAAGATACCATCTCCAGTAGCAGACAGACTCGACAAAGCTCAAATTGAGAGCCTAACCAAATTTTGTTCTCAGAAGATTCACAGGTAAGTTTCAGTTGACTATTTATATGCTAATTCTCCACATATTAGTTCTAATTCATGTTAGTTCTAATTTATACCAGGAGATATAATGTTATAGTAACATCCAACAGCAGTATTAACAGGGAAGAGTTGTTATATGTGCTTCGTGGTGGCCGCCTTGACGACAAGGTTAACATATACTTCCTTAATAATTCAAATTATATTGTTTAAATTGAATTTTAATGTTTCATAACAATTACAGGTGGAAGAAGCAGTTTTGGACACGATTAGCCAGGAGGCATACGGCAAAGGATATGGAGTGGTATCGGTGTTCTTTCTTGTAAGAACATGCTATTCCTAATTTCACCATGTTAGTTTTGATTGAAATTCATGTTAGATCTTGTGTAATCCATGCTAGTTTTACCATGAGTCACGTTAGTTCTAGTTAGCATCAATTTAGACCTACCATAAGTCATGTTAGTTCTGTCGCAGTTCATGTTAGTTCTATTTTACGCCGTGTTAGTTCTAATCTACACAATATTAGTTCTATTCTGTACCATGTTAGTTCTATTCTGTAGCGTGTTAGTTCTAATTGATATAGTGTTAGTTCTATTCTGTAGCGTGTTAGATCTAATCTGTACAGTGTTAGTTCTATTTTGTAGCGTGTTAGTTCTAATCTACACAGTATTAGTTTTATTTTGTAGCGTGTTAGTTCTAATCTACACAGTGTTAGTTTTATTTTGTAGCGTGTTAGTTCTAATTAATACGGTGTTAGTTAGCCTTCTCAGCTCATGTTTGTTTTAATTTCAACTCAAACATGATGTGTTTGCAGCACTCACTTTATGGCTTTGAGACGAACAATTACGAGCTATTTTTGTCATATATTGAAAAATATACCGCATACAGTATGGAGCATCTCTTGATCCCTTTGGTCAGGCACGATCATTGGCATCTTGTAGAAGTTGATTTTAAAGATAAAGTCGTCAAGCATTACAGTTCCGCTAGGAACGAAGCTTGAATGGAGCCTGTTAATAAAATCATAAACTTCTCTGATGCCCATCATGCTGATTTTATTGAGCAAAATGTGCGCAAAATATTTAGATATCAAGCCATCAAATGCGAGCAACAAAGAGGACGGTTAGTTCCGATGTCTATATTGTGTTAATTTGTGTTATAGTATTAGAACGGACCGAAAATGTCTAATGAACTCACTCTATGTTGCAGCTTTGACTGTGGTGTGTTCGTCTACCTCTATATAAAAGCCATAATTGAAGGACGATCAACATTGCTGGTTAATCCTCTGAACGATATCCCTGAAGCTATGCGAGCAAGACTTGTCGTACAATTATTACTGGCTGGTTATGAACAAAGACATAAAGAAGAAACAATGTACAATGATGAATGATATGTTCATACAAATACAATAATGTATGTATATTTAAGTAATTGAAAATAATTGTTATCAGATGTATTGTTCTATCTGTACCATGTTAGTTCTAGTGATGCTCGTTAGTTCTATCTCATACAACGTTAGTTCTATTCTGTACCATGCTCGTTAGTTCTATCTCATAGCCAGTTCTAATTTTTTAATTATTTAAGTTATCTTCAGACCTCCAGCTGTTCACTTCTTTCGAAGCGACGGTTCCATCACACTAACATATCATATTATATATTCGCGTGTTCCCAAGTCAGTTAAATAAATTAATAATTAACTTAAATAACCTAATACGAACTTCCATCGATAGTACGGTCACCACCATTCTTCTACTGGCCCCAGCGTAGGCGCCTCTGCAAACCCCTCCCCCTGCTAAAAACCGCAATCCAGCGTCATCTATTTTCATCGTATACCCTCACAAATGGCTGGGGATCCTTTTTGTGTACACTGCCATGGGACAGGACATAGCTCTAGAGATTGTCATCATGGAATTACCGCTCGTGCCCCTCCGAGGATGCTTACCGTCCCGGCCAACACCTCCAGCACCATACAGCATCTTTCTTCTTACGCCATCTTCAATCTTGATAGAGGCCGTCCATCTGTGCAGGAGCTCCGAGAGATGCTGGCCTACCACTTCAATCTTAGGCATGGCCCCATCAAATCAAGGAGGCGGCAGGGAACAGCTTCATGGTGCAGTTCCCATCCGATGAAGTTCTTGCCCAAGCTATTGAACTCGGTTTGATAGATATGGGCACATTTAAGGGCAGATTCCATCGTTGGAAAGAGGATCTGAGGCTAACAACGTTGCCTCAACCCTTTCTAGTATGGATTCGCCTATTCAATCTCCCATACCACCTCTGGAATTTTAAATTTCTTCAATCTCTGCTCATTGGTATCAGTGAATGTGTCATGTGCTCCAGGGACGTCATAACACATTCAAACTTCGAAGACTGTAGAGTTATACTCAAGGTTAGGGATTTATCTGAAATCCCTAAGAGGCTTGGGTTCCGTTACATCTCGCCGGTGGACGGTAACGCCAAGGAAGGATACGCCATCACGCAGGTCCAATGCGGGGGGAATTTGGAGAGGGCTCAGGGATCCACCCTTTAGGACCGACCCCGAGTTAATTGAGGTTAGTTGGGGTGGCAAACACATGACGGTCGAGAGAGACCAATGGCAGTTGTTTCTCCGTAACCAAGGGGTCGGGGGTGCCAATTCTCTGAGGTCTCTCCCTACCGGCAATGTTCCTCTCCCTTGTTTGCGGAAAAAGTCGCTGTATTCATTGCTGCATTCATTACAACTTTGATCGTTACAATGAAGTAAAAAGATAGTCTTTTTATAAGACCGGTACACAATGAAAACAAAAGAAATGCAACTCCTTTCAAACAAACGCAAGAGCTGTTTGTCATCTCTTGCTTGCGTGGGTCTTTGGCCTGTGACGGGGACGTTGATATCCGTGGACCACCGGGGCAATCAGATCTATTCCGAGAAAATCGGGCAGAGCTTCGTCTATCCGCGGAGGGATATAGAAGCAGAACTTCGTCGATCCGCGTGAGATCTAGAAGCTATAAGCGTATACCTCGGCTAAAGCGAGGTATTAGCTCTTCTTAGTATTAACGCTAAAGGCTAATACTAAGGCTCGGACGGGTGATGAAGGCTCTGATCAAGACCTCTCCTCCTCTTGTTGAAGCACACGGGCACTCTTCACTGCAGCAGGGCTTCGCCAAGGCTCTCCAAAAATCCTCCTCCTTAAAACAAAGGCAAAGGGGTCCTATTTATAGGAAACCAAGAGGGGGGGCGTATGCACAAATCTAGGACCCTTGGGGTGTCTCGGAAATTCCGAGACACCCCTGGGGTGTCTCGGAATTTCTGAGACACCCCTGAGGGTGTTTCGGGATCCCGAGACGTCCGCAGGTGTATTTTGATCGTTTTCCCCGTAGATTCTTCGTACGAACTCGGATTTGAGTGATTCCGGGTGCGTTGGATGCGTGACGAAGAGTTCTATCCGCTCTGATGATTGGATTGTCTTTAGAGTGGTCGAGACACGAAGGGCATTGTCCTTTTTGTGAACAGTGCCGGGCTTCCCGATTGGTCCGGGTCTTCGTGATTCCGAAGTCCTATCCGCTCATGTAGCTCGTCGATTCACTTCAGTCGTTCATCGACGTCGATTAGGCTCATGTGGATTGGATGGCGACGTTCATCGTCGCTCGTTAACACTGAACCGGTTGTGGAGAACTATAGGCAATTTTTGATGCCTACAGATACCCCCTCCAAAGTGTTCCTGACTCGTTTCTTTTATAGAAGAGGCTGGAATACTTTGGATGTGATTGATCTGGCCTTCAGTCGGCGTAATTAGCTTCAACTCTTGACTCTTTCGATTTTCGATCTATTCGATGCTTTGACGAATAGCCGAAGTTCTTCCGGCGCTGCGTTTATCGCTTGGCCGTCGTCGGAGTCTCGAGTGTGCAGCTGATGAATTGAGTTTGGCTCGTGTCATTGAGTTGACTTTGAACTACCTCCGCCACATTGTGCTGGCTTATGGTTTCGGATCCCCGTTTGTTTGCAACGCGTTGACTGGCGTTGACCTAAGGTTACGCGTTGACCGGCGTCCACCCTAGGGTTTCGAATCGTCGAACGTTGGCTTTCGTTTGCAACGCGTTGCTTGGCGTTGACCTAGGGTTACGCGTTGACCGGCGTTGACCCTAGGGTTTTGAATCGTCGAACGTTGACTTTCGCTTGCAGCGTGTTGACTGGCGTTGACCTAAGGTTACGCGTTGACCGGCGTCCACCCTAGGGTTTCGAATCGTCGAACGTTGACTTTTGTTGCAACGCGTTGACTGGCGTTGACCTAGGGTTACGCGTTGACCGGCGTTGACCCTTAGGGTTGACTTTGGTCGCAACGCGTTGCTTGGCGTTGACCTAGGGTTACGCGTTGACCGGCGTTGACCCTAGGGTTTACGGATCGCCATTAACACAGTTTATACTCGTACGTTTGCTGGAGTATACATAGTTTAAGCTTTTAAGGTATTGGAGCAAAGCGGTCCCAGGTGTCGGGGCTGCAGGACCAACTGTGAAAGCTGATTCATCTGCATTTGTGGATTTTTATCCTGAATTTGTTGGATACTCAAGTCACGAGACCAACTAATGGAGCTGGTACGTCAATGACTTGCATTTATAGGATTTTTGGCAAATCCTCAGCCATCAACGGGTTTGACAAGCCTTTACCGACTACCGTTTGAGTCGGGCTAGCATGCGGATTGTTTAAATCCGTTCCGCATGTGACGTTGTGCTAAGAGAATTAATGCTCTTAGTGCTACGATATTGAATACGTAGACTTCGTCTTTCTCACGGGAATAGACTACCCGGCGACGCGTGTTAGGCGTTGACTTTAGGATTTTTGGCTAATCCCCAGCCTTCAACGGATTTGATTAGCCTTTACCGACTACCGTTTGAGTCGGGCTAGCATGCGGATTGTTTAAGTCCGCTCCTATGTGACGTTTAAGCTAAAAGAGTTAACCCTTTTAGTGCTACGATATTGAATACGTAGACTTCGTCTTTCTCACGGGAATAGACTACCCGGCAACGCGTGTTAGGCGCTGACTTATCCTTACTTAGGATTCAGGATAAAATTCCCCGTGCGTGTGAGGCACGGATTATGGTGTTATTAATAACAACCTGCCACAATGTTGAATATGTGGTCTTTTGTCCTTTTCACGGTCAAAGACTAACCGGCAATACATGTTAGACATAGGCTTTGGGATTTTTGGCAAACCCTCAGCCATCAACGGGTTTGAGGTGCCTTTACCGA
>NC_033800.1:67970047-68018454 GCF_001876935.1 Asparagus officinalis | reverse complement strand
GGGCGGTGTTGGATGTTGGCCGATGCAGGGGGAGAAGAACAGGGAGGTGGAGTTGACGACGATGGCTGGAGGAAGAGATGGAGTTGGTGGCTGTTTTGGGAAGCAACGGAGGTCAGAGGGGGTGAAGGGGAGGCCTGTGAGAGAGATGAGTGAGACGCGAGGTTTGCTGGTTGCACGCGAGCGGAGGGAGAGATCTGACGGCGGCTTTGGATGTGGATCTGGTGGTTTGCAGGGAAGAGGAGGGTTTGACTGATTGTTGAGATGGAGAAGACGAGGGAATGTTTGGTGGCTGGAGGAAGAAGACACAAGGAACAACCTAGGGTTACAGACCCGAGGCCTAGGGTTTCACACCCAAGGTTTCACACCAGATTTTAGCTAATGCAATTTTTCATTCAATAATTCATTATTCCATTGGATTACATCAGCCTCTTAAATAGAGAATTTTAAAATCACACAAAATAAAAATCCCTCAAATCACTCAAACAAATTCCCTAAAATCACTCAAATGCCAAAACTAAACCAAAATTCAAAATTCAAATTTCAAAAATTAAAAATAGAAGAAAGTCAACTAAGCTAAAAATGGAAGATTGTCAATTTTTGCCCTCATCATTCTCCCCGGGTGGGAGAAAACTCGACTCCGTCGATGTTCATGCCTGATATCACACAGCCGATGGGGTCTTTCTGTCGAGGGATGCAGTTCCGATCTTCGCACTGACGCCAAAGAGGGGGAGGATGAGAGGTGGGGCCGACTCCTCCGACTTTATGCCTGATCCTTGGACTGGAATTCCTGATCCTTCTGCACAAATAAGAAGGAACCCGTAAGAGGACGGAGACCGGTTCCCCCGTGGTACCTCTGACGGTCAAGTCAGCTGCTGAGCTTGGGTGAGGTTTGAGGGAAGATCCGAGGATCATTGAGGTCCTCGTATTCATTACTCTCATTGAGTTTTTAAAAGAAGGCATAACTTTTAGAGCTTTTGCTGAAAAAGAGTTCAGAAATCTTAAAAGAGTTCAAGCCCCTCGTTTCTTACCCCTCTCACCTCCTTTTATAGTCTGTCACATCTGAGATTGACCTTTGGCTTTAACTATGCACTGGAGGGCGGTTACGGGGTGAGCAGACAGGCTGTTGAGTTATTCTTCACTTTACAGATGTTGGCTGGCGACTGACGGTGAAGTCATTAGAGCACAGGAGGATGCTTTGGAAACATCCCAGATTCGATAGATGAGACAAGACGGAGGATAAGCCAATTGTTTAGGCCTCCTTTCATTTCCAGATGGCGGCTGGCGACTGGATGGGAAGTCATTCGAGCACAAGAGAGTATCTTAGTGATATATGGGAAGTTACTTGTGGGTAGAGTGAGCCATTTTCGCACAAGGTTTGTCAGAGTTGAGATCTTGATAAGACCGCTCAAAAAACTATGGTGTTGATTGATGTATATCTGAAGGTGACTTAGCTGGATCTTATCTCCTTAATAAAGACGGGTCGATTTGTGAGTCGTCTATATGATTTGTCGACAAGTCAGTCGTGTGAGCTTCTGGTCGAGTAAACTGCCGAGAAGGTGGTCGAGCCGACTATTTGGGGAGTCGTCTCGACTTATAAGGGGTCGACTAATCCCGCACTTCGTGTCAGTAAAAGATGACCCGTCTCCTCGGCAGGTCAATAGACTTGCTCTTGGCTGGGCTTCTGGTCCACTAAGTTGGTTTGGACCATAGCTTTTTTGGGCCTATAAAGACAATCTTTCGACATCTTTATCTTTAAATGGTAAATTACCATAACAGTCAAGTTAGCTGCAAAAAATTGTTATCTTCAATATACTTTGTCTGCATCTTTAATCTTTCGTTTGTTAATTTCATGCATCTCAAATCATTAGCTAGATTTCATTGTAAATTTACCATCTAAAATATTATCAAAATTCACTACTGCATGGGTGAATATATAGAAGTGGGATAAAGTGAAAGAACTCTCAGTAACAATAGGCTAGGATCAGGCTTATATCAGTGGACTGCCAATAACATTCTTGAACTGCTTAATCGATCAATATTGAGAATAGAACTATGACCAAATCGATAATATAAATGTTGTCATTAATTATTTCAAGAGTTGAAAAAGTTCATAAATATTATATCAAATCTTAAACAACTATAAAAAAAATTGTATTGGACAAGTCCAAACCATCTCAAATATCATCATTAATAGTTTTAAATTATGTCCTGACTCAATATCATACATTTCGGTTAATAATGTATTTATTCAAATTAGATCACTGATTCCCCAATATATGACCAATGTAATTCAAAATGATGTGAATCAATTCAAATGATTACGATGAAATGCAGACTCGAACAATGTGATCAATAGCAAATGTAAACTCAACGAAGTGTTTAACATGCATGACATCCTCTATCAAATGAAATAATTAGGTGTTCCTTTGTTAAAATGCATAAAAATTTTCCTGTCCTAACAGTGATAGTGAGGAGCACGCAAAAAAATGTATGGCGAAGGAGTGTTTTTGTGCGCTTAACATGAGAGAAAAAGGAAAATAAAACACTTGTGCTCAAACTTGTATCCCTAATCTCTATATTTTTCCAAAATGGATCAGTGTATGTATGAGTGACTATCAGGACAATGCATGTGGGTTTGACATCTAATATGGTAGTTATTTCACTAGGCTCAGTTTGGTATTCAACTTCCATACAGATATCTGAATAATTCACTTTAGAAACCAAGTCAGGAACGTGTTGGGTGTCATGTTTGTCTTGGAGGACTTCGTAGAGAACATCAACAATGTTTTCAATTATTGGAGTGAGTTTAGGAAGAATTGGAGTTTCAATTTCAGGAACAACTACAGAGATAACATCAATAAACTCCGTGACCAAAGGGAGGACTTCGTGGGGAACATCAAAAACGTTTTCAATTACTGGAGTGAGTTCAGGAAGAATTGGAGTTTTAATTTCAGGAACAACTACAGAGATAACATCAGTGAACTCCGTGATCAAAGGGGTAGTTTGGGAAATAATCGGAGTGTTATTGCATGAAAATTCAATCAACTCCACAATTGCAGGGGTAGTTTCAGAAGAAACGAAAGTGCATGTTTTTCCATTTTACTATCTCGAAATTTCTTACCAGAGTTAGATTCTATCAAATCTACGGCCTGATTAACGATTTCCTCAATAAGAAGTTTTGATTCCGTTATAGGCAGCTTATTAATTTTAACTCTGAGCGGGTCATACAGATGGTAGCGACGTGCCCATACCCTTGACAATTGTAACACATAATTATTGGGCTAAGTTTGGGGAAATCTCTCTCTGACTCATTGCCTTGGGATCGACTCTAAACTAGGAAGAACTAGGGTTAAATCAACTCGGACGCTGACTAGAGGTAGTGGCACGAGAAGATAAGGAGGAATGAGTTCGAAAATCCTGACTTCAATGAGATTGGTGGAATTTGGCTTCATCTAGATCTTGAACTAAGGCGTAAGCTCTCTCAAGGGTGTCTACTCCTCTATCAAATAGTTCGGTTTGGAGGTCACTTTTCAATACGGCTCTAAACTTTAACAAGACTTTCATTGGTGCCTCTTTCTCAATGGTGCTACATCGAGTAAATAATTCATCAAATTAAGCAACGTACTCTTTTGTAAATTTGATTCCCTGAGTAAGACGATGCCACTTGTCGAGCAATCTATGATAGAACAATGGCGGGAGGTATTTCCATTTCAGTTCGTCGGTCATTTCTCACCAAGTTGTAATCAATAACTCACCTCTAATATGTCTTAACGTTTCGAGGTTGGACTAATATTGGCAGGTGGGTCCGGTAAGTTTCATAGCTGCGAACTTGACTTTCCGCAGCTCCGTCAGGACACACAAATTG
Organism: Asparagus officinalis; assembly: GCF_001876935.1. NCBI lineage: Eukaryota > Viridiplantae > Streptophyta > Magnoliopsida > Asparagales > Asparagaceae > Asparagus > Asparagus officinalis. Next base: position 68,014,589 of record NC_033800.1, on the reverse strand, counting down.
AAGTAGCGATCCATGCCCTTCAGCCAGTCCAAGAAAGCTTCCGGGTCAAACTTACCATCAAAGGTTGGCGGATCAGGTACAAGTTGAGGTGGGGGGTCGATGAACGATGTGCCCATGACCTTGACCTTGCGGAGGCGGAGTTGCAACACGTGTTTTTCCTAGCTTAGCGTGCGTCTCGTTGGTTGCATTTTGGAAGGCCTCGCGGGTAGTTCTACACTCCTGGAATACGATATCAAATCGTGCTGCTAGTTCAGCGAATTTCTTAAGGAGTTCAGACTCTACACTGCCTGACATGTTAGACTCACTAGTTGACTCACTTGACTCTCCCAATAGATATGGTAGACATGTACAAGTGGGCATACACTAACAACTAAATGAGATGAATATGTGTACTAACAACTAAATGAGATGACTGGATTTTTTTAAAACAAATAAAGACTCAACTAAAAAAAGAAATTTCCTAACCTAGAACCATGCTCTGATACCAAAAATGATGTGAAACGGGACAGAGGGTCTATCAGAGTCAGCGATCTAAATCGAATAGAGCACCGTTTTGCCAAAATTAAAGATATTCGACAGGAAATTAAATTCAAACAGTTAATGTGATAGATAGATTTAATGAGATTTGTGTTAATAATCATGAACAATTCCAATCTCAAACAATATAATCACAATATTCATTATCATTGTACCAGTTCCACAATCAATATAAATTTTTCAACAGTCACATGTTCAGTTACCCTCAGCTCATAAATACTAATCTAAGCAGCGAATATATGATAATAGTTTAGAGACAATATACTCGTGCAATTAACTAACCAAATGAGATAAACAGAAAATAAAGAAAGAGAAACATTCGTCGGTCTGAACAGACTCGACGTGAGAGATGACGTCGAATTGGCTGACGACGCAGCGACGAATTGAGTGACGACGATGGCAACGAATCTGAACAACGATGATGGCGGCAACTCTGAGCAGCGACTAGAGTGACGGCGTCGGCAAGGACGACGGGACGATAGCGATGTGATGATCCATGGTAAGCGGCTGTGACAGTGGTAGTGTTTCTCTGGTGGGGAATTTTGCCAAACAGTTGGTGTACATGAAGGCGGCAATTGCTAGGAAGGAGGCTCGGTGCCGGTGGGAGTAGGGCGGCTGCTTAGGAGGAGATGATGGCATTGGTGGTGCGGCTGTTTGGGAGGAGATGATGGTGCTGGTTGTCGGAGGTGGAGATGAGGGGCAGGCTGGGTGTTGGACTGGTGATCGGGTTTGATGAAGAGGGGAAACAGTAGGCGGGCAAAGGAAGGGGAACGAGGATTGGTGGAGTGACTGTAGGGAGGCGGCACTGGAGAGGGTGGCGGTGGTGGTGTAAGGGCAGCGACTTGCGAGGTTGGGACGGTGTTGGATGTTGGCGGATGCAGGGGAGAAGAACAGGGAGGTGGAGTTGACGACGGTGACTGGAGGAAGAGATGGAGTTGGCGACTATTTTGGGAAGCAACGGAGGTCAGAGGGGGTGAAGAGGAGGCCTGCGGGGGAGATGAGTGAGATGCGGGGTTTGCTGGTTGCACGGGAGCGGAGGGAGAGATCTGACGACGGCTTTGGATGTGGATCTGGTGGTTTGCAGTGAAGAGTAGGGTTTGACTGATTGTTGACGTGAGGAAGACGAGAGAATGCTTGGCGGCTGGAGGAAGAAGACACAGGGAACAGCCTAGGGTTTCACACCCGAGGCCTAGGGCGGTGCTGGTGTAAGGGCAGCGACTTGCGAGGTTGGGACGGTGTTGGATGTTGGCGGATGCAGGGGAGAAGAACAGGGAGGTGGAGTTGACGACGGTGACTGGAGGAAGAGATGGAGTTGGCGACTATTTTGGGAAGCAACGGAGGTCAGAGGGGGTGAAGAGGAGGCCTGCGGGGGAGATGAGTGAGATGCGGGGTTTGCTGGTTGCACGGGAGCGGAGGGAGAGATCTGACGACGGCTTTGGATGTGGATCTGGTGGTTTGCAGTGAAGAGTAGGGTTTGACTGATTGTTGACGTGAGGAAGACGAGAGAATGCTTGGCGGCTGGAGGAAGAAGACACAGGGAACAGCCTAGGGTTTCACACCCGAGGCCTAGGGTTTCACCCAAGGTTTCACACCAGATTTTAGCTAATGCAATTTTTCATTCAATAATTCATTATTCCATTCGATTACATCAGTCCCTTAAATAGAGAATTTTAAAATCTCACAAAATAAAAATCTCTCAAATCACTCAAACAAATTCCCTAAAATCACTCAAATGCCAAAACTAAACCAAATTTTAAATTTCAAATTTCAAAAATTAAAAATAGAAGAAAGTCAACTAAGCTAAAAATGGAAGATTGTCAATTCTTGTCCTCATCACATCTCCTGATTATAATCGGGAACTCATAAAATCATTCAAAAATAACTGCGCGTGTTCTGTTTCGAAAAAAAATTCACACCCAGCTCAAATCTTCTCTTTATAACAGCTTCGATAAACAACACTAAATTGCTAGATCAAAGGTTCAAAGGTCCAAGTTGCGAACATTTTTTTTGTTAATAACAATAATTTTTACGCCACCAGATTAAGTAGCTGGCACCTGTTGATAGTAAACAGGAATCATCAAGTTTGCTAAAAAGTGACTGCATCCTGCTCTGTGCTGAAAAATCATACTATCAAAAAGGTCACTTCTTCGGCCTCACTTCTATTCCAAGCACAGTAAGCCCACTCTTCCAGTTTCCACCTTTAACCTCCAAGAAGCGAAAATCCACCTCCCCATCATCACCACCATCATTGAAGAACTCACCCATCTCAATCTCCATCCACCCATCACTTCTACTGCTTGGAACTCTGCTCTCTCTCAAATCCTCGCTCGAACCCTCGCCTTCTGGGCCCCACACAACAGCCCTCCTAGCAAAGGGTCGGGGCATTCTGCGGACCCTGCGTCGTGGGGCCCTATTGGGTTGTACGCACACACAGTGTTTAGATTCATAGGCTCCAAACTTGACTGATGATTCTTGGACTGGGAAACTGAGGCCACGAGAGTACGGGTCCAGTTTGAAGACAAGATAGGCTACGTAGTTCGTCTTCGGGGAAAGGATCCGGGTCTCAACCTTGCCGTGGATCTCGAGCCAACAGACGTTTAAGAGATAAGCCACCTCAGCAAACCTGGCGTCAAGGTTCAGTGTAAGCCTGAAGTTTGATTTTGCGAGTAACTTTTGTAAGAAGATGATAGGTAAATACTTGAGGTAAAGCATATGCCATGGATGGAGATATCCATTGAGCAGTATGGATCCCATATCGGCTATCAAGCTATATGAAAGCTTTTTTTTGGCCCTCTCCATTAAGCTCTCTACAAGGCAAGTTTTCTTATGACTCGCTCCATCGAGTTCCGATTATTAAGTTTATACAAGTTAACAGCCTAGCGGCCATCAACGACCACTTCTCCTCGACCACCATAATACTACAGAGGAGAAGACAGAGACCCCAAGCCATTTCGTTTGCCTAATGGGTAAACTAACATTCCAAAATCATTACAACCAAGAAAATCAAGCAAGGGATCTAACCTCGTGTCAGCCGCAGAGATCCACTTCCAGTAATGCGGGGTGTCCCCCCACACAATGCCAAGCTCTCTAGCTGAAATCATATAGCACTTTGCTCCACTTGATTTCTCCAAGTGAAAACTCTGCCCATCACCATATATTCAACCATGGACAGATAAAATAGATAAATATGTTCTCTTAAAATAAGCGCGGGAGCTGCACCCAATCGAATATTTCTTACAAGAGTGGTACTACAGTCACACCCCCAACCACACCTTGGGGCACACCCCCTCTCTAAGCTACAGTACATGGGGCCCATTTTAGATTTTTAAATCTAAAGTGGGCCATATACACTGTAGCTGAGAGAGGGGGTGTGCCCTAAGGTGTGGTTGGGGTGTGCCTGTAGTGTTTTCCTTCTTACAAAAGCAATACCAATAGTGAAATGTGTTCTAAAAGTTGAGGTTAACATTCCTGAGACTAAAATGCAAAAGGAAACGACTGAATGTTTCCTATCATCCTTCCGTAAATCAATCATAATTTACCCCTGAAACACCCTTTCCAATGCTTGTTCCATTCGAAAAAAAATTACATTTTTTTTTTAATTTCATGAATCCAAACTTCTAACTTTACCTAATGTGATAACATTAGTTCGCTGCAATAATAACACCATATTTACCGATAGTTCAAACAGCAACAAGAAAAAAAGAAATCTAAAATATTTCCATTTCCCTCCATCTTCCAGAACAGAATTCGCCTCGTTGGAACTTATTCGGTTTTGTGGAACTCCCAAAGTTTAGGGTGTTTTGTGAAAGTCAACCTATTTCAACGGTATCTGACGTTGTACTATTATATAGACCCCGCACCAAAATCGCACATTTTTACGAGATCAAAAAACAAAACAAAAAAAAAACCTAAAATCAAGAGAAAATCAAGGATCATAACGCTGACTTACCATCTTACCGCCATCAACCAAGATCGGATCACAGAGCCTAAAGTACAAATCCCTCTTCGACCCGAACTCCACCGTTTCAGCCGCTCGATCGAGGATCTCCTCGTAATCCTCCGGCAAGAACCGCTCCCAAACCGTATCGGAGTCAACGGCGGATCTGAACGACGCAGACACCGCCGCCGACCTGCAGGAGTCACGTGGCGAGGTCAGGGACAGCACGTGCGAGATGCACGCCTCCGGGACCTTGCTGAAGTCGCCATCGAATTCGGTCCCCATCGTCAATGGATCGATTCTTTTTGTGGGTTTTTGATTTGTTTGCGTTTGAGAAGGGCAGGCTTTGCGGGGGGTTTATATAGGAATTTGAGTGCTTAGCCTCGAAGTATTCAGCGGTCGTTCGTTGCGGGACGAGGGCAAAATGGTAATTTGGAGCGCGGAATTGCTGCGCATCTCATGCGTTACGAGGCGGTTATTAGAATTGTGGTGGTTTTACAGTTTCCTACCTGAGCATTAGTTTTTTGCACATTCAGCGCCTCCCTTTGGGTATTCAACGAGACAAAAAAATAAAATAAAATAAAATAAAATAAAAAACTCAATCTGAATTTGAAATTGAGATATAATTCAAACATCCACGAACATCTTAAACATAAAACACAAATCTTATCATAACTTCTTGCATATGGATGCGATAGCTACATGAGTAGTTATAGTCAATAAAATTCCCTCTTGCTCGCTTCTTTAATAGTCCCTAATACTTTGCTCATGTTAACAAGAGGTCTGTGTAACATTTCATCATGGTTTTTAATGGATAACCACAACATATATCAATTGAAGTCTGAGCTTGAACCATAAACTTTGTTTAAACAAAAAGAAGAAGAAAATCAATGGGAAAAATATCATAATAGCAAATATGCGATAAAGTAAATTAAGAGGTTTGTATTCCAAGTAGTAGTATCAAACATGGAGAACAGAAGAGAATCCAACGGCTGACCACTGACTGCTTTGTCTCCTAGCAGTTACAAAACTAAATCAGACCGTAAACAGGCACTAGGAACAAATGCACCCACGATGATGCAGTGGTTGGCCCCACGTGACATTCAGAGGGTGACTTTCTGGGTTCCGCAATCGATAGTGCGTAAAACTATTGAGCGGCGGGGGGGTAAAGAAACACGTGTATCTAGCGTAGAAAGAGGCTGAGAACACATCCGCAAGCGGCTTTACTGACTCGGTCCTTTTCCTAAAAGCCCAATGAATGCCCAAAAGAGGAAAAGGGGCAAAAAGCTGAGACAGAAATTGGATCCGCTTTTGGTCATGATTTCTGTAAATTCAATATTTTAGACAGGAAAAATATTTAATATATATGTCAAAATTAAGTTAAGCTTTTGGATGAAGTGGTTCGTCACAGTCTTCTTATAGAAAAGGAAATGCTTTTAAAAGGCCTATTTGGTTTAGAGTAAATAGAAATACGTAAGTAAATAATGCGGTCAAATTTATATTTCTCATGTTTATTGCAGCACATTGTCATTGGAAAGGGTAAACCAACTTACAATTTGAAGAATACCATGTTAGATGCACGTACATCGCACTTGATTAAATATCATTATTATTTCTTTTTTGCTCTATTTCTTTACTTAACTTGGTTGTCTATAGACCTATATATATAATTAATCAGAAGAATTAAAATTATCATGACCAAAGTCAAAATTACATGGTCAACTCACATTAACTGCAATTTACAACAAATAGTACATGAACGTCAAAATCCTTTGACTCTCATCGCAATCATATGTTGTCATCTTGTAATTTGCATAAAATCACGGTATAATATTCCAACTTTTATCCCCTAAACAATTTAGCAATCTCAAAATTTCCCCTTTAATGTGATGCCCCATGAGGCTAATAGGCTCTAAGAAAAGATCATATACCAATAAATATGGATCTTAATTATGAGAATTTTTATAATAAGATGATATATTAATATTTTATTTGTTTATGTTTTGGATTGTCAAAGTTAGCCAGCTATGAAATGACTAATTAATATATTCCACTCTAGTATATATCCTTTTCTCTTGCTATTTTTTGAGACATAAAATTGATTTATAGCTAACCTTGACTATTTCATGTAATTAGAGATATGCTCATCTTCATGTCTTTAAACTTTTTTAATGAGTAATGGACTCATCTTTATTTGAATACCTTTTTATATCCTATTTAATTACTCTTGCAATTTAGAATTTTTTTTAGCTTAACTTTCTTAGTTACATCTTCTGTGAGGTTTCATCTCTATTTCTTACGTGTAATATTCTGTTAAAATGTAGCCTGTCAAAATAATTGCAAGTACTGGACCCTAGATCTTTTGAAAAGATATATATTGAACATCTCATAATCAAAACATCAGAATAACTTAAACAATATCAACTTGAGTAATTTTACTCACATAATTATTTTTAATTAACAAACCTATTGAACATTTCAAAGGCTCACAATTGGTGAAGACACTAAATATTTTAAAACGATACATATTGAACATCTCATAATCAAAACATCAGAAAAACTTACGTGTGCTAAAACTAATTTATACATCTTTTCGCTTGTATCTACAAAGTATATTGTTGGAAAGATAAAATGTTAAAAAGAAGTGCATTATATTAGAATTTAGTTGCAAATTGAGAATCCTTATTTGAGTGATTTTACACGCATAATTCTTTTAATTAACGTACCTATTAAACATCTCAAAAGCCTAAAGTCCAAGTTTTCACTTTCCAAACTATCCTCTCCTCGTTATTAAAAAAAAATATTGTTCACTGAATTGGTTGCTGATGGTAAAATGCTACATCTTTCCTATTTGATATAGAAAATTATTAGGCAGATGATATATCTCATGTTTAGTGTAGATAACTATGCAAACAAAGTATAATCTATACTACTTCTAAAAGAGAAAACAAGTGTCAAAACTTTCGCATACCCATTTTACCCTTTACAAATTACTTAATTCTAAATTTTTCCTATGTTTTAACCCCTTTTCCCCAATTACGCCTCTCTTTCTTCCCAACGTCATCCGACCTCTCCCCTACCCCTGCCCCTCTTGGGCCTCTCCCTCTCTCCCTTCGATAACGCTCAACTCTCCTTCTTCCCTTCCTAATTCGCTCTCTCCCTTGCCCCTCTCCCTCTCTCTGTCTTTAAATTAATTCGACCTTCGGCCTCCACGCTTCCGATTCCGCCGTTTCTCAATGACAGCCCCTTCTCCCCTGCGTAATAAGCCGCCGCCATCTCGTCCATCTCCCCAAACCCCAACCCCTCCAAAACCCTAACCCTAACCTCCTGTTGCTCCACCTCTTCCTCTCTCCTCGACGCCACGAGATCCAGCATCTCTGTTTGATAAATTTTTAATTTAGCAATATCTGTTTATGCATTTGCTCCTCTACAAATGTTGGTGAATATAATATACTTGAGCTAGAGAGATATTGATTGATGTTTCCTGTTTCATTTTTTAAGAGCTTTGATCAGAACAAGAGAGAAATGGTTCGGTTGGATGACTTCATATCCATATATATATTTGTACAGTCAGCAAGGTACAGTGAGTGGTTCTTCATCTTTGTTTTTCATGCAATTATGTTCTATCAGGGAAAAGCCATGTCTCATTGCTTATAATGTCCAGGGATAGTTCCTGGCAGAAATAAACTTTTATTGCATAATTGTTGACTGTAACTCATGCTTATCCCAAATGTATTATATTCCTGGCAGAAATAAACTTTTATTGCATAATTGTTGACTGTAACTCATGCTTATCCCAAATGTATTATAAAGATGCAACTGTTTTATTTTCTGACTGTAATTGTTGACTGTAACTCATGCTTATCCCAAATGTATTATAAAGATGCAACTGTTTTATTTTCTGACTGTTGTTTATCTACAGCTGCAAATTGTAGGATATGAACTTATTGTTGCTTGGAGACCAGCCAGCTCTCATGGCATAACCATTGGCCACACTTATATATGTTGGATCTACATCATAAAACTTGAGATCTAAAACCATATAGCCATGATTAATTCAAAGAGATTAACAAAATCAAAAGAGCGGAAGCTTATACCTGAATCCATGGATGAACTCTTGATTTGGGTTTTTGATGATCTTCTAACCTTAGGGTTTCTCTAAAAGGAAGAGACAACAAAACCAGATGCACTAATAACTCGTCACAAAGATCGAGTTTAAGTGCCTTAAGCTTTGAAGCAATATGAGACATTTCCATAATGTACTCCCTGATATTTCCTTTGCCCTTATACTTCATTGAAATCAAGCGAGCTAAAAGCGTGCTTGTTTCTACCTTATCGTTTTTCGCAAAACGCTTCTCAATTTCGGCAAGGAAATCTTTAGCCTTAGTAATCCCTTCGGATTCTATGCCCCTGAAGGCTTCCGGAACGCCGCGCTTAATGATCATAAGACTCATGCGATTTGAACGCTCCCACTTCTCATGCTCCTTCTTTGCATCAGGAGTGCTATCCGCATTGAGAGGTTGGGGTTGTTCAGTTCTTAATGCATAGTCAAGATCCATGCAGCCAAGAACAATTAATATGTTCTCTTTCCAAACCTTGAAGTTTGTCCCATTTAGCATGGGAATTGAGTTGATGTTAGCAGAAATTGTTGCAGCAGATGCATTAGCTGAAATAAAACAAAAGAATGCTCACATCAATAACCATAATCAATAAAATTCAAATAATGACAATCCCCATCCAAGATACCGGCACAACATTAATATCAAGTCTTTGGACAGTAATATTAACTTGTAAGTGATACCTTGTTGCAATGATCAAACATTGACAATAACTCATGTCAAATAATGAAACTATCTTTGGATCGATTCATTATTCACATGTAAACCTTATAATTGTCACACGCTTATCATCGCAGATGTGTATACAGTCTAAATAAATATTAACCTTCCTTTGGGCCGATTAAATATTTACACGAAAGCATACACACAAACATCTCACATTCCTCATGAACAATCTACACAAGAGAGGTTACTTTGGCAACTTCTTGTTTCAATTAATCAATTGGAGTGAGAGACAACCTTAATACCTTAGTGTCATAATATTTGAATTAAATAATTGATTAAAAACCGAATTAGATTTAAATTAAAAAATTTAAATCAACTGAATTTTCAAAAACTTAATTGGGGTCTCACAACTTAATTAGGGCCCATTACTTAATTGAATAAATTAAGTTCACCAAAGTGGACCCATGAAAAGCCGAGGCTTAACCATAATGAACACGAAGTTCCCTTAACTTCGAACGCGAGGTTCGACTGTATTGAGTACGAGACTCACTTAAGCACGAACGCGAGGTTCGTTTGAAAATGAACAAACGCGAGGTTCGTTTGATAAAAGAACGCGAGGTTCAACTTGGGAACGAACGCGAGGTTCGTTTAAAAAAATGAACGCGAGGTTCGACTGAAGTACGAACGCGAGGTTCGTCTGAAGTACGAACGCGAGGTTCGTCTGAAGTTCGAACGCGAGGCTCGACTGAAGCACGCGAGGTTCGTCTGAAGTACGAACGCGAGGTTCGTCTGAAGTACGAACGCGAGGTTCGTCTGAAGAACGAACGCGAGGTTCGTTAAAAAATTGAGCTTGACGCTCACCTGAGTTGAACGCGAGGTTCACCTTAGAACGAACGCGAGGTTCGTTAAAATTGAGCTTGACGCTCACCTGAGTTGAACGCGAGGTTCACCTTAGAACGAACGCGAGGTTCGTTAAAATTGAGCTTGACGCTCACCTGAGTTGAACGCGAGGTTCACCTTAGAACGAACGCGAAGTTCGTTGAGCGCGAGGCTCACTTGATAACGAACGCGAAGTTCGTTTGAACGCAAAGTTCGGTTAAAAATAAACGAACGCGAGGTTCGTTTGAAGCTTACCGCTTCGCCAAAATTTAAGGTAACCACCTCCTTAAAGTTCGCCACGTTTTCACGCATGAACCCTTAGGGTTTCAAATTGAAACCGCCGCCGACAAACCCAAAAAACCTTTGATTTTTATTTTCAAAACAGATCCAGAATTGGAAAAAATTGAAGAAAAAATCAAAGAAAAATCCAAAAAATTCCAAAAAGTTACTGTTCACCGGCAATTTTTCAGTTACTGTTCATCCGAAAAAATACTTTACTGTTTATCCGAAAAAAAAAATTCGCCACTGTTCACCGAACATTACTGTTCATCCGAGAACAAAATTGAATCTTTAACCAGAGATTTAAGATCAAAAACCCAATAAAACTTAAATCCCTAAGAATTAATCAAGGTGGCTCTGATACCACTTGTTGGATCTACATCATAAAACTTGAGATCTAAAACCATATAGCTATGATTAATTCAAAGAGATTAACAAAATCAAAAGAGCGGAAGCTTATACCTGAATCCATGGATGAACTCTTGATTTGGGTTTTTGATGATCTTCTAACCTTAGGGTTTCTCTAAAACCGAATTTCTCTAGCTAGATGGGGGTGTAGAGAATTAGAGAATGTAACCCTAGGTTAGGGACCATAACCCCTTATTTATAGATGTTGTACTTTTGTAATTTAGCCCCTCAATAAATCACAATTACAACCTGGTATCTGCACATATAACCCCATGACTTATTTAAATACCAAATTAACCCAACTTAATTGATCACTTTAGTGGGTTATCCTGAAAGATAGCAATACACATTGATTAATCATATGTGCCCACAAATAGATTTATTAGATTAAATCCAACAATATACTCTTATAACTTCTTTTGTATCAGTTTGCTTATATTTCTTAGCAATTTTTGTATATGTAAATTTCTCCACTGCCTGCCTTTTGTTTATTGATGCGCATGATCCTACAAACCTGCTTCCTTATTTTTCCTCTCTTTATCATTTCCTGAACTTGATTGTCGTAAATAAGGCCAAATGATGATCTGTTTCCTATGCAGACATCAGAGTGCGTTATGCGACCTATGTCACTGATAATATCCAAAACTGTAGCATTCGGATCTTTTTTGTGTCTATTTTGTTTGTGAGCAGTTTGTGACTCAAAATTGTAACGTTCATGTTGTTTTTCCTCCCATGGTTGACTTTTTTATAACCAAAATTACACAACATTTAAGATTACTATAGAAGATCTTCTAAGGTATTTCAACTAGAACCTCAAATCTTTGATTGCTCATATGGGAACATTTCGTGATCTGATATTAATAAAGTATAGGATAATGGACTGCAAGATATTTGATGACGATCGACAATATGCCAAGTAATAATAATTAAACCAACAAAACTTATTTTTCATTCCGTAAGGTGCTATATTATATATTATAGATCTAATATTGTCTGTTTAGCTTTTGAAACATTGGGGGTATTTAGTAACAAAGATTCTTGTTATGGTTTAGTTAATTATCCATGCTGACCTTTCTGTACTGGATAGCTTCTTCTGCTCTGAATGCTGGGGGCGTAGGATGAAGAGGCAGGGGGATTCATTCGTTTCTCAGTGGTTGAGAAATGGAAAATTCGGAGATGAGAGGAAGGGGGTGGGGCGCATGGGTTAGAGCGGCAGGGGGAAGGGAAAGGGCATAATACCAGCAACCCCTCAGTTTTTAATGTAAATTAATAATATTAAACACGGATAATGATAATCTATACTACTTCAAAAAGTGATAATAAATGTCAAAACTTTTGCATATCCATTTTGCTCTTTACAAATTTCTTAAGTCTAATTTTATCTTGTATTTTATCCCTCTTTTCCCCTATTTAGCCATTTAGTTTTAGTAGGTACCTATCCTATCCTCTCATAACGTCCAACTCTTTAGCTCCCTTCGTTATCTCTCCCCTGCCCATCTCCCTCTCTCTTTGATAACGCCTGCATCCCTTAATTCCCTTCGTTATCCGCTCTCTCCCTTGCCCCTCTCCCTCTGTCCGTCTCTAAATTAATTTGATGTTCAGCCTCCTCGCTTCCGCTTCAGTTTCCTCCGTTTCTCAATGCCAACACTCTCTAAATTCCTCCTTAATCGCTCTCTCCCTAGCCTCTCTTCCCCATCTCTCTCTGAATTATTTTGACGGTCGATCTCCTCACATCCACTGATGTATATGTCCTAAACCTCCATCGCTGATCTCCGGCCACGACCATTGTCTAAAACCCTTAAAAAAACCCACCATTTTCCCCAAAATTCCTGTAATTTCCCCAAAAATCTCAACTCTCTCTCTACCCCTCGCCATGGGGACCTCAGTTCAAGTCACTCCTCTCTCCAACGTCTACAACGAGAGCCCCCTCTGCTACCTCCTCTCCGTCGACGGCTTCAACTTCCTAATGTACTGCGGCTAGAACGATCAATTCGATGTTAATCTCCTCCAACCCCTCTCCAGGTTCAAATCCCTCGCTTAAATTTGAGTTTTTGATCGAAACCCTAGAACCACTCATATCCAATTTGTAGGGTGGTCTCGAAGATCGATGTGGTTCTGATATCACATTCAGATATACTTCATGTTGGGACTCTGTCGTATGCGATGAAGAAGCTAGGGCTGTCTGCGCCCGTGTATTCGATGGACCCAGTGTGCAGACTTGGGCAGCTGACGATGTATGATTACTACGTCGCTCGCAGGGTAAGTTTCATTGTATTGTTTGCATTAGGTCGAAGCTCGTTTGGAAAATGTGAGAATAGCTTGTTACCTGTGCAGTGCATGGGAAACTCGAGAGAGATGGTTGGGCTTTATGGGTTTGGGGACAAGAGGAGAGGAGAAAGGGAAAGTGGAATGACATGTTAATAGAACAATTAATGAAATTGGATGCGATTGATGTGGATATGATGCTGCATATGTTTCTACAATAATAATAACGAATGAATAATAAAGAATAAGTCATTCATGCAACCATTTGCAGTTGTTTTAGTATATAACAGTATATTTCTGTGATTTTGGGTATCGAATTGTATGTGAAAAGGGATCATGGGTTAGAGCAGCATTTCGAGCAAGTATATATAAACTTCAACAATTTGAGTAATGTAGTGTCAGAAGTTAATTCATTTCTAGACCAACTAAAACCTGCCTGGATTATGACTGAATAGAAGTGGGAATAGTAGTATTTTATAGAGGGGTTGGATTAGATCAAAAACTATGAAGAATCCAAACAGACTTGTAACTTAGTCCTCGGGTTTCGTTGCCCAACTAAGGTAGCTCCATTGTGGATAAGACGAATGAATGATGGATGATAGCTAGTATAAATGAAATTATCTAAAGCCTTAAGGAATAGTTTAGAATCTAACCTTGCAAAGTATATTATTTAGTTACTGTGTTATGACAATTCAAACATTACAATTTGTTTACATCATCTTCAGAAGTCCAGATGACTCATTACGTTGAAACAGGGCTGGCCCTAGGGGTAGGCGGGAGAGGCCTGCGCCTAGGGCCCCAAAAAAACAGGAGCCCCCTATGTAATTTTATATATATATATATACCCCTCCCACCAGCAAGGCAAACGCGACCTCGCCGCCAGCGCCTTTGCCCTTTGGAGACTCTGTCTCTGTCTGCAATTTGCGCCTCCTCTGGCCGGCGACTCCGTCAAGGTTACAAGGTATATAAGTATATTTGAATAATTGAATATTTCTATAATTCTATACAGATAACATACTATACTTAGAATAGCATAATATCTTTGTTTCATCACTTCATGACCTAATAATACTTTTGCTTTGTTATTGATTCTATACAGCACGAATCTGTACATAACATTATTAACATACATGAATTAGTTGTATAAACAAAGTATGAATCTGTGCATAACATATATTATGAATCTGTGCATAACATATATGAAATTATGAATCAGACTATACTTAGTATATTTGCTGATTAGTGATTAATCAATTGAAACAAGAAACCATAATATGCATACAGGCTGTATAATCAAAGTGCGGTACCTGAACAATGAAAATCAGTAGCTAGTGATCCATACTTCAAATGATTGCATCGTGTCCCAAAAAAATCTTTAAGTCCAAACTTTGTTTTTGTCTATTGAATAGGAAGAAGAGATAAAAGTGCATCCTTTAGGATTCAGGCGTGTTGATCTGAAATTTGTTTGAAGTTAAACTATTCAAATTTTAAGGTAATTTTATAACTTTATAAATTATAATATTTGTTGATATTATGTATTTTAGTATTTGTATATAATTTTTTATGTAGGCATCCCTAAAGTTACTTAGGTGCAACACTTTATTTTTTTTTTAAAAAATCTTGATTATAGGAAGGCCCCTTTAAGATTTTTGTTCAAGTTTTTGCCTAGGGCCCCCGAATGCTCAGGACCGGCCCTGCGTTGAAAAAGGAATTCCTGTAGGAGGCACATAATTGCTCTGTAGACTTTTGTCTCATTTTTTTCGCTACATGATATTTGGTTGCACTTTTATGCAAATATGTTTATCCTTTCAAGTCATTATACTTCTGCTGCTGCTGCTGTTTTGTATCATTATTCTTGCATTCACATATTTGTTTCTGTATTTAATATGTATATTTCTATCGTTATTATTGTATTGACATATTTGTTTCTGTATTTGATTTGTATTTCTCGCTTAATATTGCAGCAAGTTTCAGATTTTCGACTTATTCACCATGGACGATATTGATTTTGCCTTCCAAAACATTACGAGGCTGAGATACTCCCAAAACCATCATCTCTCTGGTTGGTAGAATCATAGCCATTGCTGAATTTCACTGTGATAAATGCTTGATGTTTCAGTGTTTTATTTCATACCATGTAACAGATAAAGGAGAGGGAATCGTCATAGCTCCTCATGTCACAGACCATCTTCTGGGAGGTACCGTCTGGAAGATAACAAAAGATGGAGAAGATTTTGTGTATGCCGTTGACTTCAACCATCGGAAAGAGTAGTTAAGTACCATTTAAACGAAGATTTGTATTCTTATTTAATGATCATAAGGTTGTACTCACTAAATTGGTTTATCAGGCACTTGAATGGAACTGTCCTTGAATCTTTTGTCTGGCCTGCTTTTCTGATAACAGATGCTTACAATGCTTTAAACAATCTAGTTTACAAACGTCAAAGGACCAAGAGTTTCTTGGTAGTTCCCTACTGCCTTCTCAATTTTATGTCTTACTTATTTTATATTGTTGTTTTCTTCTCTGAATTCCTTACCTTTTGTGTTTCAGCTTGTTGGCTTTGTTTTGGAGATAAGTTTATTATTTTAAATAATAGCTCTCAATTGTTTACTTACACAGCTGCCACTTGAAAATTCTGCATTTGTAATAGCTATATTGCTTACGTAGCTTTAGATTTTGGCTTAGTTATAGATCTCCCTTGCACTTGGCAAACGTACAACAGAAATTTTCACTATGTTGCCATTGTTGTAGAAGAAAATTTCATGTAAATATATTTGACTGACCGATTGTTTTTTGTAGATTGAAGTAAATGAAAAGAAGGCTACTACTCTTTATAAGTTCTTGATATAAAAATTGAGGTTTTTTTGACGATGACATCAAGTGGAATTTTACTAAGTTCCTTCTGGACAAAGAAGGAAAAGTCGTGGAAAGATACGCACTAACCACCACATCTTTGAAAATAGAGGTACTACTTTGACAGTGTACTATATAATTTTACTTTACTTTTATTTGTACTTATTATTGCTACTATACTTTATCTTCCATAAAACAATACAAAGCCTTTTGGGGTTTGCATGAATTTAAGTGCCTTCTTTGAGGAACTATATTAACGATAATGCGAGTATGTGACCTTATGTATGAATAAAGGGATGTTTCTTCTAAAAAACTTGTATATTGATGGAAATTCATTAGCTTCTTGTTGTATGTAATAAATATTATTTATTTTAAATTATTAGCATAAATATTATTTATTTTAAATTATTGGATTCAACAATAACACAAGCTATCATGTTGACTCTTTTTCAGCATAAATATTATTTATTTTAAATTATTGGATTCAACAATAACACAAGCTATCATGTTGACTCTTTTTCACTCTCATTGTATGTAAAATTATTGGATTCAACAATAACACAAGCTATCATGTTGACTCTTTTTCACTCTCATTGTATGTATATCACCATGCTAATTGAATATTTTCCTGGTTTGTAATGTGATGCTGAATATTAGTTATTTGCAGTTAAGATCAATTAACTTTTTCTTGATTGTACGATCATTGTTATCACGCACACCATATATATATGGTTGAATATTAGGTTCCTTCTCTATAGACAATATCCTAAGTCATGTGAGATAATATTTAATTGACATTAATCTTGTGTATTGTGTATAAGTTTAATGCTTAATTATGGAAACATTATGGATTTTGACTCTTGTAGTTTCTTAATATGCATCACATGCAACGCACGTATAGCATACTAGTAGTTTAAAGGCTAAATATAAAAAAATCCCCTTACTTTAGAAAATAATCAGATAAACCCACATAACTTTAAAAATATCAGAAAGCTCCCTTACACTTAGGGGTTATCAGAAAAGCCCTGTAACTTTGAGATTTTATCAGGAAACTCAATTTATAGTGATGGATTTAGGGGGATTTTTGGATAAAATCTCAAAGTTGAATGGGGCATTCTAATAAAATCTAAAAGTTAAAGGGGGATTTCTAATAGTCATCATATTCAAGAGGTCTTTTTGACATTATATCTTAAAAATATACAACATAAAGGCAATCCATAAAACTATATCGGTATTTAAACTTAGGACAAAACTGGTTAGGGCAAAGAGAGATAACTAGCTTTCTAAGAAGTTATCAGTTTCTAGCTAAATTATTGAAGCATTATGTCCGTGCATGCACGGGTAGGTTTGCTTTTTCTTTTCCTTTTCCCTTTTTGACTAAAATTACGGTGATGAGTAAAGTTGAGAGAATAAAACTATATTAGAGACAAGTTTACAATTAACATGATCTAGGGTCAAATTTATAATTACCTACAATTTGGGGGATTCATATTAAAAATTTTGAAATTAATATATGGGTAAATTTCACTAAATCGAACAAGTTTGGTGTTTAGAATTAAATCCTCAATATGTTAAAAAATCTAACTAAACCTTAATAACGTTTAACAGAAATCCTCAAAATATCATTAGTTCATTTACAATCAAATGACCAAAATACACCCCAATAACCCAATAAACGTTGCATTTTTTTTACTTAGCCCCCAATATTTTTTGGCAAAAAATTTCAAATACCAGATGTTTATAATTTTCATATTTTTTTTACAATTTTGTTTGTAATTATTAGAATTTTGAACAGGTTGATTTCAATTTTTAGATTTTAGAGGGTGTGTTTCTAATTTTAGATTTTTTAGGGTTTGTTCATACTTATTATAATTTCAAGTTTTGTTGTAATTTTATTAGGAGTCATTTGTAATTTTTTTAATTTAAAGGGTCTATTTATAAGTCTTTAGACTTTTAGGGTGTTGTTTGCAATTTTAAAATGCAAAGGTGCTTTTTGTCATTTTTTTACTTCTTATGTTGGGGGTTGCTGTAATTTTCATGTTTTTAATGCATTTGTTTATTGATTTTTAAAGGGTTTTTTTTGTACATTTTAAATTTTAAAGGGGATTATTTGTACTTTTTAGAATTTTTAAGAGATTGTTTGTAATTTATTAATTTTTTGTGGGTTATTTATAGTTTTAGAATTTTAAGATTCCAATTTTAAAATGCAAAGGTGCTTTTTGTCATTTTTTTACTTTTTATGTTGGGGGGTGCTGTAATTTTCATGTTTTTAATGCATTTGTTTATTGATTTTTAAAGGGTTTTTTTGTACATTTTAAATTTTAAAGGGGATTATTTGTACTTTTTAGAATTTTTAAGAGATTGTTTGTAATTTATTAATTTTTTGTGGGTTATTTATAGTTTTAGAATTTTAAGATTCCTTTTTTCAATTTTAAATTTCAAGGATTCTTTTTTACAATTTTAGATTTTAAGAGGGCTATATGTTTATTTTTCAAGGTTTATAATTTTAAGTGGGTTTTCTATAATTTTTAGGAATTCAAAAAGGGGTTGCTTCTAGTTTTAAAAATTTTCTCTGTTATTTGTAATTTTAGATTTCTTAGGTACATGTTTGTAATTTTTCATATTTTTAGGCTTTTTTGTAAATTTATGGGTTAACTCGTAAATCAGAATGATTTGAGGGGTATATACTTCCCTTGAGGATTAAATTTAGTGGATGTAAAATTTCGGGTAACACCATTATGGAAGTTAAGTGCACAAAATCAAAATACTTTGGATGTTTTCTGAAATTATCAAACATACTGAGGATTTAGTGAGGGCCGCAAACATTTTGGGAGTTTATTCTCAATTCAAAGTGATGGGAGGTTTATCGAAATTTACTTTTTAAAATAATTAAGGAGGGGATACATAACATTTTTTAGGTTTTCTAATTGTTGATAGTTACAATTTATTTAGAACTAACAAAGATTTGATATTAAATTTTCTATTTTTTATGGATAAAAATAGTATTAATTTAATGAGAATTCTAACGAAGATAAAATTAGTTGAACACATGTCATCTTCTAGTAGGATAGAATACTAGTTCACTATTTGCTCTTTTTCATATTATATATCGGTTAAATATTTTATCCATAATTTAAATATATATTATTAGTTATGATGAGATTAAAATGTAATATCTAAAAGGGTTAAGGGTAATATTGACTATAAAATTAGTTTGTGAGGAATTGTTAGGAGTAGCTCCACCCTCGTTGCCCAGAAGGAATATAAGATTGAAGTGGTTAAAAGATACTTTCTCACATCCGTTGCCAGCTGATGCATTCTAAGAAATGATCGAGCAACATACACGTGTATATATTATGCACATGATCGGGACATTTCCATTTCCCTATTCCAGTAAGATAAAGTGCTTTTGAGGTAATATAATTTGTAATTTGAATGTATATAATTGAATTGTTTACTTGAATTATTATAATGTATTTCTTTCATTATGATAGGTGGTTACCACTTCTCGAGAACTTAGACCCTTGTGGGATATTATCACGGGGTGGTGTTGTTTTAGCATATCTGTACGGAGAAATGTTCAAGGTGGCTTTCAGACAAAATAAAGAGCTCAAGGGATGTATGACTTTATTATAAGTTTAGGCATGGGAGAAACTTGTTATGAAACAAAGATTATGTGAGACTCGAGCTTTAGATGCACCATTTCCACTTGGCTACAGGTCAATACTTCCGAATCTAGCCAATGCATAAATATTTTTGAATTATAGTAGCGGCATTAGATGCTAAACTTTGATCATTCATACATATGGAATATCCAAAAATGCTATGGTGAGACCCCGACAAAACAGTCAGACTTTTACAGAAACAAGCTTAATCACATGAATATTTATGAGGTATAGAATTTTGTTTAAGAAATTTAATCTACAACAAAATTTTAACGGGATACTACTATGTGAAAATATTTTCTAGTTCAAGTGGGAGCCATATCATGATCACCTAGCTCATCTACCACCAATTTGCACGAAGGCCCAAGTATATGGAGAGCAAGAGCTCATCTCATACGCTTGTGGATCGTATGCTTAGACAGTTTGGTTTTGTGCAATGCATTCCAAAAAATAGTTGAAAGAATAGAGAGAAATGCCAAGAAAGGCAAGCATCAAATAAATTGAGCAAATATGCATCATGAGTACATATATTGATGGATGATAGGCATTTAAGTATCATGGAGCAGATTGATCTTCATCTTCTAGAACCAGATTATATTAGGTGGTATTGGAGCACTACTAGAAGATGGATAATAAATCAGATCACGGATTTACTCGATGAACAGCAACAATATGCCCTACAACATATACATGCATATGGGTATAGATGAGAGAAAACTTGTAGGTTATTTACTAGCAAGTCCACTTGTTTCGTATCGCTACAATTTGCTTATATATGTAACTTTTTGACTTAATTGCATATAAATGATGTAGATGTTATTGAGGCTATTGCAAACAAGGGTCTAGCACTTTTTGTCGCAGGAACAGATCCAAGAGTACATGCATCTCTATATTAGTGTATAGTGAGGAGGGTTCATAGAGTTTTGCATCGAACTCATGAATATTTTCATAATGATAGAGAGGTGATTGTGAAGGAGGATCTTATATACGTATGCCGACCAGATTGACGGAGACGAGAAGGATCTTGTAGGAATGATGATGAAGTTGGACTGTCACAACTTCACACACAACCAGACAACCAGCTCGTGCAAGCTCAAGTCCATAGAGGACAACGACGATCTGAGTGGATAAGAAGAGAGAGGCAAAGGGGGCATTCTAGGTTGTATGTGATCGATTTATGAATTTTCTGTATGGAGTCTATTTAAATTATCGATATAAGTTATATATAAATCAAAACACTTAATATCTTTAGTTTGGTTATGATGTTTTGGTGTATGGAGATAATATCTATTGGCGCGATGTTTTATCAATTGCATTTTGTTGTGATGTTTTGGTTTTGGTCGTGGAAGACAATATGCATTTATATGTTTAGAAGTCTATTAAGTTATGTACAAGAATTTATATGTTTGGATATGAACATGAGGTGAACTGAAAACTTTAGAAATTTTATATGCACATGAGATATTTTGTATGCACAAGAGATAATCGATAAACAAGCGTGCAAGTACACGGGACTACTAGTCCTATGTATTTTCTAGTTCTATCTGCAAAATACACAAGAGTGGTAGTCTTGTGCGTTTTCTGACTTTAATTACTTTTGTAATTAACGCTCAATAATTACACGGGACTCGTAGTCCCGTGTATTTCAAAGATGATTTTTTGCAAAATCGATCTCTTTTTGGCTAGCCTTAATGGCATTGGCCAAAAAGAGATCAATTTTGCTAATTATTTAGCAAAAGGGCCATTTTTGCTAATTATTTTTAAAAACGGTCTTTTTAAAAAAATCTCCTTTTACATATCGATGATCACATCAATATAGCTATTAAGCATCTTGTTTCTACATAAAACTTTCACCCTATAGGTCCCATAAATAAGTTTCTAGTGAATCAGTAAGAATCATTTGTAGATATTTTCCTTTCCTAGTTCATACCAATCGTCAAACAAGAAGCCTGGTCCATCCTGACATGAAACCAAAATTGATCTTCGGGCACCTCGTGAACGTAAACTTTGCATCATGAATGCGCACATTATGATTTATCAGCCATTAAGTTTGCGTCCCTTTCGTTGAAATTCAATCCTTCTAGAATTATTGCATGTGCATCACACATGACACGAAATCGAATCAAGCATTATTAAAGAAACAAAACTCTTCCAGCTTGCTTGGACATCTTAAAAGTCAAGGTTATCCATGAAACAGATAGGTCAACCGAATGCAGAAGAAAAACACAGAAACGCGAGCAATTTAATCAAAATAAAAAATTTTAAATTTTAAATGTGATTACGAACATCAGAATCTATGGTAGACTTGTTAGAAACAGATATTTTTGTCGCATCAAGTAACTATGAGACAAGTCTATGACAACATATATCTGTCCAGGAACAGAATACATTGCAGATTAAAAGCCGATTCAGATTGCCATTCAGTTTATCCCCCCGCCCCGCCCCCCCGGGGGCCCCCCCCCCCCCCCCGCCCCCCCCCCCCAGAGAAGATAGGGAGCTCAAATGGCATGCCTTCAATTGCAGGTGAACGCTGATTTTTTTTGTTCTTAGCACGATTCAATAGAAATGAAGATGTGTGACAATTAAAGATCTTATGTATTTGTACCGTTTTGGCGAAACAATGTAGGTAGGTTAGCCTGCTGTGTAGTCCGGTGTGGTGTTTGAAAAGTAAGGAATCAAACCTTAGATCTGCTAGATAATTTACCAAGGAAAGTTGCATCTAGCTTAAACTCAACTGATTTCCTGCTGATAGAGAAAAGAAAAAGAATTTTGTCAAAACAGATCATGTAAAACTTGTAACAAACCAAGTTCTGACATTTTTCTACAAGAAAAGTATATCTGAAATCTAATGTTTTAATTCCGTAAATAAACTTAAGCATCCTGATTTTTGATAGAAGGGAAAGACCATCTTGCTTATGCTTGAGCTCCAATGAAGAATGTAACAGGTCCAAGTTTATTTCCCCAGGGGATACTACAATGACATATGAAAGAAGAGGAAAATATGACAACTGTTCTCGAGTATAGATAAGGGCTGATACAAATTAGCTCTCAATGAGTGCAAATAAACCGACTCTTAAAGCACAGAACATAATTTGTTAAGATAAGAAGACACGGTGTGTTCCAACAATCTCTTGGACATTCGATCTGAAACTCATCCTACATGATACTAACACTTCAATGGACATGTTAATGAAAAAAAGAAAATCAACTCATGAGCTGATATGAACAGCTTTAAATTGCATGTGAAGGAATTACTGGGCTATATTACCTCCAATCTCGTGGCAGATTGTCGATTAGTTCCTTTCGATCTTGAGGGAAGAAACTCCAAGCACTCTCCTGACAGCTCGTCAACAAGCTTCCTTCTGTTGTTCAGAGAATGAACTTTTCGTTAAAGGTCCATCCTTCTCTATTCAAAATAATATTATCCAAACTGCAATTTTTCATCTTTGCAATTAGCAAACTCGGTATCTCAGCCAAGACAACCACTCTGTATTTGGCTGAGTCCGGGCACTTTAACACCTTGTTTCTTCCACTCCTCTCTAACTCTACACACTTCATCCCACATTTCAGAGCTCGCATAAATATTAGATATTGCAATATACATATCCGAACTCTGCTTGTTTCTCTTAGTCATCTCAGCCACTTTACTTCCAATCTCCAAATCCCCATGCATTCTACACCCCGCAAGCAATGCACCCAAAATAATAGAACCATCGATACCATCCAAAATCTCATCTTTTATCTCCTCCACCAATTTCCAAGCCTCCTCGAGCTTCCCTGCTCTAGCTAACATATCGATTAAACAAGCATAGTGATCTCCCCTAGGAGAAATACCAAATTTTTCTCTCATTAGGTTAAAGTAATGCGTCCCTTCCCTAACCAAGCCACTATGACTACAAGCACTTAAGATGGACACAAATGTAACCTCGTTTGGCTTAAACCCCATGCTCATCATTTGCTCTAAAAGGTCAATGGCTTCGATGCCATATCCATGGGAGGCATAGCCATTGATCATCGAGGTCCAAGAAACAACATTCTTCTCTCTCATCGTGTCAAATACTCTCCATGCATAAGCCAAGCTACCCGATTTTGAGTACATATCAAGAAGGGATGTTGTCAAAATCAAAGAATTATCTCCATCTACTGCTATCATCTTGAGCGCTTTTCCATGTATCTGCTTGCCTAAGTCTATTGCCGCTAGGCTACTACAAGCATTGAGGGCCGAAGCAAAAGTATAGAAATTCCCACGAACTAGGCCCTCTTCTCTATACAACCTAGCCATCAATCTCAATCCTTCATGAGGCAATCCACACTGCACATGTCCCGCTATCATGGCAGTCCACGATATCACATTCTTTATGGGCATCTTGTCAAAGTAACCACGTGCTTCCTCAAGAAATCCACAATGCAAACATCCCGAGATCATCGAATTCCAATGAGAAACTTGTTTTCTCTCCTTCAATCCAAAGAGAACCTTTCGCGCATCTTCGATACTAGAACACTTACAATACATATCGATCAAAGCACTCCCAAGAGCCACATTGTCATAGAATCCCAACACAATTACAGCACAATGTACCTTCTTTCCAACACTAAGCAACCCAAGATTCGCACATGCTGTTACAATAGAAACCGCCACACTACTATCCACCTTCAAAATCCTAACCAAATCGCCATTCCATTGAATCTTCCTAATCGCTTTGATATATCTCTCACTGAAAACATACCCATTAACCATCATGAGCCTATCCATCACGCTCTCCTCTCTCCCCTCCATCACTCTCTCTGCACACTCCACCGCCTTGCATTTTAGATACATGTTAGCCAATGAACTAACAACTGCACAATCTGACTCAAACCCAGACGAAATCACAAACCCATGAATCTGAATCCCAAATCTAATATCCCCAATCCCTGCACAAGCAGTCAGCACACTCGAGACAGCAAATTCGTCAACACCCAACTCAAATTCTACACATCGAAGTCTCGAAAACAAGCCCAGAGCCTCAAATCCTTCTCCGGCAGTTGCATAGGCTGACATCATCGCATTCCAAGTGACCCGATTTCGTTCGGGCATTTCATCGAACACTTTGCGCGCAAAGGCCACATCGCCGCATTTCGAGAACGCAGAGACTAATGAGGTTGCCACGACGACGTGGGCATCGCAGGCTAGCTTAATGACGTGGCAGTGGAGGGAGCGGACGGTGGTGGGGTCCGCAGCGGCGCGGGCGAGGGAGGAGAGGAGGAAGGGGTTGGACTGAGTGCCCCCCAGGTGGAGGGAGGTGGTTGAGAAGGTGGTGCTTAGGATGGGCGAATAGGCATGTGGATGCGGTGTTAGGGCCCACAGGTGGTAGGCGGAACCATGGCGGAGTACACGGTACCGGGTCACGGGGAGTGGAGTGGGTGTGACACGTTCGAAGACGCGGGGGGTAGGTTTGAAGGCCAGGGTGGGGGGTGGACGTAGCGCTAGCCGTGAGGGAGCTTGGTGCGGTTACGCGGTTGACGTCGAGGCCGAGCTTGAGGAGGCGGCCGTGGTGGGCCCGGGTGTTCATTGTTGTTAATGGGTTTTGGGCATGGAAATGGGTTTTAGTGAGGTCGGAAGTGGACCGGGTTTGGGCGTAGTCATTTATTACTCTATTAACATATTTAATCTTGCCAGACGTAGATGCATGAAATTGGGCCATGCAAGTAGGGGTGCCAAACCGTATCCGTATTCGAGGAAATATCTGTAACCGTATCCGTTAGGATACGAATATGGTTACTCAAATCTACAACCGATAGGGTATGATTACGGATATGGTTTTGTAGTGAAATATCCATATCCGTATCCGAAAATATCCGAATACATATTGGTCACACTCTTACGATAGTTTCGATTCTTAGATTATGGATTTGTGGTTAACTTTAATGATCAAGATGTCTAATCTTAGTTTTTCAATCATAATGAACATATTAACGAACTCATTTTGTATCACTTGACTATATTTTTCTGAATACTATCTAGTTTTCTCATATCCTTTTTGTATCCACACGCATATCCGTTTATATGTCCGCATCTATATCCGTAACCGTATCCGATTTTGGCGGATATGGATATGAATTTTTCTTACCGACATATATCTGTATCTGTATCCGTATCCGAGATGGGTAAGCGGATATGGATATGGTAAGTGTCATATCCGAGTCGTATCCGCTCCGTTAACACCCCTACATGCAAGGCCTAATTTAGGCGCAACTAGCCAAGGTCATGGCCTTCTCATAGGAGTGCACAAAAATGCCTACATTTGAGAAGATATATGTATCCATGTACAATACGGATATTGTTGCTATAATCCATACCGATAGGACATGATTACAGATATGGTTATCTAGAAATATCCGGATCAGCGTCCAAAATATCTAAATATATATTTATCATATTGTTGTGACATTTTTAATCCTTAGAGCTTGTTTGATACAATGATAAAGGGGATTAAACATTATATTGGTAAAACCATATTTATTATCATATTAACAATCAATTTGGACAGAGAAGAGGGTAGGAGAGGGGGATGATTGATCTAAACCCAAAAGGATGGACTGAAAAGGAAAAGAGTATAATGTAATTAGTTGTGTTTGGATAGACGACTAGAGAATATAGAGGGAATGAGAGTGATAGAACTTAATTGTGTTTGTTTAGAGTGAAAAATAGGAAGAGAATGAAGCAATTCAATTAAAATCCAACCGCTCCCCTCCCAATCAGTCCACTTTGTGAAGGTTCAGAAAGTGAGAAGATTTACATCTTTTTAACCCCACCAATCTTTCCCCTCACTTACTACAAAGCGTAAACAAACAAAGTTTCAAGATGATTAGCATTGTATCCTCCCCAACTCCTCCCTTTCCCTCTTAAAAAAAGCTATCTAAACCCAGCATATAATTTCACTAGGGGGGGTTAGTCACATAGAACTTTTTAAGTAGAACTGGGATAATTGGTAAAGTAGGATAATTTTTTGACACTGGGATAATTTAGTAGAACAATGATGGATAATTCTTGAAGTGGGATAATTTGGTAGGATAATTTGGTGGGATAATGATGGATAATTTTATGAAGTGGGATAATTTGGTAGGATAATTTGGTGGGGGTAATGGTGGGTATAAATTATTATTATTGATAATTGTATATTAAAAATAATACAAGATTGATAAGCAATTGATTAGTCTAGTAATAACTATAAAAATAAAGCAATAAAACATCACTATTCATCTCAAATAATAAAATATTTTACAACTAAATAAAAATCTAAATCCCTAGAGTGACTCGACTTCCATCATCCCACATGGCCTCCGCCATAGAATTTCTCCAAGCTCCTGCAGCTACTCGTTGAGTTTGTTGAGTCTGTAACTCATCTTCTTCATCGGAGTCATCATCTACATCAGCAACATTTCGTGGAGCTTCTAGTGGAAGATCATAAATGTCGAAGATAAACTTACCAAATGAAATGTTAGGATGGGGGGTGGGTTTGGTTTATTTAACCATGCACATACTAACCCGAAAAGTTTCAAAACTTATCAAAAACCCCTAACATCAAAAAATTTATAAAAAGTCCCCTTGTAAAATATGAAATTACAAACAACACCCCAACAATTACAAAACTATAAAAAAAACTCACAAAATTTTCAAAAATTGCAAAACCACCCAAAAATGCAAAACATACAAAAAACACTAAAAAGTGAAAACCTTACAAGAATGACCATAAAAAAAGTTAACTTACGACAAACACCTTAGAATTTTAAAAATTACAACAAACACCCTCAAAAATCATATTTGTTGATGCCTGATATCACACAGCCGATGGGGTCTTTCCGCCGAGGGATGCACTTGTGATCTTCGTACTGACGGGAAAGAGGAAGAGGATGAGAGGTGGGGCCGCTTCCTCCTCCGACTTTGTGCCCGATCATTGGACTGGAATTCCCGATCCCTCTGCACAAGCAAGAAGAAACCAGTAAGAGGGCGGGGATCGGTTCCCCTGTGGTACCTCCGACGGTCAAGTCAACTGGTGAACTTGAGTAGGGTTTGAGGGAAGGTCCGAGGATCATTGAGGTCCCCGTCTTCATTACTCTTATTAACTTTTTAAAAGAAGGCCTAGCTTTTAGAATTACTTAGAGCTTTAGCCAAAAAAGAGTTAGAGATCTTCAAAGAGTTCAAGAAAAAAAGTCCTCTTCTTCTTACTCCCTCACCTCCTTTTATAGTCTGTCACCTCTGAGATTGACCTTTGGCTTTAACTATGCACAGGAGGGTGGTTCGGGGTGAGCAGACAGGCTGCCGAGTCATCCTCTACTTTACAGATGTCGGCTGGTGGCTGACGGATGTTAGACCCTAGAGGGGGGTGATTAGGGTCTTATGCTAATCTAATCTGATTTAAATGCCAATTAAAACTAATTCAAATATTATTTTTGCAAGATAGATATACAATATGTTATGAACAAGAATATGCAATATGAACAAAGAAATATATCCTAGCAAAGAGGTATATGATGAAATATATGAAAGGATATATAAATTAACACAAGGATAAACAATCTAAACTAAAGATACAATTGTGATAGGATAATATAAACAATGTAAACACACAATATGATCACGGAGTTTGGACCTTCTGTCCTACGTCTCTGCTCCCCACTCCCGGGGAGAAATCCACTATCACAACTGGGTTTTCTATACTCACCCGAATAACATTTACACCTCACACTCGGTTTGTTAGCTAACCGAAAACTTTATAATCTCATACTCTTGTAATCCCACTTTACACCATCTTAAGTGTTGGTCTCTAGTCTGTATCTCCCTCAAGTGTTAGGAATTACAACATCTCTCTAGGCATTACCACCTACTGCACTCCTCTTAGGACGACCCCGTCTCTCATCACACACTCCTCTCGGTGTACAAGTGTATTACAAAGTGAATCTCACAATAAGCACAATATAACAAATGATTGTTCTCTAATATGGATGAGAACACAATGAAAGCTCACACTCTAAGTCACAAACCCACAACCCTAAATTATACTATGAATATAAATACAATAAGCTCAATAGGTTGTGTGTGAACAAAGAGATAAATTAAATCAAACCAAACTCAATTTAAATCTAGCTTATGAAAGTTATGAACAAAATAATAAATAGCTAGAAATAGAGTTTAGAAAAACTTCTCTATGATAACAAGAGAGAGAGGGATAAGAGTTGGATGCTCAAACATCAATGGATGATCTTCCTCAAGCTCTTGTGAAATTGTTTTCACAAAACAAATTCTCAATTACTTAAAAGCTTTTTAAACAAACACTAAACAAAACTTTAAACCCTTGTTAAACCTTCTTAAAACATTCTATTGAGTTATCTTTAGAACTGAGGATATGTGGGGGTATTTATAGGAACCCCAAAGCTAAGAGAAAACAAGGCAAAAAGACCAAAAACCCAAAAACAGTACAATCTGAAAATATAGCCGTTACAGTGTTATGAGTCAACTCGATACTGTTCATGAGTCGACTCATAAGTAGCCGTTACAGGCTAAAAACCAACTTATGGGTCGACTCATAAAATTCATGAGTCGACTCATCATGCATGGGTCGACTCATGAAGTCATGGGTCGACTCAGCAGAAACAAAACACATTTTTCAGCACAGTTTATGAGTCGACTTATGATAAGCATGAGTCGACTCAACCTGTCTGGGTCGACTCATCATGTTATGAGTCGACTCATCAGAAATAAAATGTAAACTATACAACAGTTTATGAGTCGACTCAACATTGTTCATGAGTCGACTCAAGACATGCACATAGTCTATTTTAAACAGAAATCTGATTTTCAAACCTCTTTTAAAAATAGCAAATAAAATCAGAAAAATATAAAACTTTGGAAAATGATTGTAAACATGATAATATACATATTACAAAAACTGGTTTTTAAAAAGGGTCTCCCAAATGAAAAATATCATCATTTTTTAAAATAGTCCAAACATGAAAATGTAAACACATGAGTTTTAACATTTTAGCTTAACCATGTTTTGAAACATTACAAAATGATTTTGTAGACTTAATAAAAGATGTATATGATTATTATTAAGTCTAAAAACTAAGAATATAATATTTTCACAAATACAATAGAATATGAAACATATGAGTATGTATATGAATATATATTTGTTTCATATCTATGAAATTAAACCAAAACATATATGTATATATATAACTATATATATACAAAACCAAAATGTGTATGTGTGTATATAATTGAGCTTAAAATACTAACACACATAATATAAACCTAAAAACTAAATATACCCAAGCTATGATCTTGATCTTCAATAAGCTCTTCTTGGTAAACTTGCTGATGAAGCTTAAACTTGGATCTTCAACTTAAATTGTATTGCTTCACTCCACTATTCTGCCAGCCTCCATTGGATATGATCGTGAAAGCTTGATTCCATTCATCCTCCAATGCGTTGTTTGTCTACAATAAATAGAAATATACCAATACTAGACAAACAACATTAGTGATAAATTATTTGTTAAACATCATCAAAACAAAGAGGCCAACAATAGGAAAGTTATTCGAGCACAGGATAGGACGTCTGGGAGATATCTCAGATTCGATAGATGAGACAGGACGGGGGATAGACCGACAGTTTGTGCCTCCTTCCCTTTCCAGATGGCGGTTGGCGACTAGAGGGGAAGTCACTCGAGCACAGGAGAGTATCTTAGTGATCTCTGGGAAGTGACTTGTGGGCAGAGTGAGCTATTTTCACACGAGGTTTATCAGAGTTGAGATCTTGATAAGATCGCTCGATAAACTGTGGTGTTGATTGATGTATATCTGAATGTGGCTTAGCTGGATCTTATCCCTTTCGTGTAGACGTATCGATTTGTGGATCGCCTCTATGATTTGTCGACAAGTCAGTCAAGTGAGCTTTTGGCCAAGTGAGCTGCCGAGAAGGTGGTCGAGCTGATTATTTGGGGAGTCGTCTCAACTTATGAGGGGCTGACTAATCCCGCACTTCGAGTCGGTAGAAGATGACTCGTCTCCTCGACGGGTCAATAGACTTGCTCTTGGCTGGGCTTCTGGGCCGCTAAGTTGGTTTGGACCATAGCTTTTTTGGGCCTATGAAGGCAATCTCTCGACATCTTTATCTTTAAATGGTAAATTACCATAACACTAGTTAATTTATTCAAGTTGTTTTGTAATGAGTTATACTGGTCGTTGATTCAAAAATATGATTTTTGGTTCATAAGTTTTAGGAGTAAAAGCACTTATATAAATTGCAAAACACTTGTTTACAACTAGTGTAGTTGTATGTTAGAAGCACGATAGTCCTATTTGAGTTAATATAATCCCTATGTTATCTAGTTTTTCAATTTGTTGCATAACTAGATAGATGCATATTTCTTAATATTGATTTATCTAGTTTTTCAATTTGTTGCATAACTAGATAGATGCATATTTCTTAATATTGATTAAGTTATATGTTTTATATCTTTGTTGCATAACTAGATAGATGCATATTTCTTAATATTGATTAAGTTATATGTTTTATATCATCTTGCATGAATGTTATGTTTATGGATGGTAGTGGACAACGATTTTCTTGCATTTATTGTATTGGTGTAATATAGCTAGATATGTAATATTATTTACGACATCTTCCCTCCCCGAGCATGGGCTTCGCCTACGGGTTTAGGTACTTTCTCATCGATCATGGGCTACGCCTACGGGTATAGACCCTTATTCGGCTGTGGAGGGGTGTGGTTGTTTAGTTTAGTTATTTTATTTATAGCTTTTATTTTATATTCAATGCAATATTATTACTCATCCTACGAGATGGTTTTTTTCATAATAAATGGGGCTTGCACATCCTATGAATATGTGATTGTAATAATACAGGGTTTGTAAGGGAGCTAGCACTGCAAGGAGTTGCAAATTGCTTGTCAAAATATAATTAGTGTAGTTGTATGTTATTCCTTTAGTTGTCCACTACCATTCCATATTGCTTTTACATATGTTGATATGTTGGTTGTACCCCAATTGTAGATGTCAATACAATTGGGTGTTATATTCTATAAAGTTTATATCTCTATCTCACTAGAGAATAGTTTTTATTATAAAAACTCATTTTTAAACTTTGTAAGATATGGCAATAAGATTTTATTGACCATAGAGTGGTGAGACCGACATTAACATAGCGTTAGTGTAAAAGATAAATAAATCTAAAGTAGTTAAAAATGTATTTAGAATGAACTTTTAACTAGTGTTAATAAAAGTAATTATGAGATATAGCTCATGGGGTGATGCCCAACTTAAGATTAGGGGTGATGCCCAATCTTTCGCGCTATAGTCTTAAAGAGCGGTGGTTACTTAATTAAAATCCGATGAATATTCCCCGTGAATAGCTCGGAACCCTTCCACCAATATTGTGCTTACCTGGCTAGTTTAATTATTACAAGTATAAATATAGAGCATCTTTTAACTATATTAAGTTTGATTACGGTAAAAGATTTGTGAAATTGTCCGTAGCCCTCCATCATTTCAGCTGAATACTATTAAGCTTATAAATACTATATTTGTTGGCATACGTCAAGGCATAACTATTCTATGGATAAGTAGTATTCATCTGTATATTTGATAGAAGGATAGCTTAAGTTGGTTATGCGACTTTGTTGGCATACGTCAAGAGTTTGTATAAGTTAAATTTAAGCCAGTTAAGAAATGATGGGTCCAAACATAACTAGCATTTTGTGATTTGTTGGCATACATCAAGGTCATAAAAGACTAGGAGTAAAATTATATCAAGAATTACAAGAATATAAAAGATAAAAGTTGTCTACCAATTATTGAATGTATCAATTTGTTAGCATACGTTAAGGTTGATACATTCAATGATAATTGGATCTTGATCCCACTTAAAAACAAGGGGTTGTTTTCCGATCACCTCTTATAAGGTTTTGAGGGACTCGAAAAATAATAGGAGACATAACTTAGATGAAAATGATCCAAATCTATTTTATGTATTAAACATCTTCTAAAATATTTTTTCCTATCTCTTTCAGACCATTAGGTCTGGCTTAAAAATCATATCAGAACAGAACAAGTTAACCGATCCTAATTACATAGACTGGTTAAGAAATATTAAGAGTATCTTTAATTCCTCTCTCTATTCTTCTCTTTTCTCGTGTACCAAGGTTTATATCCGGTGTTTTCAATTTCTCTAGATTTTTCACTTATTCATTTAGTTTCTTGTAAATAAATTATATTTATCTTTATTCTAATCATGACATCTGCTAATTCCATTGTCTTTTCGGTAAGTGTACATATATTCCAAGTAGCTAATCTAATTCTATTTTCTTATAAAAGTCTCCTAGCATTTCCCCTTTTAGATTGATCTAGTCTATACCTAATACTATTAGGTACCCTAGTAGAGGATTGTAGATTCTTGGAATACCCTTGCTTACTTGTCATTACACCGGGGTGACATCAATGTAATGCATCGCTTCAGGGTGACGCCCTAGCAAACCACCATTGCTTACTTATCATTGCATCGGGATGAGATCGATGCAACGCGTCGCAGTGGGGACGCCCCAACGAGTATATAATAATAGGATTCATATTTCATGTGGATCCAACTATGTTTTACACTCGTTGTCAACTACCTAACATAGTCTTCCTCCTTTATGCTGACTTGTGACAGGCAGTGCCGACGGAGGTTTTAAGAACCTCCAAAAGATTTCTAAAATCAAGAAGTCTGCGATCCTCCAAAAAGATTTCTAGGGGTATGAAACTACTCAGCTTCTTCCTCCTTCCATCAAGCTTTTTGACCCTGACTTTGAAATTGTAACGCTCCTCGCCTTTAAATACTGTCAGTCTCATCCCAACAACGGCCAAGACGTACTGAAAGCTCTTCGAAGGAGAAGGGGGAAATAATAATAATAATAATAATAATAATAACAAATGATATCTCCTCTCTCCTTCCTGTTGATATTATTGTTAGCCCCGCCTCCCATTTTAACCACAGCATCACTCTCATCCCAGCTAAGAGCTCTCCTCCAATGGAAATCCACGCTCCGAAACCAAACCCCACTCTCTTCGTGGTCCCCCTCTACTCCCCCGTGTTCATGGGCCGGCCTCACCTGTACCCGGTTCAACTCTTCGGCCCAGGCTTACGTCCTCGTCACCGAAATCGGGCTTCCAGCCCAAAACCTCACCGGCCGACTCGACGCCTTGGACTTCGCTCCGTTCTCGGGTTCCCTGACTCATCTCGATCTCTCCGGCAACTTTCTTCACGGGCCGATACCCGGGACGATCGGCCTGCTCCATCGACTCAGGGACCTATACCTACCCGACAACCAGCTTTCGGGCCCAATTCCGGCCCAAATAGGCCGGCTCCGAAGCCTGTCGAGGCTGGCTTTGTATTCGAAACAGGCCTGACGGGGCCCAATACCCCGTGCCCCTCGGCAACGCTCACCGGCCTCGCTTGCTTCCGCACTGTACCAGAACCTAGATCAAGCGGCAGCATCCCTTCGGAGATCGGAAACGCTCAGCGGCCCTCCTCGCGTTTGATCTCTCCTACAACCTCCTCTCAGGGCGAATCCCCGCGTCTCTTGGAAACCTTGCGAACGCTGAAAACGCTGCAGCGTTTTCAACAACGAGCTAATCTGGGCGAGATACCGCCGGAGGTCGGCAACATGACGTCGCTGGTCGACCTGCAGCTCTCCGACAACTTCCTCTCGGGCTCAATCCCCTCCAGCCTCGGGGGCCTCGTGAGGCTGCAGAACCTGGTCTTCCCGGACAACGCTCTTTCCGGCGGGATCCCGGGCGAGATCGGGAACCTGAGGGAGCTGAGGGTGCTGAGCCTGCACGACAACGACCTCACCGGCGGACGGAGCTCTCCCTCTTGTATCTGTACAGGAATCGGTTGTCCGGTAGCATCCCGCCGGAGCTCGGGAAGCTTGGGAACCTGGTGCACCTGTATCTCTACACCAACCACTTGTCTGGGGACATTCCTGCGGAGCTGGGAAACCTTACGAGCCTGATGCACGCCGTGCTGTCTGATAACCACCTCGTCGGTCCGATCCCTTCGAGCTTCAGGAACCTGGTGAGCCTCGAGATTCTGTACCTCCAATATAACCACATTTCCTCCTCCATCCCTCCGGAGCTCGGCGAGCTCCAGAGCTTGGCGCTGCTGAATGCCTCGGGGAACAGCCTCGCCGGCGTCTTGCCAGCGTCGTTCGGAAACATGTCGTCGCTCCGCCGTTTGTCCCTCTTCAGCAACCAAATATCTGGTTTTGTACCCCCCGAGCTCGGAAACGCGACCAGCTTAGCCTATCTCGACCTCGCCAACAATCTACTGACCGGGTCGGTTCCTCCTGCTCTCGGGAACCTGAGGAACTTGACCACACTTGCTCTCCCCAACAATCAAGTCTCGGGCTCGATCCCAAGGGAGTTGGCAAATCTCCGGAACCTGCAGCAGCTAATTCTTGAGATAAACAATCTCACCGGCCCAATTCCTTCGTCTCTCGGAAATCTCAGTAGCTTAGTAGACCTGAGATTGTCTCTGAATCAGCTCTCAGGTTCTTTGCCTCCAGGAATCTCGAAACTAGCCAACTTTGTATCGTTTGAATTGAGTAACAACAGTT
Organism: Asparagus officinalis; assembly: GCF_001876935.1. Classification (NCBI taxonomy): domain Eukaryota; kingdom Viridiplantae; phylum Streptophyta; class Magnoliopsida; order Asparagales; family Asparagaceae; genus Asparagus; species Asparagus officinalis. Next base: position 67,979,324 of record NC_033800.1, on the reverse strand, counting down.
TTTCAGGCTCTTTGCCGCCCGATATTTGCAGAGGGGGAGCTCTTGAGTTCTTCGTTGTGAGCTACAATCAGTTCCGAGGTGAAATACCGAGGAGCATTAGGAATTGCACTAGCTTGATTCGAGCTCGTCTTGAGGGTAACAACCTCTCTGGCAACTTCTTCGATGCCTTTGGAGTTCACCCGAATTTAGTGTATATTGATCTGAGCTCCAATAAGCTCTCTGGTGAGATTTCACCCAGCTGGGGAGGATGCTCTAACTTAACTAGCTTAAGGATCTCAAATAACAATATCAGTGGAAGAATTCCATCTGAATTGGTTCGCTTATCTGGGCTCGGAGTATTAGATATATCTTTGAATCGGTTGAATGGAGGGATACCAGCAGATGTCGGTAATCTGACATCATTGTTCAACTTGAATATGAGCAACAACCAATTGACAGGGGAACTGCCAGTTGGAATCAGTAAACTGTCAGAGCTCCAGTTTCTTGATCTATCATCAAACAACTTGACAGGTTCAGTGCCAGAACAACTCGGTGATTGTTCTAAGCTCCTATTCTTGAATTTGAGCAATAATCATCTGAACGGTAGCATCCCATTTCAAATTGGCAATCTCCTAAGCTTGCAGCAGTCATTGGATTTGAGTCGCAACTCATTCAGTGGCACTATACCAGCCCAAATTGGAAACTTGATGAGGTTACAGTACCTGAACTTTTCTCACAATATGATATCAGGCTCAATTCCATCTTCATTCAAGGACTTACTTAGCCTATCAAATATAGATTTATCATACAACCTCCTCGAAGGGCCGGTCCCTGACACTCAATTCTTTCAGAATGCATCAGAGGCCTCATTCTCGCACAATAAAGATTTGTGTGGAAAAATTCGAGGTCTGCATCCTTGCAAGTCAAATTCCATAAGCAATAGCAACACCCATAAAAAAAATTCCAAGAAATTCATTTTGGCTGTCGTGCTCACTGTCATCGGTGTCTTGTCTCTTCTCCTTCTAAGTTTGATCCTTATCAAGAAGAGATCAAAAGGAACCGAGAATGGCACAAGAGAAGCAAGCGTTAGAGATACTTTCGCGATTTGGAACTTTGATGGGAAAATTGCATACGACGATATAGTTACAGCAACAGAAGATTTCGATGAAAAATACCTGATTGGTATGGGGGGATATGGTAGTGTGTACAAAGCAACTCTGCCCACACAAGAAATTGTAGCTGTAAAGAAAATCCACCCATTAGCTGAGAATAATGCAGATGAGAAAAGTTTCAGGAATGAAATCCAAGCACTTACCCAGATTCGCCATCGCAATATTGTGAAGCTTTATGGATTCTGTTCAACAAATAGATGCAAGTTTCTAGTGTACGAGCTCATGGAACGGGGAAGCTTGGCGAGCATTCTTGATAATGATGAAGGAGCCATGGATTTGGATTGGAACAGAAGAGTGAGCATTATCAGAGATGTTGCATATGCTTTATCTTATATGCATCACGATTGTAGTCCTCCGATTATTCATCGTGATGTATCGAGTAAAAATATTCTGCTGGATTCTGAGTATAAGGCTTGTGTATCGGATTTTGGGACAGCGAGGCTTTTGAAGCCTAACTCGTCGAATTGGACTTCAGTTGCAGGAACTCATGGATATGTGGCCCCAGGTAAGTTTCTATTACGTCCCAGATAGCATAAACCTAAGCCTATGCTGCATTAACACTTCTACTAATAGCACTTATGCATGTGCATTACTTCATAAATAGCTTTAATATAGCCGCAGGATACTTTCATGCATTCTTGATTATGGATATAGATCAAAAATGGCGTATTTTTTTTTTTAATATTCTACTTTTAGCATCAGATACGCTTGGATACTTCTCGGATGCAGTTTTGGTGAAAATGTGAAATAATTGCTTGATATGCATCGTACATATTACAATACGTATTTAATTCCAATTTTAGGTTTAATATTTGTGAAATTATGTTAATATGATAGCTTAGGTTGTCTTCCAATAGAAGACTTGAGATATATTAAGCTCCTACGTTAAAGACTTAATGAAATTAAAAGCCAATTCCTGATTCCCCACGTTATGTTAAGCTTGTGTTTGGTTATTATTTTTGGGAAATAAATGTTCAGAAGTTTTTATAAAAAGGGTAAATTGCACATAGACCCCCTGTACCATCAAGAATAGTGGCAGATCAAGATAGAGCCCCGTACTATTTGCCCAAGTGAGGATAGGCCTCAGAGTGATTTTTTTTAATGCTATAGAAGAAGTTCACTCAAGGGTTCTATCCACAAATAGAACTACAATGGGTATATCCGCAATTAGGCTATAGTAGAGGGGACTATCGACAATTAATTTTATAAAAAATTCTTTGAAATGATATTGACATCTCAATGCACAACTTCAGGCTAAAATCTTCAATTTCTCTCTGTAAATGTTACTTTCTCCATTTGAGAAATAGAATTCAAACACTCATTCAAGCATATTTCTCTCCTCTACCTTTGACATTGTCTATTACCAGTAAGCAACCAACTAGTTTCACTGCTTGGCCATGAATGAACGGATCGGAGTTACTTGCTCTACTGTAACTAAATTAACACTCACCATGATGGTTACTAGTTCATTTTTGTACAATCCTTTTCTTAAGTCACCATATCGTCATTTCTCTCTGCTAAATTTCGCCTAGGTGTAAATTTCTTTTCGACATAATCTTAAACCATCTCCTCTCAAATTGATCATATATGAATTAGCTCCTCAATATAAGCATTACCAAGGTAAAAGCATAAACAAATCTCCGGACTGTGCAAGCTTTCGAAGAAAACCGTGAAATTTGTGCATGATTTATGGTACAGACAGTATCAATAACAACACGAAATGCGAGTTTTGACGCCTCTTGTTGTTTTCCTTGTCCACTGCAGAACTTGCCTACACAATGAGGGTGACCGAAAAATGCGATGTGTACAGTTTTGGAGTACTAACACTCGAAATAATAATGGGAAGACACCCATCAGATCTCATCCCAATTCTATCATCATCATCCGCGACAACAGATCAAGATGTGTTACTACCCGATATCATGGACCATCGTCCACCTCTTCCTACATTCCCCACTGCAGATTCAGTACTTTTTGCGGCCAGGGTTTCAGTGAAATGTTTAAGTACTGATCCACAAGCTCGCCCATCGATGATGCAGGTATCACAGGAGCTAATTCCCCGAAACCCACAACCCTTTATCAAGTCTCTACATGCTATTAAGTTGTCAGATATTACAGATTGTTAGATGTAACATATATTGTGATATTTCATCGACATCGGTATTATTGACGAGAAGTTAATTATAGATTTCGTCAATATTCGTGTATGTATGTCCGAAAAAGGCTTTTGAAAGGATGGGAAATTAATGTTTATTCCTCATTGACTACACTCTCTAAAGTGTAAATGGATTACTTCTCATTTCCTTGTGCTTTGCTCAACAACAAGCAACATACATAATCTCATATGATAGATTCGGTCGTAAAACTTTTTGAATGAAACGCCGAGATTATGGGGTCCATGGATTTGGACTGTTTTAACAGTTGCCGACAGAATCAAAGATTAGGATTAAGATTTTGAGTCTAAGAGACGTACGGGGTGTTTAGGAAAATTTTGTGCTTGCCAAAAAGGAAATTGACGGTGGTGGCCTCCATACGAAGGATCCAAAAAGAGAAGCTTCTCAGAACATAGCCATCAGGCCCACAGGCCACCCATCAAAATCCAAAGGGGAATTCTAGGCGTAAGGGAGGTTTTCAGCAGATGAACAAGATATTTTGACGAGGTTGGCGGACATTTAAAATGATTTTTACATGGTAACTCGTATCAATGTGATACGGGTGTATCTTCTCTCTACTTCGGAAGCTTAGCGATCCTCATGGGAGCTTGAGGATAGATGATTCTCATGATAGCTTGAGAATTGAAACATGGGTGGAGCCGTTGGTGTCGGCGAAAGAGGTCAAAAGCAGGAAAAACAGAAGAATCACGAAATGGAAGAATCGGCTCTGGTCGGTCGATCGAATGGTTGACACCGATCGACCGACAATGCTATATGATGCGGCATAAACATGTACCAAAAAGGTTGCAAGTGCACAACCGTGTCAAGTTATAGTATAAAGATATCGATCCCACGAGGAATGTGTTTTTGTAGGAAAAAATATAAAATCGGTTCTTATGTTGTGTGCGTGACAAAAAGGAGTGATGAGTGAATGTGATTGTGGAGAGATAATGAAAGATAGTGTGTAGATCAATGTGTTTGAGAACAAATGTGATCAATAAGGCAAGAAAGAAGAATGAATAAAATTGAGAAACAAATCAAAAAAAAATAAAATTCAAGAATAAAAGAAAATGCAAGAAATTAAAGATGGTGGATTCAATTATAGATATGGGTAATCTAAAATTGAACCCACTTCTTAGAAAATGGTGATTCCCTAGAGGGTTCTAGCCTAAAGGCGAATCAAACAAAATAAAAATAAACAAAAAGAAAAACTAAACCCAAGAGGGTTCTAGCCTCAGGTGAATAGTACAAGAAATTAAAATCTAACTACAAAATAAATTACAAAATCTAAACTACAAAATAAATTACAAGAATTAAATACAAGAAAATAAATCTAATCTATAAGCATGAAATAAATCTAATCTATAAGCATGAAATAAATCTAAGGCAAGATGGTTTTAGCCTCTTGGCTATTTAACAAGAAAATAAAATCTAACTATAAGCATAGAAATAAATCTAAACTAATAAGCAATAAAAAAGAAATAAAAGAGAAAAAAAAAGAAATGCAAACCTCTAAACAATTCTTCATCTCCATCTTCATCATCCAATAAATAAAAGAAATATTTAAAGTGGTAAAAAATTTATTATTATTAATTGTAACAAAAAGTTATAAATTTGGAAGGCCTTCTCAACTAAGAGTAGCCCTCCTCTCCAAAAAGAGTTACAAAAATTTTCACACCTCTAAACCCTCACTCTCTACCCTTATTTAAAGTAAACATCAGTGAATGAGAGCCATTGGATTGAAATCTTATCCAAAAACAACAAATTTTAACCTTAGATTCGTAACTAACTGCCCAGTATATCGATGCAGGCATCGATGCCTGCCCTTCTCCTTTTGCTGTCCGCAGATTCTTCTTGTTATTTGCTTTTGGACTTTGGACATTGGCTTTTCTTGGACTCTTGGGCTTTGGCTTTGATTTATTTCTTCATTAAATACTTGAAAGAATTCATTGGGCTTCACGGCTTCATTTCTTCATTAAATCAAGGGCTTTTTGTTGAGAAATTAGAGTTTGAGATTTATTCTTCATTAACCTGCAATTAAAGATAAGAACAATTATTAGTAATATATTTATTCATATAAAATAGATAATGAGGGTATAAAATTATAATAAAATGTGATTATCAAATACCCCCACACCTAAACTTTTGCTAGTCCTCTAGCAAAGAAAGAAAACTAAAAGAAAACCTAATTCACTTTCGCAGGAATCGCGGTTATATTTAGCGCATACAACAAGCCTTTAAATCCCTAGGTTACCCTAGTGGACGAGTTGTAGTCTCGTGAGGGTTTGCAGTGAATATACCCACAAAATTCGGTCAACTTGCCAAATTAAAGAAGTTAGTAAATAACTAAATTCACTTGATAACTCTTAGATAATCTAATTAGAGCCAGTTATCACTCAAGAAAACATTTTTATATATAACTCTAAGGTATATTTTCAAGAAAATCTTCTCATTGTAGCAATACAAAACCAAGCCAAACTTAGAAATTTAATTTAAAAGTTTTGAAAAGAACATGCTAACTCTTTGTTTTAAATAATTTTTAAGTTGCTTGATTTAAAATATTTTTCAAGACCATATATACAACTATAAAACATTTATTAGTTTTTTTTTAATTTTTTTTACTCTTTCTTCCTTGGTGATTTTTTCTACTTTAACGGGCTTTCTAAGTGACCATTTAACGAGTTTTGGGCCAATGGATCCCAACCCAAATGGGGTTAGGTCATTAAGTATGGAAATACTCTTTGGGCTTAATTACCCGGTCAGCTTAGGCTTTATAAGATAGAATCACTTTGAATTCAAGAGTTTTTTTTTTCTTTTTTTTTTTGTGCCCATTTTTCGCACTCTTCTTTTGCAAATTTTTTTTATATGTATATATATTTTGAAAATATGTAAATCAAGACACTTTGAAAAAATTATTTTCAACTCTAAGTTAAGCATGCAAAAATTTTATTATTTTAAATAAAAGTCCAAGTTAAGGCTTAAGTAAAGTATACTACTTTGAAAATTATTTCTTAAGAAATTTATTTAGAGTTATCATAAAAGATGAACTTAAGTAAATAACCAAGTAGGGATTAGAAATTTTCAAATTTATCAAATAAATCAATTATTACATAACTCTATCAATTTGGCAAGTGACGATATTTTTATAATTTCTTTTTTTTAAAAGAAAAAAATGGGGGAATGTAACTAAAAATGTAAAATAAAGAGAAAAAATAACTAATTCCCACCCCCACACCTAAAATTTGCATTGTCCTCAATGCAACTCTATGATGCATAAAGTAAATCAGATAAGAAGTGAAGCACTTACATTTGGTCGGCTGATAAAAATCTGCAATTACCTTTTGTCTGAGGGGGATGAAATAAAAAATTTATTCTCTTTTTTTCTTCTTTTTTTTTCTTTTTTTTTCTTCTTTTTTTTCTTCTTTTTTTTAACAACTGAACAAGAAACTCTCAAATGAGAGAAGAATAAATTCTTTTTATTATTCTGAAATAAACAAAATAAACAATGTAAAATGAAATATTTAACATGAAGAGTTCATGTTCTACATTGAATCCTACCTTATTGCTGAAAATTCTCCCACGGATTTTAAATAAATTCAACATGATATAATCAACAATGTGCTGAAATTCTAAGCATTCCGGGGTGTTCAATGATTTTTGTGGCAATGGAAGGTAGGTATTATTGGTGTCATGCATATTGGACTTAGATTCTTGATTTGTGAATGTTTGTTCTCTAACAACCAATTTTTCTTTAACAATTTTCTCAACCCCAAGATTCATGGTTGATGTGTAAAAATTTGGTTGTTGTTTATTTTCCAAAAATCTTAGTTCATCAAGAAAGAGTTTTTCAAAATTCAGTTCAAAACAATTATTCTCAAGGACCTGATCTGCTTCTTCTAAAAACTCTAACTCTTCATCAAAAATTTCCTCAAAACTCAAATCAGACTCTTCTTCTTCTTCTTCTGATCTTTCCTGAATGTAGTTTATTTCTAGAGGCTGAATATTTGGTTGGTCCCCTGGATTAAAAATATTAAGATCAGCAGTCAAATTCCCAAAGGGCAGCTTCATTTGACCAGTTCTACAGTTGATGAGAGCATTAGAAGTGGCTAAGAAAGGTCGTCCTAAGATGACAGGTGTTTGTCCTTTGGGATTGGAAACATGTTGTGTTTTCAAAACTACAAAATCTACTGGAAAAATAAAATCTTCAACCTTAATCAGAACATCCTCTAACTCACCCATAGGGACCTTGACAGATCTATCAGCCAACTGTAAGGTGTATTTGGTTGGGTTCGGTACACCTAGACCTAATTGCTGGTAGACTGAATATGGAAGCAAATTGACACTGGCTCCTAAGTCTAACAGCGCCTTATCAATGTGAGTATTCCCAATGATACATGAAATGATGGGGGGAACCTGGATCTTTACGTTTCAAAGGTATGGGATTTGATAGCATTTCACTGATATTGTCGGCTAAAAAGACTTTCTTTGGAAAATTTATTCGCCTCTTCTTAGTGCACAATGTTGGCCTTCTTGTTTTGATGATGTTTAACAAATAATTTGCTTCTAATGTTGTTTGTCTAGTGTTTGTGCTTTCGTATTTATTCTAGGCAAACAACGTGTTGGAGGATGGATGGATTGTGCCATAACGATCATATCCAATGGAGGTTGGAGGAATTGTGGAGTGAAGCAACATACAATTCAAGTTAAAGATCAAGTTCAAGCTTCATCCGCAAAGTGTACCAAGTCAAGCTTATTGAAGATCAAGATCGACTTGGGTAATCTAGTTTAGGTTTTATATTATGTGTGTTAAGTACCTTAAGCTCAATATCATATACACACACGTATTTGGTTTCTATGTATATATATAGTTATATATATACATGCATGGTTTTGGGTTTTCATGTTTTGGACATACTTGCAAAATACTTGAGTTTTCACAAATGGAAATTCAATTTAAGAAATTCTTTTTCTAACATGTTTTTTTTCATGTTTATAAACATTTCGCAAAGTTTCATCAAGTTTGGAATTGATTTGTTATGTTTAATGGAATTTACAAAATCATGTTTTTCGTTCGTGCATGTTCGTGCATGTTTTACAAAATAGCTGAGTTTTCATAAATGGGAAGTGATATTCAATAAATTCTTTCTTTGACATGTTTATCTACATGTTTAGAAATTTTCCTCAAAATTTTACTATTTTTGGAGTTGATTTACTGTGCCCAATTGATTTTACAAAATCGTGTATGTCAGTAGTTTTTCAGAAACTATAAATCTGTGTTCAAACATTTATTTCTCTTAACTGGGAAATTATTTTTCATAAATTCTTTCTCTAACATGTTACTCTACGTATCTAGAACCTTCTCACAAAATTTCATATTTTTTGGAGATGTTTTACTATTTTTAATTGATTTTACAAAACTGATACGCAGTGCTACAGTAGCCGCGGTCGACCGCCACGGTCGACCGCCAAACTCTCTGGAAGATACTCAGCTTTGCATATGGCTCGCGGTCGACCGCACCGGTCGACCGCCGTTACTGTAGCAACCGACCGTTACANAGTAACGGCTAGTTGCTGATTTTTATTTTTTAATGGTTTTTTGGGGTTTTTGGGGTTGGTTTCTTCAAGCCTATATATACCCCTTTGACATAACTATTTTCTATCATTCAAGAGAGTTTTTAACCAAGTTTAAAAGAGTTTTAACAAGGTTTTAGTTTGGTTTAAGTGTGTTTAAGAAGCTTTTAAGCATTTGGAAGTTTGAGTTTGAGAAATCAATTTCACAAGAGCTTGAGGAGATCATCTATTGGAGTTTGAGCAATCAACTATTCTTCCTCCATCTCTTGTTATCTATTGAGAAGTTTTCTAAACTCTTATCTAGTTTTACATTTGCTTAGTTATTTGATTATCTTTCTTTAAAGCTAGTTTTTATATTGAGTTTAGATTTGATTATATTATCTCATTGTTACACACACCCAC
>NC_033800.1:67950334-67969984 GCF_001876935.1 Asparagus officinalis | reverse complement strand
ATCCATATTAGAGAACAAATCATTTATTGTATTGTGCTTATTGTGAGATTCACTTTGTAATACACTTGTACACCGAGTGAGGAGTGTGTGGTGAGAGTCGGGGATCGTCCCAAGAGGAGTGGCGTATGTTGACGAACCTAGGGAGAGGTTGTAACCGAGCACTTGAGGGAGACACGTCTAGTTCAACACTTGAGAGGGTGTAGAGTGGGATTGCAAGAGTGGTGATTGTAAAGTTTTCGGTTAGCTAGAAAACCGAGTGTGAGGTGTAAACGTTATTCGGGTGAACGTAAAAAACCCGATTGTGATAGTGGATTTCTCCCCGAGAGTGGTGAGCGGAGACGTAGGACGGAAGGTTCAAACTCCGTGATCATATTGTGTGTTTGCATTATTTATTTTGCACTATCACATTTGTAGTTTAATTATATCACATTTGTGTTAGTTTATATATCCTTGCACATACATTGCCTATATCTCTTTGTTAGGATATATCTTGTTATTCATATTGCTTATCCTAGTTTATATATTTTTGTTGTATTTCATACTTGCTAGGATAACTTGTTAATTAATTTTATATTGGCATATAATCGGATTAGATTAGCATAAGACCCTAATCACCCCCCTCTAGGGTCTAACAATTGGTATCAGAGCTTGGTGCTCTTTGATTTAAGGTCTAATCGCCTTGAGTTAAAGATCCAAGTTATCTTTTTTGTGCTAATCTAATTTTGAGCTTTATTTGTATCTTGCTTGCCTTTTATATTATGGATATGCATGGTTTAGGTTATGCCATTAATATTGCTCCTAGATTAGATAATTTCCCCTATGCCGGTGCTTTAGATTCAAAATATTTGTTCAATCTAAAAATATCGATTTATGGGAAATCATTGATTGTGCTTATATTGTGCCCACGTTGGAGAAATCCAAGTGGAGCAAACATGATAAAAAGATGTTTATTATGAACAAGCTTATGTTAGAATTTTTATTAAATGCATTTGATTCATTTATGTCTAACAAGCTTGATTCTTTTGATAGCGCTTATACATTATGGAAATTCATAGAAGCGCATCAAGGAGACTTGGAGGCGATCCGACAAGCTTTGGAGGATCCCGCTTCAAGTTCTAAAGGAGCTTCATGCACACGAGCACTAGGCGATAGCCCTAGTGAGGTTTGCGAGTTCGAACCCGATAATGATTTATATAGTGATGAACTTGCTTGTGCTAGTGATAAATTATTGCATGTCTACAAGAAATTACAAAATGATTTCATTGATTTACAAAGCAAGCATGTAATTTTAAAATCCGATCATGAGTCTTTAGCTTCTAAGTTTGATACTATTTCTAATGAGAATATGATCCTTAAAGAAAATAATGAAAAATTAAAATTGGATCATAATTCTTTACTTTCAAACTTTGCCAAGTTATCTCATGAAAAAGATAATGCCATGTTAGAAGTAAAGAACATACAAAATAATACTGCTTCTTTTATAAATAATTTCATGTGTATAGATATGATCATTGTGGTCGTTTTGGTCATTTGGTCGATTATTGTTTCGATTTAAAAAGAAAATCTCATTTGCTAAATGTTTCTAGTAGACCACATGTTTTTAAATGTGATGTTTGTGGTAGGTTTGGACATCTTGCTAAATTTTGTTTTGATGTGCAAAAAGTTTCTATTTTGCAAAATGCTCCAAAGAAACCATCTTTGTTTAATGATGTTTCTCATTTGCGAAATAATTTAAAAGAAAAATCTTTATTTGCAAATGATTCTCGTGCACGCCCACTTGGTCAACACAAATCATTTAACCCTCTTCATTGCACCTATTGCAATCGGAAAGGTCATGAGTATAATTTTTGTTTTGACCGTGCTAGTGCACCATATGCGCCTAAACGGGTTCATAACCCTAGGGCTTTGAGCTTAAATGATAGGGATCATGTCCCTAAACCTTTTGGTACCAAGATTATTTGGGTACCAAAACAAATTTGATTTTAAACCAAGAATTTTAGTGTTTTTATTTTTCTTTATCTTGGTTTTGAAAATTATGCTTTAAAAATCTTTTGGTTATGAAAACAATTTTTCTTGTATCAAATCTTTTGTCATGACTATTAGTTTCGATTTTAAATGAGAGGTTTGTAATTATATACCCTCCGGGTTTATTGGGTGTTTATTCCCAAATCATGTTTACCGGATGCTTAAATGTTTATATGGGTTATTATTAGCTCAAGAGCTAGATATGGTTGCCTCTCTTGATTTTTTAAAATCAATGATGATTTGGTTTTATGTTCTTATATGATTTACTTGTGATTTATGATTTCATTGGTTGATTTGTCTTCATTTGAAAACATTTTGCATGATTCTCATGCTCTTTTTCTTTTGATTTCATAAATCTACTTTTACACATGGTTTTTATGTTCTTTGATATAAGACACTATTTTTCATATTGATATATTCATATATGTTCTCATTATCTTTTTCGTATGTGAGAAGTGTTTAGCATATTTTCCATCTATGTTTGCTCACATATGTTTGCCATGATCTTCATTTCGTATATTCTATATGGTATTTTGATAGGGGGAGCAATCCCTATATTTTTTATGTGTTATACTCACCCATGCATATTGATAGGGGGAGCTTTTGCTCTCTTCATTCTTTTGTCCCCTTTTTGATGTTGTCAAAAGGGGAGAAATATTGTGAATATATTCTTTCTTGTTTATATGCATGTGTATTATAATTTATATATTCATTTCCTTTCATGCATATATCCTTTTTGTAAATTGTTTGTCATCATCAAAAAGGGGGAGATTGTTGGCCTTCTTGTTTTGATGATGTTTAACAAACAATTTACTTCTAATGTTGTTTGTCTAGTGTTTGTATTTTCGTATTTATTCTAGGCAAACAACGTGTTGGAGGATGGATGGATTGCGCCATAACGATCATTATCCAAAGGAGGTTGGCGGAATGTCGGTGAAGCCTTGCAATTCAAAGTTCAAGATCCAAGTTCAAGCTTCATCCGCAAGTCAATGAAGATCAAGATCAAGCTTGGGTAATCTAGTTTAGATTTTATATTATGTGTGTTAAGTACCTTAAGCTCAATATCATATACACACACGTATTTGGTTTCTATGTATATATATAGTTATATATATACATGCATGGTTTTGGGTTTTCATGTTTTGGACATACTTGCAAAATACATGAGTTTTCACAAATAGAAATTCAATTTGAGAAATTCTTTTTCTAACATGTTTGTTTTCATGTTTATAAACATTTCGCAAAGTTTCATCAAGTTTGGAATTGATTTGTTATGTTTAATGGAATTTACAAAATCATGTTTTTCGTTCGTGCATGTTTGTGCATGTTTTACAAAATAGATGAGTTTTCATAAATGGAAAGTGATATTCAATAAACTTTTTCTTTGACATATTTATCTACATGTTTAGTAATTTCCCTCAAAATTTAACTATTTTTGGAGTTGATTTACTATGCCCAATTGATTTTACAAAATCGTGTATGTCAGTAGTTTTTTAGAAACTGTAAATCTGTGTTCAAACATTTATTTCTCTCAACTGGGAAATGATTTTTCATAAATTCTTTCTCTAACATGTTACTCTACATGTCTAGAACCTTCTCACAAAATTTCATATTTTTTGGAACTGTTTTACTATTTTTAATTAATTTTACAAAACTGATATGCAGTACTACAGTACCCGCGGTCGACCGCCACGGTCGACCGCCAAACTCTCTGGAAGATACTCAGCTTTGCATATGGCTCCCCCCCCCCCCCCCTTACTGTAGCAGCCGACCGTTACACAGTAACGGTAACATCTATTTTTCTGCTAATTTTTTTTAATGGTTTTTTGGGGTTGGTTTCTTCAAGCCTATATATACCCCTTTACCATAACTATTTTCTATCATCCAAGAGAGTTTTTAACCAAGTTTAAAAGAGTTTTAACAAGGTTTTAGTTTGGTTTAAGTGTGTTTAAGAAGCTTTTAAGCATTTGGAAGTTTGAGTTTGAGAAATCAATTTCACAAGAGCTTGAGGAGATCATCTATTGGTGTTTGGGCATCCAACTATTCTCCTTCTACCTCTTGATCTATTGAGAAGTTTTCTAACTCTTTTCTCTAGCAATTTTATTATTGATTTTCATATTCTTATTATTGCTAGTTTGCTATTTGAGTTAGATTTGATTTTATCTTATTGTTACACATACCCACTTGAGCTTATTATATTTACATTCATAATATATTTTGGGTTGGTGAGAGTTGTAACAATTGAGTGTGAGCTTTCATTGTGTTCTCATCCATAGTAGAGAACAAACATTTATTGTATTGAGCTTTATTGTGAGATTCACTTTGTAATACATTTGTACACCGAGAGAAGTGTGTGGCGAGAGTCGAGGATCGTCCCAAGAGGAGTGGCATCGGTTGACGAACCTAGGGAGAGGTTATAACCAAGCACTTGAGGGAGATACGTCTAGTTCAACACTTGAGAGGGTGTAGAGTGGGATTGTAAGAGTGGTGATTGTAAAGTTTTCGGTTAGCTAGAAAATCGAGTGTGAGGTGTAAACATTATTCGGGTGAACATAGAAAACCCGGTTGTGATAGTGGATTTCTCCTCGAGAGTGGGGAGCGGAGACGTAGGACGGAAGGTTCAAACTCCGTGATCATATTGTGTGTTTGCATTATTTATTTTGCACTATCACATTTGTAGTTTAATTATATCACCTTTGTGTTAGTTTATATATCCTTGCACATACATTACCTATATCTCTTTGTTAGGATATATCTTGTTATTCATATTGCTTATCCTAGTTTATATATTTTTGTTGTATTTTATACTTGCTAGGATAACTTGTTAATTAATTTTATATTGGCATATAATCGGATTAGATTAGCATAAGACCCTAATCACCCTCCTCTAGGGTCTAACACACAATTTTTTTTAAAATTTAGCATAAGATGGAATTTGTTCAATTACATCTAAGAGAGGAATGTTGACCTTAACCTGGTTGAATGTTTCTAGGATCTTCTCCTCTTGAGGGGAGTGTTTCCTAAGCCTGAGTCTATCTGGAAAAGGAGCAACTGGTCTAAACCTATCAAAAGCATGCTCAGGTTCCGGTTCAGGTTCTTGGTCATCTAAGGAGGGTGATTGTTGAATAAATTCATCAGAAGGAGAAGGAGAAGGAATTTGTACTGGATCAAAAGATTGACTTGGGAGAGTTCTTACTTGATTATCGACCTGTCTACCTGACCGAAGTGAATGGATTGCATTCACTTGAGCTTCATAGGATGAACTGCATCCTGTGTCCTTAGGGTTGACCACGTGTTGACTAGGAAAATTTTCTTTCTCTCTTTCACTCACGGCACTAGCTAGTTGACCAAGTTGGGATTCTAATCTAGCTATGGCTTGAGTGTTAGAATTGAGCATTTGTCCGGTTGATTGCATAAAGGAATTCAGAGTGCTAGATGTTTGAGTCAACATATTCGTGGTTTGAGTGGAGGCCTTAATTATGGTTTCCAAACCCTTTTTCCAAGATATTGAGATGTTTATCCTGATCTAGATTGTGAGAAGTCTGAATTACAGCTTGATGAAGAGGAGACTGATTTTGATACGGCAGATTGGGTTGTTGAAATTGTGAATGAGAATTGAACAGAACTGTGTTTCCCCTAGGAAAATGTTGGGTCGAAGCGGGAGTGAAGTTTTAAGTTCCGGGAGAATTTCCTAGATTCCATACAAAGTTGGGATGATTTCTCCAACCTGGATTGTAGGTTGGAGAAAATGAATCATTTCTAGGGTGCTGGAATACAACATTCATCTGTTCTAATGAATTGTTGTTTCCTAGGAGAGGGCATTCCTCTGAAACGTGGGTAGGAGACAGACAATTATGACATCCTGAGACAGAAACATGATTGATTTGAGCTGGAGCTCGTTCCTTAATTTCTAAACCTTCTAACCTCCGTAGAATCGTCGCCATCTTCCCTTCAGAAGCAATGTTTGACTCTAAGGAAAGACCACAAGACTTAGATTGGGAAACCCTATCATCGCAGTGTTCCCATTACATTGTTTTTTCAGAAAGACTCTCCAAAAACTCTCAAGCTTCATCAGCGTTTTTCCTCATAAAATCCCCGTGACACATTGATTCTAAGGAAGTTTTTGTAGAATAATCTAACCCCTCATAAATTATTTGGCACAATCACCATTTTTCTAAACCGTGATGAGGACATTGGATGAGAAGATCTTTAAATCGGTCAAAATACTTCCAAAAAGGTTCTCTCGGGATAATTTTAAAGTTTTGAATGTTGTTCCTAAGCTTTACCGTTTTATGAATAGAGAAAAATTTCTTAAGAAAAACGGTGACAAATTCATCCCAAGTTGAGATGGAATTTGTTGGTAAGCTGTACAGCCATTTTTTAGCTTTATCCTTAAGAGCAAATGGAATAAATCTGAGTTTGATCGCATCTTCGTTTAATTCTCTCATTTTAATCATAATACGCACTTTCTCAAATTCCGAAATAAAAATATATGCATTTTCTGTTTCATTACCAAGGAATTTGGGAAGCATGTTTATGTATTGCGGTCTAAGCTCAAAATTTATTCCATTTGTTTCGGGGAGCCTAATGTATGAAGGGATCGCATTCCTAATGGGATAGCACATATCATGAAGAACGGGTGGATTAGGATGCTCCATTTCTATGATTGGTTCAAAACGAATTAATCGACGTGTATTATCCCTAATCCACTGTTGCATACACCAAAACTATTTCTTTATATATATATTTTTCTAATCCACTGTTGCATACACCAAAATATTTCTTTTTATTTTTTTTATTTTTTTAAGAAAAAAATAGTTTTTTTTATGAGAAGAAAAGGATAAAGAAAAATCTTAACTAAAACAAATCAAAGCAATCACTTTTCAATCACTCTAATTCTAGGGTTTAGCCTAATTCACTAGACCAGCTCCTAACCAAAAACTCCTACAGTGAAAAGATCAAAGTTTTACCCAGGTAGTTAGCCAGGTAAGGATAGTACTAGAGGGTGATCAAAGATCAATTAAGTACCTCTTTCCTTGCGGAGCGCTTTACGCAACCCCTAAACCTTGCCTTAGACACCAACTAATCTGAGAAAACTTAAACCGGTTCACTTAAGGATTTCTTGTTCCTTATTGAGCTCGAATCCTTAGGGGCCAACGTCTAATGAGTTTTATTAGGTTGGGTTTGTGAAGTGAGGAATTAGTGATTTTTGGGCTAAGGAAAGGGTGATGAAATCCCTCACCTTATCTTGATTATGGGGTTTTGCCCTTAAAAATATTTTTAAGTATGTACCAAATCAAGATGCTCAAATCACTTGGTAAATTTCTACTATCAATATGAAATGCAACCCTATGAATTAAAAGCAACTAAAAAGGATGGAAAAGAAAAAAAATTTTTTAATTAGGGTTAACAATCAAACAAATGAGAAGGGGGTAATATGTTTGAATTTATTATCTTGTTAGTAAATGTCAAAGTGAAGGGTGAATTTTATTATGGTAAACAAAAATAAAATCTTTTTTTTAAGTCCTAATTGTCTCTAAATGTGAAGAAGTAGCTAAAGGGTGGAATTAAAAACTAGAAAGAGGACTTACCCGAAAGCAAATCTTCAAATCCTAGCTCTCCAATCCGCGATCTTCAAGCTCCAAGCGTTTCCTTCACAAAAAACACACAAGTTAAAGAACCAAAATAATTAAAACCTACTTAATAGTGTGTAGATCAATGTGTTTGAGAATAAATGTGATCAATAAGGCAAGAAAGAAGAATGAATAAAATTGAGAAACAAATCAAAAAAAATAAAATTCAAGAATAAAAGAAAATGCAAGAAATTAAAGATGGCGGATTCAATTATAGATATGGGTAATCTAAAATTGAACTCACTTCTTAGAAAAGGGTGATTCTCTAGAGGGTTCTAGCCTAAAGGCGAATCAAACAAAATGAAAATAAACAAAAAGAAAAACTAAACCCAAGAGGGTTCTAGCCTCAGGTGAATAGTGCAAGAAATTAAAATCTAACTACAAAATAAATTATAAAATCTAAACTACAAAATAAATTGCCAGAATTAAATACAAGAAAATAAATCTAATCTATAAGCATGAAAGAAATCTAATCTATAAGCATAAAATAAATCTAAGGCAAGAGGGTTCTAGCCTCTTGGCTATTTAACAAGAAAATAAAATCTAACTATAAGCATAGAAATAAATCTAAACTAATAAGCAATAAAAAAGAAATAAAAGAGAAAAAAAAAAGAAATGCAAACCTCTAAACAATTCTTCATCTCCATCTTCATCATCCAACAAAGAGAAGAAATATTTAAAATGGTAAAAAAATTATTATTATTAATTGTAACAAAAAGTTATAAATTTGGAAGGCCTTCTCAATTAAGAGTAGCCCTCCTCTCCAAAAGGAGTTACAAAAATTTTCACACCTCTAACCCCTCACTCTCTACCCCTATTTATAGTAAACATCAGTGAATGAGAGCCATAGGATTAAAATCTTATCCAAAAACAACAAATTTCAGCCTTAGATTCGTAACTAACTGCCCAGTATATCGATGCAGGCATCGATGCACCCATTGATGCAGGCATCGATGCCTGCCCTTCTCCTTTTGCTGTCCGCAGATTCTTCTTGTTATTTGCTTTTAGGCTTTGGACATTGGCTTTTCTTGGACTCTTGGGCTTGGGCTTTGATTTATTTCTTCATTAAATACTTGAAAGAATTCATTGGGCTTCATGGCTTCATTTCTTCATTAAATCAAGGGCTTTTTGTTGAGAGATTGGAGTTTGAGATTTATTCTTCATTAACCTGCAATTAAAGATAAGAACAATTATTAGTAGTATATTTATTCATATAAAATAGATAATGAGGGTATAAAATTGTAATAAAATATGATTATCGCTATATCGGTCGACCGATCGATCAATGTCGGTCGACCGATCAACCAATGTCGGTCGACCGAAAATGTGCACGCCTACAGGGTTAAAATTTTTTCTCTGGCCGGTCGACCGAACCAAGCAAGAACCAAGCAAGCCAGTCGACCGGATCGGGTTCCTGGGTGAATCTGGATTACTTTTTTATGCGTTTTTCTAGTTCCATTGGGCTTGCTTATTTACGAGATTGTCATCCATGTTCATAAGTGATCCCCAGGAGTTAATAAGTCATGTCGGCCGCATGAAACTCAAGAAAACTGTCAAAAATAACGTTTTCAGCTTCTCAGTGTGCGCGACAGTCATAACTGTCGCGCACCTCCGTGACAGTTTACGTTGTCTTGGGTATCTTGGCTCTAACTTCATCGTCTGATCTCGGAATCATGTGATCCAAGATGCGATAAAAAGATGACGAAGAGATATACAACTTTTGTCTTTTTAGCTTCTTCAAATTTGGATCGTATCATGGCTTAAATGTGCGAGACATCGCCACGACAGTTATGACTGTCGCGCACATCCGAGACAGTTTGCCCTGTCTCGGGTATTTTAGCTCTAACTCCCTCGTCCGATATCGGAATGAGGTGATCCAATATGCATTGAAAAGCTGACGAAGAGATCTATAACTTTTATGTTTTTAGATTCTTTGAATTTGGATTGTATCATAGCTTAAATGTGCAAGACATCATCACGACAGTTACGACTGTCGCGCACCTCCGAGACAGTTTGCGTTGTCTCGGGTATTTTGGCTCTAACTCCCTCGTCTAATATCGGAATGAGGTGATCCAAGATGTATTGAAAAGATAACGAAGAGCTCTACAACTTCCCATAGATGAGAAACTTTGTTTGCTTGTGCGACACCATCCACTGTTGCGCTTATGCGCGTCAGTGTTCGCTGCTGTATTAATGCATGTCAGTGTACCTTGTCACGGGTATTCATGTTGTTCTTCTATATTGTTTCACCTATTCCTTTGCTTCTTTTAACTTTGGATGATCCCCTCTGACTTAGATAATGACATTCATTGTCTTCTCTTTGTCTTGAGCTGTATTTGGATATCTATAAGCATTTTTAGATGCCTACAGATACCCTCTCCAAAGTATCTCAGATTTATTTTTTTTATAGAGGAGTCTGAGACACTTTGGATAAGACATGTCTTATTTGAAATCTCTTCAGTACTTAGTTGAGAAGATCGTGTAGAAGGATCTGTAAACGGTTTCAACTCTTGACTTCTTCATCTTTTAGTCTACTCAATGCTTTGTAGAATAGCTAAAAAATTTTCGATACTGCGTTTATCGATTGACCGTTGTCGAAATCTTAAACTGAAGCTGGTGTTTCGATTTGTGAATTTAGCTCTTGTTGCTGAACTGATGTTGAATTGATTGTCTTCGTCAGGAATTCATATCTAGATCGCAATTGAATCCCCTGGAATCATCCATTAATTTGGAATTTTTTCTTAGTCTTATTTTGGTAAAAATCATTGACCGGCGTTAACACAGTTTATCCTTGTGTGTTTACTAGAGTTTATACAATTTAAGTTCTTAAGGCGTTGGAGCATGGCGGTCCTGAGTGTCGAGGCTGCAGGACCAATTGTTCAGGTCGGTTCATCTACAGGTATGGATTTTATCC
Organism: Asparagus officinalis; assembly: GCF_001876935.1. Lineage (NCBI taxonomy): Eukaryota > Viridiplantae > Streptophyta > Magnoliopsida > Asparagales > Asparagaceae > Asparagus > Asparagus officinalis. Next base: position 67,959,412 of record NC_033800.1, on the reverse strand, counting down.
TAAGTTTGTCGAATACTCAAGCCAGAGACCAACTAATGAAGCTGGTGCGTCAGTGACTATCGCATTTATAGGATTTTTAGCAAACCCTTAGTCATCAACGGGTTTGATGAGCCTTTACTGACTACCGTTTGAATCAGGCTAGCATGCAGATTATTTTAAGTCTGTTCTGTATGTAACGTTGTGCTAAAAGAATAAACTCTCTTAGACTTGATGTTATGATGTTAAATATATAGGCTTGGTCGTTTTTACGGGAACGGACCACCCGATAACGCGTGTTAGGCGTAGGCTTATCTCTAATAAGGAATCGAGATAAAGTCTCTCATGTATCAAACATGGATTTGGAAAAGGGTTAAGTCTTTTTGGTGAAAAGATGAACCCCATACTGAGAGGAAGAATTTTGTATTCTATCTCCTGTTCTCTTTTTTGTTGGTAGAGATGAACCAGATGATGGAGAGGAAGAATTTTATATTCTATCTCCTGGTCTCTTTTTTGTTGGTAGAGATGAACCAGATGATGGAGAGGAAGAATTTTATATTCTATCTCCTGGTCTCTTTTTTGTTGGTAGAGATGAACCAGATGATGGAGAGGAAGAATTTTATATTCTATCTCCTGGTCTCTTTTTTGTTGGTAGAGATGAACCCGATGTCGAAGAGAAAGAATTTTATATTCTATCTCCTGGTCTCTTTTTTGTTGGTAGAGATGAACCCGATGATGGAGAGGAAGAATTTTATATTCTATCTCCTACCGCAAAAGAAACTCAAAGTAGGATCTCCACTTTAAGAATTTGAAGGGTGAAACTAAGAGTGGGATCTCCACTCCGAGAATCGAGAAGATTTAGATAACCCAATCTAAAAGTATATTTCTCATTTATCGAGATAGAATTTCAACTTTGGTCCTAACTTGTTTAAAGGTTAGACCGAGTGGGGAATGTGTGGAAACCTTTCATTTATCGAGAGGTAATTCTGATTTTGGTTCTAACTGTTTAAAGGTTTGACCAAATGGGAGTTTGAGATAATCCTAATTATTAAAAGGTTTGATCGTTCAATTTGTGGACCTCTCGTTCATGGAAGAAATCGAGAGGGAATTTTGGCTTTAGTCTTAACTGTTAAAAGGTTTAACCAAGTGAGATTGGAACGATTCTAACTATTTAAAAGTTTAACCGTCCAATTTGAGTGGACCTCTCGTTCATGGAAGGAGTCGAGAGGAGATTTTGGCTTTGGTCCTAACTGTTTAAATGTTTGACCAAATAAGAGTTTGAGATGATCCTAACTGTTAAAAGGTTTGATCGTTCAATTTGTGGACCGAGTTCATGGAAGGAATCGAGAGGGGATTTTGGCTTTGGTCTTAACTGTTTAAAGGTTTGACCAAATAAGAAGTTTGAGATGATCCTAAATTTAAAATGTTTGATCGTTCAATTTGTGGATCTCTCGTTCATGGAAAGAACCGAGAGGAAATTTTGGCTTTGGTCCTAACTGTTTAAAGGTTTAACCAAATGAGATTGGAACGATTCTAACAGTTTAAAGGTTTAACCATCCAATTTGAGTGGACCTATCGTTCATGGGAGGAGTCGAGAAGAGATTTTGGCTTTGGTCTTAATTGTTTAAAGCTTTGACCAAATAGGAGTTTGAGACGATCCTAACTGTTAAAAGGTTTGATCGTTCAATTTGTGGACCTCTCGTTCATGGAAGGAATCAAGATGAGATTGGTCCTAACTGTTTAAAGGTTTGACCAAATAAGAAGTTTGAGACGATCCTAACTGTTAAAAGGTTTGACCGTTCAATTTGTGGACCTCTCGTTCATGGAAGGAATCGAGAGGGAATTTTAGCTTTGGTCCAACTGTTTAAAGGTTTAACCAAATGAGAGTTTGAGACGATCCTAACTGTTAAAATGTTTGATCGTTCAATTTGTGGACCTCTCGTTCATGGAAGGAATCGAGAGGAGATTTTAGCTTTGGTTCTAACTGTTTAAAGGTTTGACCAAATAAAAAGTGGGAGTAGGATACCAATAACATTGAGAATGTTGACTTATACAAATCACTCGGTGGGGATTTTTGGTGTTAAGTGGCTAGGATTTAACACGAAGGGGTTTGATAATCGCTATGGATCAGCAGATTAAAATTTTTGATGTCGTGTCAGGACTTCAACAGTGGGAGTGTTAAAGGCTTAGACACAGTGGGAGTTTGAATGGATTCAACCGTGAAGAATTTTGGTGGACCCACCATCAATTAATTTGATCAGTAAGGGATTTTATGGTGGAGGACCATGAATCATTAAGCACTTCGGAATTACTCCGTGGGAGTTTCGTGAGGGAAGATTGACCCGATAAAATCATTGAATCTCATCTCAACGAAAGAGTGCTCCAAAAGTCACAATATGAGGGTTTTAATCATCTTGAAAATGATTAAATAGCCATAGTGAGAGGTTCTTAATCCTGATCAGGAACTTTCCATTGGAATGAATTACGATATTCCACCACTAGCTCTTTGGCGAATCTGAATCTAATTATATTCGGCCACATTGTTGGGTTATCCTTAAGAATATTAAGAGTAATATTCTCTAGGAACTTCCCGTTATTGGAAATAAGGGAAGTAGTTTAACCTCATATACTTGTCGGAGGAAAGAGAGAAGCAGTTTATACTCGTATACTCCTCGGAGTTACATGGAAAAGTAGTTTATACTCGTATACTCTTCGGAGTTACATGGAGAAGCAGTTTAGACTCGTATACTCTTCGGAGTTACATGGAGAAGCAGTTTATACTTGTATACTCTTCGGAGTTACATAGAGAAGTAGTTTATACTCGTATACTCTTTGGTGTTAGGGGAAACAGTTTATACTCGTGTACCCAATGGAGTTAGGGCATCCTTATTTGGCTTGTTTTGTCGTTATGACACCGGAGTCAATTAAGGCTTGGATTTTATTTTTGAGGCTAAAGCAAACCTTGGTGGGATGAAGAACCCTTCTGTGGTACGCATAATAGTTTGGATCTGTAATCCTCTTAGCTCTCTCCTAATCCTTAATAGTTGGTAGCTCGATTTTATCGTTGGCGAGGAGGTATTTCAAGATGGCTGGAACTTCATCATCTTCGAAAGAATACTCTTTCCGGGAAGTTTGATTGGCGTTCATAACGGTTATAGGTGTCGTCGGTTGGCTTCTCTCAGCTTTCTTTTTTTAAGAAAGCGTTCAGCTTGTTCGCCACGTAGTTTTAACTCTTTCCAAATGGTTGAAGGCACGACCCACAGGGCTTCCAGGACATTAATGGAGAGATTGTTATGGCATGTCTGCAGGATGAACTCCTCTGTGACAAGATCTCTACAATTCATTACCTTGTTACAGAAGCATTTGATAAAATTATCGACTGACTCTCCGTCTTTTTGTTTCTCATCCAGAAGGGTTCCGATTGACACTTCGGTGTCATCATCGAAAAAATTGCCGAAGAACAAACTTTCCATGTCATCCCAGCAGTTGACGCTCCCAGGCTTGAGATGTCTGTACCAATCGAAGGCGGCCCCACGAAGGGTGCCAACAAATGACCGGACCATCAAAGCCTTGTTTCCAGGGATCATGCCTAAATAAGATTTAAAATAAATTAAGTGCTGAGTAGGCGAGCTCTTCCCGTCAAATGGTGTGAAGTTAATCAGACTAAATTTCGGAGGGTAATGAATTGAATCACATTCTTTTGGATAGGGACACAGAATACCCATCTTCTTTACTTCCTAAGCGGACATCAATGCATTTACCTTATTATCCAGCTCTTTCATCATCTCGTCGCCTTCATCTCTCTTCGAGCGATGTTGAGCAGAAGCAATTGGGTCACCCCCAGTGTTTTTTAGTGGTGCAATTGAACCACCCCCAATATTATTGTTGAGAGGATCCGTTGAACTACCCCATCGTTATTGTTATTTGGAGGTGTATCATCCATAATAACTTCGTCCACTTCTGGATCACTGTCATCTACAACATTCTGAGTGTGGCGGTTAGATTCAGCCTGCTGACTGGACTTAGGAGGTTGAAGCCGTTGAGCTTGTAATTCTCTCATTTGTTGAATAGCCAACTTCATTTCTGTCTTCATCTCAGCTCTAATTTCTTCACGTTGCTTGGCTAGAGCTTCTTAAAGCATTTGAGCAAACTGATCAGGAGTGATTGTGAACACTTCTTTGGTTTGCCCCGTGCTAGATATTGTATCATCAGAAACGATCGCAGAACAAGTGTCCGAAAGTTCATCCTCCAAGGACATTCCTTCATGCATTCTCTTGTAATCCCTACGTCTGATGGCTCCTAACTGGAGTCGAGACATCCGTTGAGCAATTATTAGATTGACTTTTCCTCCTGAGGAAAAGTCAGGATTTGATTCACTTGAATGCCGCTTAGATTTTCCTTTATCAGCCATGTTGATGGTGACTTCAGGAAATTCGTCATCTTGGATGGCTAACCTTCTCTTGCAGAAATGTCTCGGCTTGGACTTTGATATTTTGGTGAAAAGCCTCTGGAACACTGAAACTCTTTGTAGGATGACTTCTCGCTTGGAGTAGTTACATTCCGATGGTACTGCTCTAATGAATTGCTGACAGGAACAATGAGAGCTTATTTCTCTGACAATCCTCTTTTGAGATTTGTTTACACCCTCAGCTTGATAGTACAACTCATCGGTATGATTGCCGGAGCACCCCTATCGGCTATTGGTGTGACCTCCCAGGTATAATGCCGTCTTTTGGCGAATACGTCTTCTTCTGGGGATGAAAAGTTTTGTTGGCGTTCTCAGGACAACTTATTGTTACCTTCGAGCGATCCAAGGTTATGTCAGGAGTCGCACGTTTAGAACCACCCCCTTACGGGCGCGGAGTCTTAACAGGCTTCGGATTTTCATTACGAACCCCCAAGCGGGTGGAAATCAAGATTTTCCCAACTTGAAATTTCTTTGGGTTAGTGGGAGGATGCGTACGACCCCCAGCCTGAAAAGTTGCTTGGAATTTGTTCACCGGACCTAAGCGTTTTTTGACCGGAGCTTTGCATCGATCTTTGTGCAAAGGATCAAGACGATCCGCCATTGAGATTTTGAAATATGATAGGTCAGGACTGTCCCATGGTTTCACTAGCGATTGAGCAGATTTGGTTGCAGCAGACTGGCGAAGAGCGAACATTGACAGAGTCGAAGGAGAGCCCTCGGGAGATGGCTTTTGTCCAAGATACTCGTATGTGTCTTGGATGTGGCCGCTTTGTCCGAGACAGGGTCTAGTGTCTCGGATAAGCTTCCTTTGGCCGAGACACTCGTAAGTGTCTCGGTTGAAGGAGGTATTTCATAGTTTTGATTTTCGCTCAAGTTTAGATTTTGGAATCCAAACTTTGTGGGTTCTTGGTGATTCTTTGGCCACCATATTCTTCTTCCCTTCGTGTATTTGTTGCACAAGGGCACGGGCATGAGCGGTGTTTGCACAACGCTTTTGGATACGTTCCTTAAGGGTCGAATGGGCACTTTTGACAAGAACACATTCCTCCGTCGATAACCTAGCAAAGATGTGAGTGGTTTGTTGTTGAGGCAACAGGACCACTTGATGTTTCCTCAACTCTAGGTCAGTGTAGTAGCAAACCCCGTCGGTTTGTTCCAACACCTTAGCGAGATAACGAGCGAGACATTGACGTTGCCTCTGACGAGCTCTCTTCGTCAGAGTTGGCGAACTTTGATCGAACAACTCCTTAAGCAGGGAGGAATTGTTGCGAGCAGAGCTTCCGGCTTTCGGGATTATCGGGATAATATTGTGAGGGGCGTCCTCAGTAATGATTGCGAGAGTCTTCAACTTGAGCATTCTTTGGCGTATTAGCCTTCTTCAATGGTGAGATCTTCTTGTACTTGCGAGACAAAGAAGATCTTGAAGAGGATGAGGAGAGATATTTCTCAAACTTGGCCTGGTTGAACTCGTACTCAACCGTGGATTTAACTGGGATCTTGATCGGCTGCGACACGACGGTCTCGGCAGTGAGACCGTTGACTCCCACTGTGATCGCCAGATTGTTTTCGTCAAAAGTTGTTTTCATTATGGAATTCATTAAAACTTCAGTCGCTTACAATGAATTACACAACAAAAATAAGAAAGTTACAACTTCCTAGAAAATAACATAAAAATTATTTATCAACTCCTGCTTTTATGGGATCTTCGCATGTGTCGGGAGTGCGTTAGCCCGTGGACCACCGATTCACAGATTCTGATTGAATTGTGAAAGATTTTGGATATTTTTCTTCATTTATCAAAGTAAGAATCTTTAAGCGAATATCTTATCGATGTAAGATGTTCACTCTTCTAAAGATCAAGTCAGAGCATATCTTTAGGAATTGCCAAAAGCTTCTTAAGAATGTTTGTGAAGAATGAAGACTCTCTCTCTTGCTCAAATTCGCCAAAAGCTCAAGTCTCTCTGCTCTAATTGCCTGGTTCCTTTTTCTCTGCGTGTATATGAAGGTATTTATAGCCTCTAGTAGTCATACTTGTGCAAAATAATTGATGTCAACTGTCTCCTTTGGGCGCGGCAGTGGACATTACCGCGGTCAAAGGAGGCGGTTTTCAGTCTTTGTAACCACCATCCCTTGCATTTAGTGGGTGATTTTCGTGGGTAGTGGGCATGATTTTCACTTATAACTGATTTCCTCACATTCATAAGTGATCCCCAGTAGTTAATAAGTCATGTGAGCCGCATGAAACTCAAGAAAACTATTAAAAATGATGTTTTCAGTTTCTCAGTGTGCGCGACAGTCGTAACTGTCACGCACCTCCGAGACAGTTTGTGTTGTCTTGGGTATCTTGGCTTTAACTTCATCGTCTGATCTCGGAATCAGATGATCCAAGATGCGTTGGAAAGCTGACGAAGAGATCTACAGCTTTTGTCTGAGATTCTTCAGATTTGGATCGTATCATGGCTTAAATGTGCGAGACATCGCCGCGACAGTTACGACTGTCGCGTACCTCCGAGATAGTTTGCGTTGTCTCGGGTATTTTAGCTTTAACTACCTCGTTCGATATCGGAATGAGGTGATCCAAGATGTATTGGAAAGGTGATGAATAGATATACAACTTTTGTATTTTGAGATACTTCAGATTTGGATCGTATCATGGCTTAAATGTGCGAGACATCGCCGTGACAGTTACGATTATCGCGCACCTCCAAGACAGTTTGCGCTGTCTCGGGTATTTTGGCTCTAACTCCCTCGTCCGATATTGGAATAAGGTGATCCAAGATGTGTTGGAAAACTAATGAAGAGATCTACAATTTCCCATAGGCAAGACACTCTATTTGCTTGGGCAACACCATCCACTACCGCGCTTATGCGCATCAGTGTTCGCTGCTGTATTAATGCGCATCAGTGTACCTTGTCGCGGGTATTCGTGTTATTATTCTATGTTGTTTCTCATGTTCCTTTGATTCTTTTGGCTTTGGATGATCTCCTCTGACTTAATGATATTCATTGTCTTCTCTTTGTCTTGAGCTATATTTGGATATCTATAAGTATTTTTAGACGCCTACATGACGAAGGAGTCATTTCTGACCAGACGTCAAGGTCAGGTTCTTAGCAAGGCCAGGTAGTTCAATAGGGAAGGAGGGCCTCGCGAGTTCCCTCAGCTGAAGTTCTAACTTGAACGAAACTTTAAGTTCCTAAAGGGGTGAGCCATGATACGGGTGTATCTTCTCTCTGCTTCGGGAGTTTAACGATCCTCATGGGAGCTTAATGATAGATAATTCTCATGGTAGCTTGAGGATAGAAGACTCTCATGGTAGCTTGCGAATAGAGATGTTGGTGGAGCCGTTGATGGCGGTGAAAAAGGTCAAAAGCAGGAAAAACAGAAGAATCAGGAAATGGAAGAATCGGCTCTGGTCGGTCGACCGAATGGTTGACACCGATTGACCGACAAGGTCATATCGGTCGACCGATCGACCAATATCGGTCAACCAAAAATGTGCACGCCTACAGTGTTAAAAACTTCTCTCTGGTCGGTCGACCGAACCAAGAAGGCCGGTCGACCGGATCGGGTTCCTGGGTGAATTTGGATTTTTTTTTTGACGTGTTTTCCAAGTTCCATTGGGCTTGGTTATTTACGAGATTGACATCCACGTTGTTAGACATATAAATAGGAATTGTTTAGAGTTTCTAAATAGGAGATTGGATTTTAAAGAGAGATTCTAATCAAGAGATTAGGATTTAGAGAGAATAGAGAAATTGTTCTTTATTCTAGTAAAATTGTAAGGGTGAGATATTGTAATCTTTTATTTTTCATAATCTAGAGATGGTATTTTCCTTCGTCGCTTTAATTTTTGTGTGTTCTTACTGTTATCTTCTCAACCCCATCTTTGATAATTCTGCGATCAAAGGTATTCGCACGGCGAATTGTATCACAATGTTTAAAGCAATTAATAGTTTAGCACTGAGTCATGCTCTTCCAATTGTAATGCATCTATAGATGACTGCGAATCATGCGAGTGGTCGATTTTGACCATTCTTTGGGGGCAAATTTTAAATTTACCACTATTGTTTGTAACGAAAGGTCAAAACCGACTGCTCGCATGCGGTAGAATCTGATAGGATGACAATGGATAGTCATTAAATCTTTCTATTTCTACCAATACTTTTTCTTAAAAAAATGTCTTATCTTACAATTTTCAAAACTTTGCTTCTCAATTTTCTTGTAGATGCATAGGATCTAAATATATTTCCCATCAAAATTCATTAATTGTCTACTTCCAGATATTAGGGGTGGCCAGCGGACATGCTAACTCATTCCGCGAGCTAACCAGTACGGGCCCACTGGTGCTGACTCAAATTATATACTTGTACACATTGATCGAGTGAAAACATCACAAATATAGAGATTTAATGTGGTTCACAACGAATTCTACTTCCCTGTACAGCCCACTGGTTTAAAAAGGGGTGGCCAGCGGACATGCTAACTCATTCCGCGAGCTAACCAGTACGGGCCCACTGGTGCTGACTCAAATTATATACTTGTACACATTGATCGAGTGAAAACATCACAAATATAGAGATTTAATGTGGTTCACAACGAATTCTACTTCCCTGTACAGCCCACTGGTTTAAAA
>NC_033800.1:67932867-67948390 GCF_001876935.1 Asparagus officinalis | reverse complement strand
TCCCACTTTCTCCTTGAAAAAACTTCCCATGTTTCACAACCCAAACCACGTTCTCCTTGAAAAAGCTATTGTCGTCATTCAAAATTCAGGCATCGTTCCGCGTTCTTTAACCGTACACTTTTTTGAAAATACTCACGATTCTCTCTCTTCCTCTCTCAATATTTCTTCAGAAAAAGATTCAGAAAATTAAAAAAATCAAAAATTGAGAGCAATGAAAGCGAAGATATGGGACAATAAGATCCCACTTTCTCCTTGAAAAAACTTCCCATGTTTCACAACCCAAACCACGTTCTCCTTGAAAAAGCTATTGTCGTCATTCAAAATTCAGGCATCGTTCCGCGTTCTTTAACCGTACACTTTTTTGAAAATACTCACGATTCTCTCTCTTCCTCTCTCAATATTTCTTCAGAAAAAGATTCAGAAAATTAAAAAAATCAAAAATTGAGAGCAATGAAAGCGAAGATATGGGACAATAAGATTATGTGATAGTTTTCTTCGAATCGAAAGGTAATTTCTCGCAGAATCTAGGTTTATTCAACCGATCTTTGTAAAAATCACTTCTTTTTCTTAGAATCACTTGCTTCACCCGCCTCTGCTGCAGTTAAAAAAGGTGATATTTTTGGAATCCGGGGATGAGCAAGGAGATTGCACGTAAATAATCTACTACATCTACCGATGGAAAGACTTCAATGATCGCACCGACACTCTCCACGTCGGCATAATGGACATGTCGGCGATCTCATCAGCCACCGATCAGCACAATCCTTATGAAATGAGTGCCCGTACAGAGGAAGATTTCGGCACTGATCCATGTCCCTAAACCCGTCCAAACAAACCGAGCAATCCGTCGATGACGTCATTGCCTCCGATGAGCAGAATTTGAAAGAAGACAGAGTCTTCAGATCTCGAGGCCAAAGAAGGGGTAAGGGTTAGGGTTGGGGCTAGGGTTTGGGGAGCGGTTGAGGATGCGGTGGCGGCGGCGGAGGGCCCCGGCCTGCAACGAAGAGGTGGAGGAGGGCGATGACGCCGGCGAAAAGGAAAAAGAGGGAGAGGGCGAAGGCCATGACGATGGCTTGGAGGAGGAAGGAGAAGATCCGGGCACCGCCCCGGGTTTTGAGGCCGGTAACCGGACCACAGAGTCCGTTGGGATCAGATGGTCGAGATCGAACTCGGATTCCGTCAAAGCTCCATACTCATCTGTGGTTTTTCCGAGTGAAAGAGGCTGTCGAATTTGGGGAGGGATCATATCGCCAAGCGTGGGATGCGATGTCTCGCGGGATAGGATAAGATATGTTTTGATAAAAGAGTGTGTTTTGGTTCACCCAACAGTAAGAATCCAGGAGATAGGTTCAAAAGTTGGATCTTTTTACTGTTTTCCTACAGTTCTTATTTTTTTAATCTCTATTATTCATTCTCTGTAGATTTTAAGACCCTAAATATCTTCAAATTATCATCAAATACAGTTGAAGATGAAGTTTTAGGAGACCAAGAGAAGGAGGACGAAGAAAGCCTAAATCTTAAGAATCAATCATTCTCTCTTTCCATTCAATCAGGCAACAATTTATCCAATTTCTCCTTTATTTTGTAAGGTAGTTTAAACCCTAATTTCAACAAGGATCTTATATGTTGTCTATATAATTTTTTGATTCCTTATTTGTTGTTTTTTCTGTAATTCGACTATTGGAAGTTTGGTTCTAGGGATCTTTTGGCTTGATTTGGGGCACATGGAGATTTAGGAAACTATTATGACTAAATGTATGTAGACATTGAATTATTTGAAAGTCTTTTGACTTAAATTATTGGATTTAGACCCATTTTCACAAATTTGTAATTGGAATTGTTACTACTTCAATGAGTCTATTCAACTTTTATTGCTTATTGGTTTCTATTCTTAATTGATGCATATCGATAATCAGAGAGGCTCACAAGAAATTTGACATCAGATGATACAATTTTTGTATCCTTTGCATTATCGAATCCTTTGGGTTATCTGTTACACTTTTCCTTCTTTCTATAGTTTTTTTTTTTAAATTTAACACTGTCATTAATAACTTAAGTTTAACGCATTACAACAAACATCTGAAGAAGTTTAGATATGGCTCTTTGGGTTCCTCTCTGGCATCATGAGAACATCTACATGTTGTTATAGAATAATTTTATGTCAAAGACCGTAAAAGAATAAACAAGAAAAAAGACAAAAAAATCTTTTAGGAACCGTGCTTCGCACGGGTCTAAATACTAGTTTGTGTGTGTGTGTGTGTGTGTGTGTGTGTGAGAGAGAGAGAGAGAGAGAGAGAGAGAGAGAGAGAGAGTGTGTGTGTGTGTGTGTGTGTGTGTGTGAGAGAGAGAGAGAGAGAGAGAGAGAGAGAGAGAGAGAGAGAAATGGGTATGCTTGGTACCAAGCATAATTTTTAGTGTTTGGTAGTGAGGTGGCATATTCTCATCCACTCATTGTAATCAGGGCCCACATTCACAGGGGTTGGAGAGTTATTGGAAATTGGAATGAGTGGATGTGAACATGACACCTCATTAACAAACACAAAATTTGTGCTTGATACCAAGCATATATATATATATATATATATATATATATATATATAGAGAGAGAGAGAGAGAAATGGATTCGTCCCTGCTCAGGGGTGAGTGCAAATTATATGTCTAACGTGCAAATTTTATTGGGTTAAGAAGGACTCATTGGCTTCACGGCCGTCACAAATGGGGGTTCAAGACAATGATATAACGGGGAAACAGAAAAGGTAACTTCCCTAAGTAACTGTGTTCTTGGATTCAACAAAATAGTTAAAAGTCATCAAGGACTAATATGGGTTCTTAGCGTGCGACATCTTTCAAATTAACCCCCCAAAAAGCAAAATAAAATTACTTGGTAAATCGTTCAAACCTGAAGAAAAGGCTGCAACAAAACCCAAGGGAACCTCTTCTTGTAGCTGACGACAGCAGTCTGCAGCTCTCCAGTCCCCTCCCCTCCTCTTCCAACCCCTTCCCCTTTCTTAAACCTCATGAAATCAGATATCGAGTTGCTCTCAGAGAACTGATCGATTCCGTCGTCTCTCTCCTCGATCGACGCCGAGATTGCCCTCGGTCGCCTGAGCGCGCGAAAGGGGAGAGAGCGCGGGGGTCTCTGGGCCCCGTGAAAAGCTGAGGAGGGTGAAGGAGAGGGGTTAGGGATTGGGTTTGATGAGGAGGAGATGAGGGAGAGAGATCCAAAGGCCATTGTTGATTTTAGAGTGAGAAACCGAGAGAGTGAAGATTTTTGGTTCTGTGGCCGCGAGTTTTGATGAGGGAGAAACTACAACTGTTTTCGGATTAAATCGGGTAGGGGCTGTCTTTGGATATGAATCCAACACCAATTGGCACGTCGCCCAGGTTCTAAAGTACCAAATTGGCATTTTAAAAAAAGACATGTTTTATCACATTGGTGTTTATTTAGGGGCTGTTTGGTTCGTTTCCTAGATATAGGGAAATATAATTCCATATAAAGAAACGCAAATTTTTAGTTTTCCAAACTTTTCTAAGAAATAGATTGTTTTGGTTTGGTTCGCACAAAAAAATGGTGGGAAACCAATGTTTTTACTTTTCTTGTGTTTGGTTTGCATGAGAAAAAAAGGGAAAACTTTTATTGATTTGACATTTCCCACTTTTCTTGTGTTTGGTTGGTTTTGAAGTGTGTAGGGAAAAGTGTTTAGAGTCACCATGGTAAGATTACCTCCCACTATAGACAAAAATTATTTGTGCTAGTTATGGGAATATATATATATATATATACCCTTTAAAAGAGGGAGTACCAAAAAAACTTTTCATACCCTAAGTTACCCTTCAACTATTGTAAATATAACAAAGTTGTCCTCATCTACCCAATATTAATACCAAACTTTAATTCATCATGATTATATTTAATTCTCATTTAAATTGTATAACATAATTGAATATGCAAAAAACATGATGATGGTATTATGATAAGTCACCAAACTTATGATCACCTCACGTATAATATAATTGAATATGCAAAAAACATGATGATGGTATTATGATAAGTCACCAAACTTATGATCACCTCACTAACCTCTTGGTCTTCACTTGCTCATAACGATTTTCTACTTCTCCATTCCTCATTAATCTTTAATTACACTATTACCTCAATTTAATGACATCTAATTGAACCTCTCATCCTTCTAACTGCCACGCCATTATAACTCCTTTCTCCCACTATTACACTTCTATATAAAAGTTCACAATCTCAAGCTAACAAAACGCCCCTCGTCATGGAAGATTTCATTCTGTTGAATGGAAGTGAGCAAAAGCAAGCAAAGAGGCTCCTATGACCTCCCACAGGAAACCATAGCAGAGTTCCTCTTCTCCGTGGTCATACCTGGCTTCTCCTCTTCTCACACCACAAGTCATCATATCCTTTCATCATTAACGAGGACAACTACGAAAGGTTCCACCAATTCTACTACCCACGGGAATGACTGGGCTCTGGAGTCAGTACCTTCCACTGCCTCTGAAGAATGATGTGATGCGCCGTTGATGCCTTTTGGGAAAAATTCGGATCGTGCGAAGCTCGGGCGATCCAAGAAAAGAGGATGATTTTCAGCCAGATTTTGGCGTGCAACTTCAACGGAGCATAGCTTTTGATTCCCTCCATAGAATCACTATTATTATATTTTTTTAGAAAGACCGGGAAGTACTCTACAAGTCGCATAGCTTAGCAGTTCCAATCAGATTTTAGGGTAAAAAAAATCGACTTCAAGCTTAAACTGTACGTCGAAGAGTTTTGATCTAATTTAGTTTTTTTATTTTTAGGAAGTCTAATTACTTTAAGAAAAATCATTTTAGTACTTTTGGTTTGTGTTATACCCTATACAAGGGAAACAAATTTGTGAACTATTTAGATTGATTATTATTGTGTTAAATCTATTACTAGGATCTTCTATGATTTGTGTCCGTTTTGCTCGTAAAACGAGTAGTACTCTCTTTTAATTACGCTGCTATATCATGATGATTGTTTGATATCGATCAAGGAGGCGAGGAAGATATCGAGGGCAACGAGTAAAGCTAGATTATGTTATTATTCTATTCATATTAAATGTATTCAATAATCATTCCTATCATGTTATTCGTGATTGGCAATGTAATTTTTTCAGATTCATTCCATATTAGACAAGCAAAACTTCATATTGGACGAGCTTCTGAACTAAGAAGAGATAATTCCGGCAAAGGTGTACACTCTGGCATTATAATTAACTTTGGTTATATATATTTTCCTTATTTGGCTGTTAAAATTTGTCTATGATATTTGCTAATTTAGTTATTGTGTAGATTTCCTTATTTGGCTGTTAAAATTTGTCTATGATATTTGCTAATTTAGTTATTGTGTAGAGAATAGTTGAAATTAAAATGAGAATTAAATTTGTCTATGATATTTGCTAATTTAGTTATTGTGTAGAGAATAGTTGAAATTAAAATGAGAATTATGTGGGTCAACAGCCTAGGTCTTTGAAACTTGTGACATTCCTTAGCAAGGGCTAATTTAGAAATGATAAAAATGTAAGGCTACGTAAAATCTTATGTGTGGGCTGGTGTTGCTACATATATCATGCGTTTGCACATAAGAAATTGATTTGCTTTCTCATGGTATTTACATATCTCATAGGTTAGAATGTTCTAAAAAAATCAATAGGATGTGATTAGCCATTTCTCTCTAATGAGAAGTTTCGGTTATTTTACTTTTAATTGAGGAGTTTTATGTACATTACAAATTAATTTAGAAAACTAAACCAAATTAGGTTACAATCTGTAGATTAGATATCCCTCTTTTATATATAATGAGAAATTGGTAGTACCCTTAGAGCCATAAAACAACTAACATGTACTATTCTCAAAGATAAAAACAATTGACATGTGTCATATCATAAATAACCATGTGTCTTCCTATACTATCAGAAGATGACGTGTTAACATCTAATCTTCATTTCACCTTGGAATTATCATCAAATTAAATATATTCTTAATTAAAATTCTAATAATAAAATATTTGGTATGCATATTACATTATAACTATCCATGAAGAAAAATCTAACAATCACATATGGTGGTATAGAAATTAACAAAAAAATCATATAGATTTTATCTCCATAAAATCATGTATGAAAAATTACACACATGTGAAATTATGAACATAAAGAAATCTAAATATTACAAAACAATCCTCAAGAAATCAAAAATTACAAATAATCCCCTAAAGGACAAGAAAATTACAAAAACCCCTAAAACATAAGAAATTAAACAAATCCTACAATGATTGAAATTGCATAAAAACCCTAAAACATAAGATATACCTTTACAGCATTTTTGACTATCGACAGCACCAATCTGAGTTTCTATTGCAATCATAATTTAACTTTGTTCGTGCTGCAAGTTAATGCCTTCTCCCTCTCTTGTAATCATGATTTTGTATGATCTAAATATGGTTAATATATGCCTAGATTATTAAGCTTGAAGTTTTTAGATTGTTTTGAGTACCGTCACACTTTTACCAATCTGTGTTCAAAATCTAATTTGTTTACAACAGGTATTTTGAATAGTATTTACATGAGAGATAAAAATTCAACAAAATTTTGTTTGGTTGTACATGAATTTTTTTGAGGACATGTGACTTAAATACCCTAAAGTTTCTTGGTTCTGATACTTAAATATCATACATTGTATTTTGTATCAAAAAAATACTTTAAGTTTTTCACTGTTAGAAAAGTGACGATTGTGTTAGTTTTTGGACATGAGGGAAAGAATATCACTCACTGTAATTTCCCCCCCTCAAGTCTTCATCCATCTCTCTCAAATGAGTTTCTAATTTCAAAATTACTCTTTCTCTCTCTCTAATATTACTCTCGTTATCAAGTAATTTATTCTCTCTCCCCGTCAATTAATTTCTTCTTCTTCTCTCTTAATTTCTCTTTCAAACTTATCAATTTCTCTCTGCCAATATTGTCCACCCCTTCCTTGAACACATCTTTTTCATATAACAATTTATTAATCACCATTTGAGCTTGGGGATGGAAGATCTCATGTTTCCACACAAAACTCTATACTTTGATATTTGCTCGATAGTTTGGACAGCAAAAAAAAAGTCTCCTGTAGTTCTCTATTATCCATGCTATTTTCATGTTTGAAATCGCCTTGCAATAGTAAACCCTCGTCTCTTTCTCTTCCACCATATCATAGCTTGAAGTAGCACTTGAAACCCTAGAACTTGATTTCATAATTCTTGCAATGAATTTAGGATGAAAGACTGAATTTGTGGTTTAGGTTTGAGATTTAATGAGAGAATTTTTAAATAGAGGAGAAATTGGTGGGATTAGTTAATCTATCTAATCATACTCCCTTTAAAAGTACGAGTTTGAGAAAAAAAAATCTATGGTCAATATTAACCTTAACTTTTTTTGAATATTACATTATTATCTTAATCTATTCTAATTATCATATCTTCTTTGAAGTGGTAATTAAATAATTTATCCTATTCATAATAAGACTTAACATATTATTGGATAAAGGAGATACGTTTGAAATCACCTTGAAATAGTAAACACTCTCTCTCTTTCTCTTCCACCATATCATAGCTTGAAGCAGCACTTGAAACTTAACATGTTATTGGATAAAGGTGATATGTTTGATATAATTTAAATCTTTAACTTATTTTAGTTTGCAGAAAAATCTAAAAAATATGTTAGCCAACACCTAAAAGTTTTTGGACCTTGTAAAAAATACCCTCTAAGTTTTAAAATTACAAAAATACCCCCTATAAATTCAAATTTTTATTTAAAAATTATAAATTTTACTTATTTCAATTCAGTGAGAAATTTAAAAAATATATGCTAACTAAAAATGAAAGTTTTTGACATTGGAGAAGTATCTTGTAAGTTTTAAAAAAAAATATAAAAACACTCCTAAAATTCAAAATTTGTAAAAAATACCTTGAAAATTTTAAACCTATAAACACACAAAAAACCTACAAATAACACAAACAACCCCCAAATATTTATGGAATTTGTAATAAACACTCTAAACATTTTATAAATTGAAAGATAAAACTCTCAAGATCGTAAAATTTATAAAGATCTCGATAATTTCTAACCTAACAGTACATTGGAAATATATGAGTTACAAATATCCCCTATATAATTTATAATTTATAGAAAACACCATTAAAGTTTAAAAACTATAAACAAATACTTAAAATTCGAATTTCACAAACACACTCTGAGAATTTCAAACTCATTAGTAAATTAAAAATATAGGAATTATAAATAGTCTATAAACAATTTACAATCTATAGAAAAAACCTATAAGTTTAAAAAAATACAAAAAACCCTAATATTCATAATTTACAAAAAACACCATTAGAATTTATAACCTATGGACACTAAAATAAATATACAAAATTACTAGCAACCCCTAAAGAATAAAAAAATTTCAAAAAATATCATACTCCCTTTAAAAGTATAGGTTTAGGAAAAACTTTTCATAGTCAATATTACCCATAACTTTTTTAAAAAGAACATAACTACTTTAAAATCTATCAGATTTGAAATTTACCAAAAAAAAAACAAACTTAAAGTTTAGTACATTGCAAATTACCCCTCTAAAGTTTAAAATTTTTCAATGATTTATTATAGTTCCTTGATTTTAATATAATTTTTAATAGTTTAGTATATTTGTAAATTATAAAAGTTTAGGGTGTTTTTTTACAATTTTAAAAACTTTTGAGGGTATTTCTTTTATAGTTTTTTAAATTTTTATTGTGTTTTTAGTGTAATGCATAGATACATCAATTAATGATGATATTGAAGAGTAAATCGTTCTTAAGATGTATTAGGCTATAGTTAAGTATGCACATCACTATTACTAGATAGTATAGTTTATACATGCAAAAAATTTCAAACAATCTATACAGTGGTTAAAAGGTTTTTAACTTTAATGTACTATTTTTTATAAATTATTTTTAATGTGAACCCACCATATAATTTTAGTTGCGGTCATTATAATTTTAATACGTTTAATCAATTGATATATAGACCATAAATTACTTTACTTTCTCGCATGAACTAATATTTAGCACTTAATAGTTTAAATTATTACTTTTAAATTGCATTTATTTATTTATCCACAAGATAATACAATTTTAATTCCTATTTTTTGCTTGATATTTATTTTATAGTTTCGTATATCAAATTAGGAACTAAAAAATAATTATTTATGCTTAAATTAGAATGATTATAGTTGGTCACTCACTGTGAAATTTTTATGGAGATATATACTTTACTTTCTATAGCTTTTTGCACTGTCCATGTGATGATCACATTTTATTACAATTTTATACCCTCATTATCTATTCTATATGAATAAATATACCACTAATAACTGTTTTTATCTTTAATTACAAGTTAATGAAGAATAAATCTCAACTTCCCATCTCTCAAAAAAAACCCATTGATTAAATGAAGAAATGATTCAAGAAGCCAAAGTGAAATTTTCGAATTTAGCAAAAAGATTACACAAGGGAAACAAGACCGGATGCAAACAAGATTGGATTTTTATGCAAAGTTGGAATGAAAGGGACTTGAATGCAAAAATGTGGATTTTAATGAATGAGGACGGCTTGCTTTCAATTGCTGCAACTTGATTGGGCCGTTTACATACATGGGCCGGTTGTTTTTTTTAATTGCTTGGACTTTAGAATTGTGCAATCAAATGGACTTGCTTGGGCCTTGGAATTTCATCAAATGAAAATGAAAACAATACTTTGGAGTTGGCTTTTGAAACGAAAATCACAGTTGCTGCAGCTCTTCATCAATTTTGATTTCAAATGCAACCGGACATTAGTTGCTGCAACTTGGAGTACATTTATGGGCCGAACATTGCTACTACAAATTGGATTTTTAATTTCTTTTGAAAATCAAATAAAATCAAAGGTGGAGATTGTTACTTGGAGCTCAAGACAAATCCAATGGCTCCTATTCATTGAAGATTACTATAAATATGGGTAGAGAGTGAGGGGTTAGGAGTGTGAAAATTTTGTAAACTCCTTTTGGAGAGGAGGGCTACTCTTAATTGAGAAGGCCTTCCAAAAATTGTAACTTTAGTTGCAATTAATAAAAATAATTTTTTCCTCTTTAAATTTGTTCTTTCTCCTCTTGTTGAATGATGAGGATGGAGATGAAGAGCAATTTGAAGGTTTGCATTTCTTTTCTCTTTTATTTCTTTTTAGTAATTTCTTTATTATTGCTTATTAGTTAGATTTAAATTCATGCTTGTAGTGTAGATTTAATTTTTTCTTGTCTTTTTTATTTTCTTTTTGCACTTTAATTTGTAGAGTAGATTTATTTTTCTTGCATTTAATTTCTGCAATTTATTTTGTAGTTTAGATTTTTATTTTCTTTGTAATTAGATTTATTTCTTGTTCATAGTTTAGATTTTTCTTTTCTTTTTAATTTTGTAATTAGTCTTCTTTTTCTTGTTTTTATTTCTTAAGATGTGAATTTAATTCTTGTAGGAATCTTAGAATTGTATGAAACTAGTCTAATTTCTTTTATATTGTATGAATTATTCTCTTGTACTTAAAATGTTCATGTTTAGGATAATCAACTAGAGAACTAATCGGTAGAAGAAGAATTTGATAATCTATGCTTATCTTAAATGGTTTGATAGGTTATGCTTATGAATTCTAGGATTATTATCATGTTGTTGTTCTTATCATGAATAGTAATTTTAACTTAGATGATAATTTGATAGGTTACACTTTCCTTAAATGGTTTGATAATCTATGCTTAATAAATCTAAGTTGAAATATGATAAAAAGAGAATAGTTTATATTTTGTAATTGAAATTGGTTAGTGGATTATATTCTAGATTTCTTACCTCTTTTGAATCCTTCATCTTAACTTTCTTAAATTTTCTTTTCATTTTTGGTTTTATTTCTTGATTTTATTAATTCATATTTCTTGCCTTATGATTTCATTTATTCTTTAATTCTTCCTTCTCTCCTCTAAAAATCAATTTATTATCTTTTGCAAATATTCACAACAATCACTCATCACATTCACACTTATTCTTTATTCCTAATTGTCACGCACAAAATATAAGAACCAAGTTTAATAATCTCTTAAAATCACCTTCTTCGTGGGATCGATATCTTTTTATACTATAACTTGATAAATTGTGCACTTGCAATTTTGGTACATAATTATGCTGCATCACCATGTATATTTTATCAATTAGTTATTAATTTGACATATTATATTATTTTTTCTTTGTAGAAATTTCTTCTTTGACTTTTGGATTATGTAATCACTATGTCACTATTCTAGCATAGACAGAACCTCATTCTAAATGGCTTCAAGCTAATGTTTGAGTTGAACTGAAGTATATACTATTGTTACTATGTGTATATATATATATATTTTTTAAGATAATCATGTCTACATTTTTTAAATAAAAAAAATATTCTAACATCTGATATTATAAAAATAAAATTGAGTCAATCGAGTGACTAGCGAAAGAGGACTTACATCAGATAAATGTGAATAATAAGATAAATAGGAAAAGTAATGGCATTGCTATAATTGTATTATCAATAGCAAACTATAATGTAAAGTTAACCTATTCTGTGGAGCCCAACTAATGGCTATAAGCATTGAAGTTTCCATATATACTTTATAATTTATTAAAAAGGGTATATAATCTTATATAATGAAATCGATTTAATACTAAATAGTAATATCATTGTTATGAGAAATTACAAAGATGTTAGAGACTAACATGTATGTATTTAAGATTTCAGGACGAATATCTTAATAACCTATTTATATAAGCACACCCACTTTGTCACCTATTCTGTTTATTTTTCTCCTCGCTTATTATCCACCAATTTTGATGTCACACTCGAAGAGAAATAGAATTTATGTCGGCGAGGTCTTCTCTCCCTCTATCTCTCGATCTCATATTTTTTTAATTAGTTTCTTTAATTCTCTTTTAATAATTTATTGGATCCATTTCATGCTTCATTCTGTGGAGTCTCTTGTTAGATTCAATTTAAATATTATTTTATTTTAATTGTTATTTTTGACATATTTATGGGTCAATTAATCACCAGACCGTTTAGGTCTTCCGTCCATTTCATATTTTGAATTAACAGTTTATTTTAGGAGAATTTTTAAAAAGATCATTTTTTTAAAATATTAGCAAAATCGACTGTTTTACATAATAATTAACAAAATTGACTTATTTTTTGCCACACCATCAAGACTGGCAATAAAGAGGTCAATTTTGTATAAAAATCATTTTTAAAATACACGAGACTAATAGTCCCGTGTAATTAGAGAACATTAATCACAAAAGTAATTAAAGACGAAAAATACACGAGACTACCACTCTTGCGTATTTTGCAGTCAGAACCAGAAAATATATGAGACTACTATATATGTCCTATATATAATATAATTGCTCCAGGTAAATAAGTTATAATAGCATTCTCCATTTATATTGTTTGGGGTAAGATTTGATAGGGACATTGCATCAAAGATATTTTTATATTTAAAGTACATAGCAAAATATATCATAATCTCCCTACTCTAATTTTGCAAGAAAATAATTATTCATACTTTCAGTTTTACTTCTATGGTACGGAGAATGGGCTATAAAATTGAATGAGAATATTAGATAACATAAATATGAGTAAAACCACAACTAAAAGTTAATATGAATATGAGTCAAACGACAACTAAAGATTTAATGGACATATTGCAAATAAATTCATATAAAAAATTCCTTTGCGAATTGAATGATCACACATCTTTTAAAGACTTCAAGATTCTAATAAACAAAGATATTGTACTAGATCAATGTGTTTATAACTCCCAAATAGTAGATCATGTGGCGACAGTCTGGATTGAAGGAAATAATGATAATATTTTATTTAAAAGAGAGATTATTGTGTGGACAATTAATTTCGCAAAAAAACTTTATTTTCTCTTTTATTTTTATTCTATTTTTATTAATTTAAATAACCATGATATTTGACCACGTGATCTACTAATAAACAAAGATATTTTTATTCTATTTTAAATGCACATGATATTCGATCACGTTATAGATGCAATCAGTGTACTATCATCTAATCAATCACTAAATGTAATTTTATTATTCAAATATTGAATTTTTAGCTTATGTCTATATGTTTGATCCATTGCTTACATTCAATAATTTAATTAAAAAATTTCTCTAAATAAAATTATAAATGTATTTAAAAATTACCACGTGCATTGCACGCACAGTCTTCTCCTCACGATTTGACGTTGTGGAGAACTCTGAACGAGTTTAAAACTCTATGAAAGAGTTGATTTAACCGAAAGTCGGTTATAAGCCAAGGATGAAGAAGATCTTGTTGCCGATCTCCAAAGCTCCAACCGAATGATGAAGGATCCTCTTTTCGCTGCCAAGAAGTTCCAACCGACCCAACCTGAACTGAATTGATTTTTAGTTATTTATAGGGGATTAAGGGGTGTAACCATCTCCTTAATTCGCTCCTAAGTGGGGCTAATGGGATGTAACCGCCCCTTAAATCACTCCTGAGTGGAGTTGTGATCCCCTCAGATCGTAGGAAACGGTTTTGAAACCGTTCAGCTCGTGTTTGAACGAGTCAAACGCAAAATCTGTGTTCTGATGCGAATTCTGCGTTCAAACGCAATGCCTAAAAGCTTGAACGCAACATCCGGAAGCTCGGACGCAGCGTTTGGAAGCTCACTTGCAGCGATTTAAGAGCTGCGTTTGGCAGCGGATCTGAGCTGCGTTTACAGCAATTTGGAAGCTGCGTTTGTACGATTTAAGAGCTGCGTTGGTGGCCGAATCTGAGCTGCGTTTGTAGCTTTTGGAGCTGCGTTTGTAACTTTTAGAGTTGCATTTGAGCTGCGTTCATGGCTATAAACGCGACGCATCTTGATGCTGGTACGCGGGGAGGACTTTCACGTCTTGATTTGAAGAGACCGTCGATTTGTAGTCTCTTTCTATCGAAGTTTTGCAAAGATCGTCATTTTGTAATCTTTACTTTAGCTCTTTGATATGCAAGAGTCATCAGATTGTAACTCTCGATGTTGATTGTGAAGGCTGTTAAACTAGAGCTCTCATCGGTTGTCATGAAGGTCGTCAGATTGTAACCTTCAGCGATCTACGTGAAAGTCTTCAAATTGTAGCCTTCTGGAAGTCGTCAGATTGTAACTTCCATCATCGGTGTTTGATGGGGATCAGCTATCTATTATGATTTTTAGACAGCCTACAATATATATATATGTTAACTTTTATAATAATATGTTAACTTTTATAATAATATGTTAACTTTTTTCATAACATGTTAACTGTCAGCTAAACATGTTAACTTTCATCATAATATGTTAACCTTCACTATTACATATTCACTTTCACCATAATATGTTAACTTTCTTCATAACATGATAATGTTCAGGTTTACATGCTAACATTCACGTGAACATGTTAACTATCAGCTGTATATGTTAACTTTCATCTGCATATGTTAACTTTCTTATGAACATGTTAACTTTCAGCGTAATATATTAACATTTACTATTACATGCCAACCTTCTTTATAACATGATAACATGCAACTGAATATGTTAAGGGTTAAAGAATATGTTAACTTTCTTCGTAATATGTTAACTTTTTTCGTAATATGTTATTTATTCTTCGTAACATGTTAACTTTCAGCTGAACATGTTAACTTTCAGCTGAATATGTTAACTTTTAGCTGCAAGATTGTTTGAATGATATTGCTTAAATACATGATCTTACAGCTGTATGTTAACATATTCAACTGAAAGTTAACATGTTCAGCTGAAAGTTAATATGTTACGAAGAAAGTTAACATATTAAGATGAAAGTTAACATATTATGATGAAAGTTAACATATAATAATAAAAGTTAACATAATTTATGAAGAAAGTTAACATATTATTATGAAAGTTAACATGTAATAGTGAAAGTTGACATATTATGAGATTTAATAGTGTCCACCCCTACAAGAAACATACCATCCAATCATCTCTTTCGAATTTTGCATCAAGCCATGTATTTTGAGACTACAGCGAGCTGAGCCTCGGAGAATTTTGTCAATATCCTTGGTAAGATTAAACAACAGTTACAACTAATTTATAAGATATTAAGACAAACAAATGAAAAGCTATTATATTCATCATAGTTTCACACAACCAAAATATTTACATTCCAACCACCAGCTCAACACTCATCACCATCACCACTGAACAAATCTACGAAAAGCGCTGGAAAAGAACTTTCAAAAACTTGAAAAAAAAAAAACAACCACAACAAAAACAAAACCACATAACCTAGAAAAGTCTAAAAAAGACGCAGAAAGAGCAAATTTCCTTTATTTATATCATCAGAAATCAAGAAACCTGGGAGGGCTTCATGACCTTGGATT
>NC_033800.1:67931915-67932203 GCF_001876935.1 Asparagus officinalis | reverse complement strand
TCGCCCGATCCTGACTGCCCTTCCCCATCGCAGCAAACAGGAACAACCTAAGCCTAGGATTCGGCTTCGATCCACTCCGATGAAGGCGATCGTACTCGATCATCATGTGCTCAACGTCCTCATCGTTCGTAACCGAGATCAAAGAGTCGAGATCCTCACCTGGAAGCTGATACTTGAGGATGACGTCCTCGGAACCAGAGAGCCCTGAGAGTTTCCCAATGATCGTCGAGTACCGAACCGATCGCTCAACGGCGAGGATCTTGGTGTCGCCGCCGACGTAGGAGAGCT
>NC_033800.1:67879881-67931890 GCF_001876935.1 Asparagus officinalis | reverse complement strand
ACGTTGTTAGTTGTTGAGAGAGATAATTGACATGATGTCATACATAATAACCATGTGTAACTTCCTATACTATCAGAGATGACCTCGTCTTAACATCTAATCTTCATTTCACCTTGGAAATATGCATCAAATTAAATATAGTCTTATTAAAATTCTAATAATAAAAATATTTGGTATGCATTATTCACCATTATAACTATCCATGAAGAAAAGTCTAACAATCACATATGGTGGTATAGAATATTAACAAAAAATCATATTAGATTTTATTCTCCATAAAATCATGTTCATGAAAAATTACACACATGTGAAATTATGAACATAAAGAAATCGAAATATTACAAAACAATCCTCAAGAAATCAAAAATTATAAATAATCCCCTAAAGGACAAGAAATCTACAAAAACCCTAAAACATAAGAAATTAAAACAAATCCTACAATGATTGAAATTGCATAAACAACCCTAAAACATAAGATCATACCTGTTACAGCATTTTTGACTAATCGACAGCACCAATCTGAGTTTCTTTGCAATCATAACTTATAACTTTTCGTGCTGCCAAGTTAATTGCCTTCTCCCTCTCTTGTAATCATATTTTGGTATGATCTAAATATGGGTTAAATATATGCCTAGATTATTAAGCTTCCCTGAAGTTTTTAGATTGTTTTGAGTACCGTCACACTTTTACCAATTTCTGTTGCTTCAAAAGCTAATTTGTTTTACAACAGGTACTTTTGAATAGTATTTACATGAGAGATAAAAATTCAACAAAATTTTGTTTGCGTTGTACATGAATTTTTTTGAGAAGATGTGACTTAAGATACCCTAAAGTTTCTTGGTTCTGCATACTTAATATCATACATTGTATTTTGTATCAAAAAAAATACTTAAGTTTTTTCACTGTTAGAAAAGTGACGATTTGTGTGTTTTTGGACATGGAGGATAAGAAATATCACTCACTGTAATTTCCCCCCCTCAAGTCTTCACCAATCGTCTCTCAAATGAGTTTCTAATTTCAAAATTACTCTTTCTCTTTCTCTCTACATATTACTCTCGTTATCAAGTAACTTATTTCCTCTCCCGTCAATTAATTCTTCTTCTTTCTCTCTTATTTCTCTTTCAAACTTATCAATTTCTTCTTGCATATTGTCCACCCATCCTTCGAACACATCTTTTTCAGTATAACAATTTTATTAATCACCATATTGAGCTTTGGGATTGGAAGATCCTCATGTTTCACACAAACTCATATACTTTGATATCTTGCTCGATAGTTTGGACAGCAAAAAAAAAGTCTCCTGTAGTTCATCTATTATCCATGCTATTTTCATGTTTTTGAAGATCGCTTGCAATAGTAAACCCTCGTCTCTTTTCTCTTCCACCATATTCATAGCTTGAAGCTAGCACTTGAAACCCTAGAACTTGATTCATAATTCTTGCCAATGAATTTAGGATGAAAGACTGAATTTGTGGTTTAGCGTTTGAGATTTTAATGAAGAGAATTTTTTAAATAGAGGAGAATGAATTTGGGATTATTAATCTATCTAATCATACTCCCTTTAAAAGTACGAGAGTTTGAGAAAAAAAAATCTGATGGTCAATATTAACCTTACTTTTTTCTGTACTATTACATTATTATCTTAATCTATTCTAATTATCATATCTTCTTTGAAGTGGTAATCTAAATCAATTTATCCTATTCATAATAAGACTTAACATATTATTGGATTAAATGAGATACTGTTTGAAATTCACCTTTTGAACATAGTAAAACACTCTCTTCTCTTTCTTCCACCATATCATAGCTATGAAGCAGCACTTTAACCCGTAGAACTCGATTTCATTATTCTTGCAATGAATTAGGATGAAGGATATGAATGTGGGGGTTAGGTTTTGAGATTTAATGAGAGATTTTTAAATTAAAAGGAGTAACTTGGTGAGTATTAGTTAATCTATCTAACTATAATATATATATATATATATATATATATATATATCATATATATATCATATACTTAGGTATACTTATATATCATCACTCCCTTTTAAAAAATACGGGGGGAAATCTTTCTAGGGTTTAGTATTACCTCCTTACTTTTTTAAAATATTATATTGTTATTCTTATTTTATTTTCTAATTTTTTTTATATTCTTTGAATTATAATTAAGATTTTGGAATTTATCATTCCATATAAGACTTAACATGTTATTGGATAAAGGTTGATATGTTTGATATAATTTAATTCTTTAACTTAAGTTAGTTTGCAGAAAAATCTAAAAATATTGTTAGCCAACACCTAAAGTTTTTGGACCTTGTACAAAAATAACCTCTAAGGTTTTAAAATTAAAAATACCCCCTATAAATTCAAATTTTTATTTAAAAAATTATAATTTTACTTATTTCATTCGGATGAAAGTTAAAAATATATGCCCCTAACTAAAAATGAAAGTTTTGACATTGGAGAAGTATCTTGTAACGTTTTAAAAAAAAAATATTAAAAACACTCCTAAAATTCAAAGATTTTGTAAAACCAATACCTTGAAAATTTAAACCTCATAAACACACCAAAAACCTACAATAACACAAAACCCCCTAATATTTATGGAATTTGTAATAAAACTCGTAAACGATTTTTATAAATTGAAAGCATAAAAACTCTCAAGGATCGTAAAATTTATAAAGATCCGTATATATTTCTAACCTAACAGTACATTAGGAAATATATGAGTACAAATATCCCCTATATAACAGTTTATAAATTGTATTAGAAAACACCATTAAAGTTTTAAAAAAAACTATAAACAAATTACTTAAAAATTCGAATTCACAAACACACTCTTGGAATTTCAAACTCATTTAGTAAATAAAAACTATAGGAATTATAAATAGTCTAGTAAACAATTTACAATCTCTAGAAAAAACCTATACAGGTTTAAACAAAAGACAAAAAACCCCTAATATTCATTAATTTACAAAAAAACACCATTTAGAATTTATAACCTATAGGACACACTTAAATAAATATACAAAATTACTCAGCAACCCCTAAAGAATAAAAAAATTTCGAAAAAATATCATACTCCCTTTAAAGTATAGGTTTAGGAAAAAACTTTTCATAGTCAATATTACCCCATAAACTTTTTTAAAAAGAAACATACTACTTTAAAATCTATCAGATTTGAAATTTACCAAAAAAAAAACAAACTTTAAGTTTAGTACATTTGCAAATTTACCCCCTTAAAGTTTAAAATTTTTGCATGATTTATTATTAGTTCCTTGATTTAAAATATAATTTTTAATAGTTAGTATATTTGTTAAATTATAAAAGTTTAGGGTGGTTTTTTAACAATTTTAAAAAACTTTGAGGGTATTCCTTTTATAGGTTTTTTTAAATTTTTATTGTGTTTTTAAGATGTAATGCCCATAATACATCAATAATGATGTATTGATTAGTAAATCGTTCTTAAGATGTATTTAGGCCTATAGTTAAGTATGACATCACTATTACTAGATAGTATAGTTTATACATGCAAAAAATTTCAAACAATTATACATGGAAAAGGTTTTTAACTTTAATGTACTATTTTTATAAATTATTTTTAATTGGTGAACCACCATATAATTTTAGTTGCGGTCATTATAATTTAATACGGTTTAATCAATTGATATATAGACCATAATTACTTTACTTTCTCGCATGACTCCAATATTTAGCCCACTTTAAAGCTTTAAATTACTTTTAAATGCATTTATTTATTTATCCAACAAGATTAATACAATTTTAATTCCTAATTTTTTGCTTGGATTATTTATTTTTTATAGTTTCGGCCTATATCAAATTAGGAACTTAAAAAATAATTATTTATGCTTAATTTAGAATGATTATAGTGGTCACTCACTGTGAATTTTATGGAGATATATACTTTACCTTTCTATAGCTTTTTGCACTGTCCATGTGATGATCACATTTTTATTACAAATTTTATACCCTCCATATCTATTCTTATGAATAATATACCACCTAATAACTGTTTTTATCTTTAATACCAAGTTAGATGAAGAATAAATCTCAACTTCCCATCTCTCAAAAAAACCCATTGATAAATGACAGCAAATGATTCAAGAAGCCAAAGTGAAATTTTCGAATTTTAAGCAAAAAGATTTACCAAGCCGGGAAACAGAGACCGGATGCAAAGCAGATTGGATTTTTATGCCAAAGTTTGGAATGAAAGGGACTTGAATGCAAAATGTGCTGGATTTTAATGAATCGATGGACGGCCTTGCTTCATTGCTGCAACTTGAGTTGGGCCGTTTACATACATGGCCGGTTGTTTTTTTATTGCTTGGACTTATAGAATTGTGCAATCATGACTTGCATTGGGCCTTGGAATTTCACTCAAATGAAATGAAAACAATACTTGGAGTTGGCTTTTGAAACGAAAAAATCACGAGTTGTTGCAGCTCTTCATCAATTTTGATTTCAAATGCAAACCGCGACATTAGTTGCTGCAACTTGGAGTACATTTTATGGGCGAACATTGCTACTACAAATTGGATTTTTAATTTTCTTTGAAAATCAAATAAAATCAAGGTGGAGGATGTTACTTGGAGCTCAAGACAATCCAATGGCTCCTATTCATTGAAGGTTACTATAAATATGGGTACGGAGAGTGCAAGGGGGGGTAAGGTACGACTTGTGAAAATTTTATAAACTTCCTTTTTGGAGAGTAGCGGCACTCTTAAGAGAAGTCTTCCCAAAATTTGGTAACTTTAGTGCAATCTTAATAAAAAAATTTTTTCCTCTTTAAATTTTGTCTTTCTCCTCTTGTGGAATGATGAGGATGGAGATGAAGAACAATTTGAAGGTTGCATTTTCTTTTCTCTTTTATTTTTTTTTAGTAATTTCTTTTATTATTGCTTCATTAGTTAGATTGTAATTCATGCTTGTAGTGTAAATTTACTTTCTTGTCTTTTTATTTTTCTTGCCACTTTAAATTGTAGGTAGATTTATTTTTCTTGCATTAATTTCTGTAATTTTATTTTGTAGTTTAGGATTTTATTTTCTTTGTAATTTTAGATTTATTCTGTTCATTAGTTTAGATTTCTCTTTTCTTTTAATTTTGTAATAGTTCTTTTTCTTGTTTATTGTCTTAAGATGTGAATTTAATTCTTGTAGGGAAGTTTAGAATTATATGAACGTCTAATTTCCTTTTATATTGTATGAATTATCTCTCTCCTGTACTTGAAAAATGTTCATGTTAGGATAATCAACGGTAGAGAACTAATTCGTAGAAGAAGGAATTGATAACTATTGTTATCTTAATGGTTGATAGGTTATGCTTATGAATCTAGGATTATTATCTGATTGTTGTTCTTATCGATGAATAGTATTATTAGCTTAGATGTAATTTGATAGGTTACAACTTTCTTAAATGGTTTGATAATCTATGCCTTACATTAAATCTTAAGTTGAAATATGATAAAAGAGAATAGTTTATATTGGTTTGTAATTGAAATTGGGTTTAGTTGATTATATCCTAGATTTCTTACCTCTTTTGATCATTCATTCTTAACTTTCTTTAAATTTTCCTTTCATTCTTAGTTGTTATTTCTCTGATTTTATTAATTCTATTTCTTGCCTGTATGATTTCAATTTATTCCTTTAATTCTTCCCTCGTCTCCTCTAAAAATTCAATTTATTACCCTTGCCATATAAATCAAAATAACCACTCATACAATCACACTTATTCTTTATTTCCTTAATTGTCACGCACCAAAATCATATAAGCAACCAAGCCTTTAATAATCTCTTAAAATCACTGTTCTTGTGGGATCGATATCTTTTATATACTATAACTGGGATTATTTGTTGCACCTTGCAATTTGGTACATAATTATGCTAGCGATCACCATGTTACTATTTTATCATTAGTTATTTATTTGACATATTTATTATTATTTTTTCTTTGTAAGAATTTTCTTCTTTTGACTTTTGGTTATGTAATCACTCATGTCAACTATTCTAGCATAGACAGAACCTCATTCTAAATGGACTTCAACTAATGTTTGCAAAACTGAAGTAATATTACTATTGTTACTATGGTATATATATATATATTTTTTCAGAGATAATCATGTCTACATTTTTTAAATAAAAAAAATATCATCTAAATCTGATATGATAAAATAAAATTGAGGTCAATCGAGTGACTAGCCGAAAGGAAGGGACTTACATCAGTCATAAATGTGAATATAAGGATAAATAGGAAAGTAATGGCATTGGCTATAATTGTATTATCAATAGCAAAACTATAATGTAAAGTTAAACCTATTCTGTGGGAGCCCAACTAATGGCTATTAAGCCATTGAAGGTTCCATATATACTTATATTTTATTAAAAAGGTATATAATCTATATAATGAACGTCGAATTTAATCAAATAGTAATATCATTGTTATGAGGAACATTACAAAGATGTTTAGAGACTAACATGTATGATATTAAGATTTCAGGACGAATATCTCTATAACCTATTTATATAAGCACACCCCTTTGTCACTATTCTGTTTATTTTTCTTCCTCGCTTATTTCCACCAATTTGATGTCACACTCGAAGAGAAATAGAATTTATGTCGGCGAGCGTCTTTCTTTCCACTCTATCTCTGCGATCTCATATTTTTTAATTAGTTTCTTTAATTCTCTTTTTAATAATTTATTGGGATCCATTTCATGCTTCATTCCCCTGTGGAGTTCTTGTTTAGATTCAATTTTAAATTATTATTTTACTTTTAATGTATTTTTGACATATTTATGGGTCAATATAATCACCAGACCGTTTAGGTCTTCCGGTCATTTCATATTTTGGAATTAAAACAGGTTTTATTTAGGAGAAATTTTTAAAAGATCATTTTAAAATATATTTTAGCAAATCGACTGTTTTACATAATAATTAACAATTGACTTATTTTTTCGCCCACACCATCAAAGGACTGGCAATTAAAGAGGTCAATGTTTGTATAAAAATCATTTTTAAAATACACGGAGACTAATAGTCCCGTGTCAATTAGAGAACATTAATCACAAAGTAAATTAAAGAGAAAAATACACGAGACTTACCACTCTTGCGTAATTTTGCAGGTCGAGAACCAGAAAATATATGCAGACTACTATATATGTCCTAATTATAATATAATTGCTCCAGGAAATAAGTTTATAATAGCAATTCCATTATATTGTTTGGGGTAAGAATTGATAGGACATTGCATCAAAAGATATTTTATATATTTAAAGTACACTAGCAAAAAATATATCATAATCTCCCTACTCTAATTTGCCCCAAGAAAATAATTATTCATACTTTCAGTTTTACTTCATATGGTACGGAGGAATGGGCTATAAATTGAATGAGAATATTAGATTAACATTAAATATGAGTAAAACCACAACTAAGTTAATATGAATATGAGTCAAAACAGGACAACTAAAGATTTAATTGGACATATTGCAAATAAATTCATATAAAAAATTCCTTGCCGATTGATGATCACACATCTTTTAAAGACTTCAAGATTCTAATTAAACAAAGATATTGTTACTACTAATCAATGGTGTTTATAACCGCCAAATAGTTTAATCATTGTCTGGCGACAGTCTGGATTGAAGGAAATAATATAAATATTTTATTTAAAGAGAGATTATTGTGGGACAATTATTTCGCCAAAAAAACTTTATTTTCCTCTTTTTTTTTATTTATTTTTTATTTAATTTAAATTAAACATGATATCTTGTTTACCACGTTTGATCTACTAATAAACAAAGATATTTTTATTCTATTTTAACATGCCACATGATATGTGATCACGTTATAGATGCAATCAGTGTACTATACATCTAATCAATCACTAAATGTATTTTTTATTCAAATATTGAATTTTTAGCTCTATGTCTAATATGTTTGATCCATTGTTACATTCAATAATTTAATTAAAAAATTTCTCTAAATAAAATTATAAATGTTATTTAAAAATTACCACGTGCATTGCACGTACAACCTGCTAACTAGTATATATATACTATATATATATATATATAATTAATATATATATATATATAATATATATATACTATATATATATATATATATATATATATATATATGTTTGTGGAAAATTTGTAGTAAATTGAAAGAAAATTATTGTATTTTCTTTTATCTCAGTTACAATTGGTATTTCCTGAATTACAAAAGGAGAGAGAATTGATTTGGGATTCTCCCATTTGTTAATCTGTTCTTCACGTTGGCGATGAATGCCTCCCCGACATGCTCGCGTCGAGTTATGCTTCTCGTTGACGATCTGACGTCTTGTTTCACTGAGAACATGATCTTCTCCTCACAGATTTGACGTGTGGAACTCTGAACGAGTTTAACTCTTAGAAAGAGTTGATTTAACGAAAAGTCGGTTATAGCCAAGGATGGAAGAAGATCTTGTTGCGATCTCCAAAGCTCCAAGCCGAATGATGAAGATCTCTTTTCGTGCCAAGAATTCCACCGACCCAACCTGAACTGAATTGATTTAGTTATTTATAGGGATTTAAGGGGTGTAGACCAATCTCCTTAATTCGCTGCCTAAGTGCGGCTAATGGATTTAACCGCCACTTAAATCACTCCTGAGTGAGGTTGTGATCCCCCTCAGATCGTAGGTGAAACGGGTTTTGAAACCGTTCAGCTCGTTTTGAACGAGTCAAACGCAAATCTGTGTTCTGATTGCGAATCTGCGTCAAACGCAATGCCTAAAAGCTTTGAACGCAACATCCGGAGCTCGGAGACGCCAGCGTTTGGAAGCTCACTTGCAGCGATTTTAAGAGCTGCCGTTTGTGGCAGCGATCTGAGCTGCTGTTTACAGCAATTTGGGAAGCTGCGTTTGTACGATTTAAAGAGCTGCCAGGTTCGGTGGCCGGATCTGGCGACTGCGTTTGTAGCTTTTGGCCAGCTCCGTTTGTTAACTTTAGAGTGCATTGAGCTGCGTTTCATGGCTATAAACGCCGACGCAATCTTTGATGCTCGTACGCGGGGACGGACTTTCACGTCTTGGATTTTGAAGAGACCGTCGATTTGTCAGTCTCCTTCGATCGAGTAGTTTTGCAAAGATAGTCATTTTGTAATCTTTACTTTAGCTCTTTTATATGCCAAGAGTCGTCAGGATTGTAACTCTCGAATCGTTTTGATTGTGAGGCTTGTTAAACTAGAGGCTCTTCGGTTTGTCCAGTGAGGTCAGTCAGATTGTAACCTTCAGCGATCTACGTGAAAGTCTTCGAATTGTAGCCTCTCTGGACAGTCGTCAGCTTTATTCCATCATCGGGTTTGATTGGGGATAACTATCTATTTGATTTTAGACAGCCGTACGAATATATATATATATAATATATAATATATGAAAATAGGGATGCTTGCGGTACAAGCCACAAAAAGTTACGCTTGGTAGTGAGGTGTCAAATCCCCACTTCCACTCATTTAAATATGCGGAACAAATTCACGATGGGGTACGTGACGGTTGGATAGGATGTGACACCATCGACTACCAAGCCCATAAAATTTGTGCTTGGTACCAAGCATACCCATACTCTGTCTCTCTCTCTAATACTATAATTTATTTATTATATATATATATATTATATATATATATATATATATATATATATATATATATATATACCAAAATTAGATCCACGGGGTCAGCTTGCTCGTGGTCCTTATGGATCAAGCGGGCTGCGTCCCGCATCTAGCCTGGGGCTTTGACCAAGCTTCATCCCGCAGCCCACGCCATCCCGACCAGGTAAAGCCCAAGCGGGTTGCTTGTTCGGCATCTGGCTGTGTGGTTGACCTGCTTGTCCTACGGCCCACCCGCCAACCAGGGCAAAGGCCAAGCCGAACCCCAAAGAGGGGGGCAGAGCAATGCGAATTTTGGTTGACCCGGCCCAGAGCCCACCCCTACAAGAACATACCATCCAATCATCTCTTTCGAATTTTGCATCAAAGCCATGATTTTGAAGACTACAGCCGAGCTGAGCCCTCGGAGAATTTTGTCAATATCCTTGGTAAGATTAGAACAACAGTTTACAACAATTTATAAGATATTAAGACAAAGCCAAATGAAAAGCTATTATATTCATCAGTAGTTTTGCACACAACCAAAATATTTACATTCCAACACCAGCTCAACACTCATCACCATCACCACTGAACAAATCTACGAAAAAGCGCATTGGAAAAGAACTTTTCAAAATGAAAAAAAAACAACCACAACGAAAAACAAAACCACATAACTAGACAAATGTTCTAAAAAATGACGCCAGGAATGAGCAAATTTCTTTATTTATATCATCAGAATCAAGAAACCTGGAGGGCTTTTCCATGCACCTTGGATTCCGCACCCTCGCACGCTGTTAACGTCTGATGGCTAGTAAACCGCTCTTCCGTTGCTATCGTACGGCCGCGCATACCCCGCGCTGTTATCGTACGCCCCCTGGCCCACCACAGGCGCAGCGTACCCGCGCTAATCTCAAACCGCGCGCCTGACCCTAACCCTCCGTTTTTTCCGTACGGCCGCCGTGAGTCTTTCGCAGTGCTTGCGGTGTCGCCTCCGACGAGTACACCGCCGCCGTTGTATCATACGTCGCCGTCGCCCTGCGTACGGGCCCCACCATCCTCTGCAGCGTAGTGTAGTAGGTCTTCCTGGGACGGCGTTTCGCAGGGGGAATCTCCCAGCGTTCGCGAACTAAGTACAGATCCCGTCGCCGCCCCATGAACGAAGAGAATCTCGTCGGCGAGCACGCTCACGATGATTGATTTGCCAGCTTACGCGCGGCGGTGCCTAGAGGGCGCGGCGAGCTGTGACGGCGCTGGACGGTGCCTTCTCTTGGACTGGAGGAGGAGCGTAGTAGTCAGCAGGGAGGATAAGACCTTGCTAGGTTTCATCGCCTCCCATTTGCGCCTGCATTGAGTTCATTTTGCTTGTTGTGCCTGCTGCTGCTGCTGCCAATTGCCTTGCCTGTTCTCAGCAATTCTGAAGCCTCTGCAGCTCCTTTAACTGCATCTGCGACTCCGCCGGCGACGGAACTACCGCCTTCACCTCCGATCTCGGCGGTGCCATCTCGATCCCCGGCCTTCTCCGTCGCCGATCCTTCAACCTCTCCGCCGCTCCAGACCAAAGAGGTAGTCCGCGCCCGTCCTCGGCGTAAACCGCGTCACCGCCGGCGGCGGGATCGGCAAAACTCGCCCGATCCTGGACTGCCCTTCCCCATCGCAGCAAAACAGGAACAACCTAAGCCTAGGATTCGGCTTCGATCCATCCGATGAAGGCGATCGTACTGATCAATTCAATGTGCTCAACGTCCTCATCGTTCGTAACCGAGATTCAAAGAGTCGAAGATCCTTCACCTGGAAGGCTTGATACTTGAAGGATGACGTCTCGGAACCTAGAGAGCCCTGAGAGTTTCCCATGATCTCGAGTACCGAACCGCAGTCGCCTCAACGGCGAGGATCTGGTGTCGCCGCCGCGTAGGAGAGGCTGCGTTGTCTGTGAGCGCGAGGCTGGAATGCCGACCGCCGTAGCCTGCACAGGAGCTTGACACGTGGATGAGACAGAGGCGGTGCTCGTCCCAGGCCGCGGCGGCGACAGCGACGGCGACTGCGGGGTCACACTCGATCTCACGGGAACGAGGGGACGAGTCGCCGGATTCGGGGTACGACGAGTAGGCGTAGTTCTCCATCGAATACTAGGGTTAGGGTTTTGAGATATTTATGGTAATTTTCTTTCGAATTTTTGGGGAATTTTTTTTGTTGGTGATGATAGAGATGGAGAAGGAAAGCTCGAAGCTGTGATTTATACAGCGGCGATGGCTTCTGATTTAGGATCTGCTGCGACTGGTCGTACCATTTCTTTTGTTCATCTGGACACGCGTCATCTCCGTGGACGTTGCTGATGACTTGTTTATGGTGGTATTTGCAGGGGATTTGGCTAGGATACGGGGACTGGTGCCAGGTGGAGACGGGGCTGGTGGGGCCCTAGGAGGGACTTTCCACGATGAGCGGTATCGTGGTCCTGCGAATAGTACTGAAAGTAGGAAATCTTGGTGGGGGGTGAGGAATTGGTTGCAATATTTCGGGTTATGTTGTGCCGGCGGTGCATCGGAACGGATACCAAAAGAGAAGAGACTGCGCATAGCATGGCCATGACTAATGAGGATCCCATGTGACGGCCAGCTGGTAAATTTGTACCGAAAACAATATAATAATAGGGGATTTCCTGCTTACAATTGATCGCATCGAGGTGGATGTGCCACGTGGATCACAAGTGGATGCCAGCTGGGATTTCATAACCCCCAATTTGTTTACTACGGGTAAATCACTCTTATGAGTAAGCATACACTACTTTTGATTAATGCACTGATAGTATTTATATACCCAAGTTAGCATTTATATATTTCCAGTTGTTTTTAGCTTACTTATACACCCTAAAATTTATTAAAAAATTTTACTTTAATGCCTTCAGTTATGTAAACATGAAAATCTCTCCCCAAAATTCTCAAGCAATAATTACATGCTAATTTTACAATATTTTAACTTTTAATATACGTTAAATTTATCGTTAAAACTAACGCCATGCTATTTTAAATTTTCCCTAATTTTTTTTTTTTCAAAATGGAATTACTTGTAGTATGTCTAATAAAAAACCACCTATGTAAGTTATCATCCATGAAAAAACAAATTCCTTTATTTCTTGCAACAACAGCTCTTTACCCTTTTACTTACTTGAAGTTTATGTCAGACATAGTTTTTGGTATGGTGAGCTTGCAATAAGCTAGCTATATATAAATGTGATGTAGTTGGACTTTATACCAAAGAAAGGTCCGAATTTTAAATCTTAAGCTAACTATTCTTTACTTTTCTGTAATTTGAACCTATTGGTCTCTTCCCCTTCACTCCCAAGGTGAAAAAGAAAAATTCCTCAAGGACCCAAAATATGGGACCAATAGAGGGGACAAGTGAGTTGTCTCCCACCTATTGGATAATGAGTTGGTCATCATTAATGATGGCCAACTCATTATCCAATAGGAGGGAGACATCTCACTTGTCTCCTCTATTGGTCTCATATTTTGGGTCCCTGTAGCAAAGCTCGGTGGAAAAGTATCAAAATCAAGTTTTCTTTTGAAAGTTTTGTTAATTTATTTATTGCTGAAGTTTGAAATATTGCAACATGACGCTTAATTATCAAATAAAAATAGGGTCGCATCATGCACTAATTCCTTCCAAATTAAGTATAATCTTGTTTAAGAAAAGCATTGCTTACTCCGTCGTCTTTTATCTTATTTGACTAATAACAGAAAATTATAGGACAGTTAAGTTTCTATATTTTAATTTTCCATGTCCTTTCGTTCCTTCATTCTCAGCACCATTGCATCCATCATACAATTCCCAACCCTTCACGCAAATTTAACTTACTTGCTTTTATTTTATCTTTTTTGATATAGTGGCAAATGATTATGCGTACATTAAGTTTTCCACAATTTGATTATTTTATCAACTCTCAACGACTAAGGATCACATTTGGATTGAGGTATGATAAATTATATGTTCTTGCATCTTATTGTATCTTATTATTTTTTTTTTTTAGCGTAAGGAGGGGTTAGTCACCTAAAACTTAAAATTAAAATTGGGATATTTTGTGGGATAAATTTTTAAGGTGTTAGTCACATAAAACTAAAATTAGAACAAAATTTTACCGTGTTAGTCAAGTAGAACTCTAACAAAACTAGAATTGGGGTAATGGTACAAAATTATCCTACTTTTTTTTATTTTTCTATACAAAAATGAGAGTTCTAGTCTCTCAAATTATTTCAAGTTTTTGCTTGGAACTAGGTGGTAAAAAACTGGAACTTGTTGAAATCTAAAAGTCATTTTGTGGAAACCTAAAAGATAAAATGAATGTGGACATTACATTGAATGTGGAATATTAATTAGTGACTTTTCATTAATCCAAATGTCCTTTGGACATTACATTGAATGTGGAATATTAATTAGTGACTTTTCATTAATCCAAATGTCCTTTTATTTTCCACAATGTATCTATAAATTGGACCACATTAATTAGTGACTTTTCATTAATCCAAATGTCCTTTTATTTTCCACAATGTATCTATAAATTGGACCACGTATGGAAAAAGTATGATGAATAAAAATGATTACAATTTCTCTTCTTCTCTTGTCTCTTATCTATCTCTTGTTTCATTTCTTTAGTATATTACAACACGTTATCAGCACGAACTCTAACCAACTGAATATGTTTTTGATGCCATCAACGACTCCCAAATCCCCAATCACTGATCGAAGATAGATCCGGCAAGCGTCGGGCCTCGTGTTCGAATTGCTGTATGGTGCGGTTCCTGTAGTTGGCGCCATCTGGATTGTTCTGTAAGTATCTGTATTTTTAAAACCTTTCGAGTTCATTGATAGCGTGAATAATTTTTTTGAGTTAGTGAATATTCTTAGTTTATGATGCTATGATCTGAACTCAAATAAGTCTATATTTGAAGATTCCATCGACTATCGACACGAAAAGATCTATTGACCTGTGTGAACTATAAAAAAATCCTAGAGCACTAACTAATAAAGATTAATACTTGATACTGCTCAATTGGATAAATTTATAGTAAAGAAGCTTACTTTCTTGGGTAAGTTGAAAATATAAAATTTTGGATATATTTGACGGGCTATTTTATAGTATTTGTTCAACTTAGTAGTTCTATGATTGATATTGCTTATGTTCTAATTTTCTCCTGGCGGTGATTGTCCCCGTATAGTTAAATGTCTACTATGCTTGTTGTGCCTAATCCGAGGTGGATATATACCGAATTAGATGGTCTACTGCTACAACCTCTTGTAGCTGTTATCTTGGTCCTCAACTAATTTTTGTCAAATGAAACCATCTAATTAATTATTGCTTTCAGCAACCTTTTTCGCTCTCTTACCCTCTTACTTTAATTCAAAGTTTAAACATATTTTGAAGTTTGTTATCTTCTGTTTTGTTCTAACTTTCTTGCTTGATACCCATGTAATTGGTTAAGCTGCATAATAATTTAAGCTGCATAAGAGAAAAACATAAAAAGGAAGAGGATGCATTACAGAATTCTTTTAATTTCTTATTACCAACTCTGTGCATGGCACATTTATATCGGAAAAAGGAATATTTTTTTTACTTTGTCTTGGTTGACGTGAGATGGAGTTGTTAAGATAGGTTGATGTAAATTGTTTTCAAACAAAACCATCTTTTAGATGAAGTGGTTACTCTCAGCTCTTATTGCATTTTAAGGTGAAAAAGCAATGACTAGAAGCTCTTATATTATCTGCTGTTTCTCAAAAGTTTGAGTTTTTTTATTGCTAAGAGATAGCACAAATATCATATAGGATTGCATGATTTGCAGGAGATAGTTGCATGAGTATGACCTGAGAAATCACAGTGCCTCTATGCCTTATACAATATTAGTTTCTATTCAAAATTGCCTTAGTGGTGTTTTGAATATGGCAACTTTGAGTTTAGAAGAAAGGATAGCACAAACTGGTTATGCCTTTATTTAATTTCTACTTGCTTGAGTTTGTGATGGTCATTGATCATCAGAGCATTAAAAATTTTGTGTGAATTTTAATATCAGACTAGTTTGCCAGAAGCAAACATTTAAAAGATAACCTTTATGAAGATCTTTAGAAAAATGAGCTTGATGATTTTGGTGATTATGTGTGATCTTATTACAATATGAATATTTCTAATACACTAATCTTGCATCCCCATGATTAGTGCGCTGTGATATATGATAGTAATTATTACTTGTCTTTGGCCTCAAACGTTCATTTTTACTGGACACCCTTATGATTTTCGCACAATTAAATCTCTTGATTCTTTAAGTATCTTTGTTCAGAAGGCAAACACTTTAAATTTTCTCTCTATCAATTTAAGACGTGAAAAAGTATTTACTTTTTCTGGGCAATCCCTGAAGGATCGTTTTGATCTATGGAAGCCTATAATCTTCCCTTAAGTACAACTGGCAGACTGAATTAGTACTTTTTGAATTTTAAATACATGACTAAATATGATTCAGCTCTGTACCATATTATCTAGCAGCTGAAACTCTGTAAGCAGAACAGTACAGACAATGACAAAATTGATCGAAAAGTTTTTTTCCTCATTCCACGCAAATAATATTGTACTCCAGCAGCAGTACATGATCAAGAATTGCACTTAGCATTCTGAATTGATATCTACATTAGTAGTCGCAGAAAAGCACAACCAATTGTTGATTAGAAATCACAATGTCAAACTAGTTGGCTTACGAGTTGTGTTTGTAGCACATGCTACAATTCAGAAAATTACTTATATGTGTGGACAAGGGGGAGCTATGAACATAGTAGGAGATCATATCCTGTAGCCATTTTTAGATTTTAAATCCTCGATTGAATGCAATTCAACAAGTAACCTTGTACTCTTGCAGTAGTACAAGACTAAAAATAAACTAATCCTGACATTAGTAGTTGTTAAAACACAACCAGCTGTTGTGAGAAACTATAATGCAAGTTTAATTGGTTCACACGTAGTGCCTGAAGCACATGTCATAATTCAAACTAATACTCATAAGCTTGGACGAGGGGAGTTAGTGGACATTGAAGTGGATCTTATCGAGGTGGTCAAGGTAAACTATTTGTTTTTTTTATATTTGGATTATATGCATTTGTCAGACAATTTTAATTTATCTTGAGTTTGCTTTAAACTCATGAGATCATATGTGGCTTTTATTCATATGTGTATAATTTAGAATTTGTTTGACCTAAAATACATCATGTTGCGATGTGTTTAAGATTTAGGGACCCAAATTCTTTTAAATTCTGGCATGAGCAATTGGGTCATCTTGGGCATAATATGATTTGTCGGATTTCCTTAAATTAAATGGGGGCATTCAAACCAAATCCGACCTACTGCATATCACAATTTTCCCCCTTCATCTAATACATGGTGAATAAGCAAAACATTTCCCATCTGCGTATTCTTTATTTGCAGTCCATATTTCTATATCACCACCCTAGCGTACCTCTATTGGGCCTTAGCAAAGATAAGGTACATACATTATTTATGAAACTCCGTCAATAATTTAGTACCTATGGCCCATGTCAGGGGATCAATTTATAATTTGGTACGCTGACTGCATTTTTTTTGAAGATCAATTCTCGACATTAGGGGGAGATTAGCACCCAAAATATAAAAGAATGTCGAGAAATTTCATAAAATGAAAAGAATCTTCATTTTTAGATCCACGTACTAGTAAGCTGAACTAGAAGTTCAGTATAAAATTATCTGCCAAAGATAGGAGTGACTAAGCCCCATATTCATCTTGAGTATATCAACTGATGATTTGGTACGCCAGAAGCATACTGTGCCAGAAGCATATGAAACATGTTAGTGTAAA
Organism: Asparagus officinalis; assembly: GCF_001876935.1. Classification (NCBI taxonomy): domain Eukaryota; kingdom Viridiplantae; phylum Streptophyta; class Magnoliopsida; order Asparagales; family Asparagaceae; genus Asparagus; species Asparagus officinalis. Next base: position 67,914,380 of record NC_033800.1, on the reverse strand, counting down.
AGATAAAAGTCCGCGGTACACTAAATCTATTATAGAAAGACAGTCACTCCCATAACCTCCGGAAGAGGCTTGTCCTGAAGACGAAATCTCCAGTAAATTGCACGTGCACTTGATAATCATAATATTGGAGATGCGGAACGTCCAAATCCAAACGTTAAGGGAAATGTCGAGGATTTGGTTAAAATAAAATAAGCTTTGAAGTGGCCACGAATTTGTGAAAAAGGAGAAATATATAATGGAAATATAAAAGTTGTCGACAACATAGTTGTCTCTACAGTTGCTCTTATTATCTCTGAAAATAATCTGGATCCAGAACCTAAGTCGGTAGCAGAGTGCTTGAAGCACTCGGACTAGGTGAGATGGAAAGTGGCAATTAAGACTGAGCTGAACTCGCTAAAGTATTTTGAACATGTAGTTCATATATCCCTGCAGGATATAAATGGGTCTTCATAAGAAAAATAAATGAGAATTGTAAGGTGGTAAGATATAAAGCGAGATTCATAGCTCAATGGGTTCACGCAGAGACCCGGCATCGATTTAGATGCAAAATATTCTCCTATTAGTGATTGTATTACGTTCCGCAAGTTAATACATATGGCAGAAACTATGAATTTATATATGCAGTTGATGGATGTTGTGACCGCATATTTATATGGGTCACTAGACGCTAATATCTATATGAAAGTCCCTGATGGACTTAAAATCCCTGAATTGAGAGAAAATGAGAATCGCAACATGTATAGCATTAAATTGCAAAGGTCGTTATACGACTTGAAACAGTCAGGTAGAATGTGGTTTAACCGACTGAATAAATTCCTCCTGAAGAGGAGATATGCAAATAATGATATCTACCCTTGTGTGTTTATAGAGAAATCTGAAAATGGCTTCTGTTCATCTCAATCTATGTTGATGATATAAATATTATTGGAACGCACAAGGAGCTTACAGAAGCTAGCTCATGCCTAAAGACGGAGTTTGAAATAAAAGACTTGGGAAAAATCAAATTTTGTCTCGACCTGCAGATCGAGCATGTTTCTAAAGAAATATTGGTATACCAGTCAACCTACCTGAAGAAGGTCATGAAGAGATTTTAAATGAATAAATCTCATGAACTTAGCATACCAATGGTTGTTAGATCCCTTGAAGTGGATAAAGACCCATACAAACCTAAAGAAGATAATGAGGATATTTTAGGACCTGAAGTCCTGTATTTGAGCGCTCTATTGAAGCACTTCTTTGTACCATGCCTGATATTGTATTTGTGTTATACTTGCTAGCAAGAATTAGTGCATCTCCTGGAAGGAGACATTGAAATAACATTAAATATATCCTCTGATATCTTCAAAGTACAAGAGATATTTGTTTATCAAAGTATGACATTGGTGGGCTATATTCTGATGTTGATTATATGACTGATTCCCATATTGTCAAATCTCTGACTGGTCATGTTATTCTCTGTAGTGGTACCATTTTTTTTTGAGGTTTATTAAGCACAATGGTTAATACTTGAAACCACTCAGAGATTGTTCCTCTATACGTCTCCCACGAGAATGTGTATGGTTAAAATCGCTGATAAAACACATTCGATGATCGTGTGGCATATTAAACGAGGATATGACCCCCGATGTCCTTTCTAAGGATAATGTAACTTGTGTTGCATAAATGAGATGTGGAAAATTTTTATCCACTTGCACTCGAAAATAATAATGAAATTAACATAGATAAGTTCGCTCTAAGTCGTGACAATCTAGAAGATTTGATCACCAAATCCCTCAATACATCAACTTTTAATTTTATGGTATCGTGCTTGGCCACCACGGTATGCATAGACTTAAATGTTTGTTGTCTTGAGGAGGAGCAAAAATTATTTTTCAGAATAATCCTGAAGATTAAGCCCTGAAGGCGGTAGCTGTACTCTTTTTCCCTTAGCTAAGTTTTTGTCCCATTGGGTTTTTCTTAGCCAAAGGTTTTTAACGAGGCAGCTAATGCAGCACAAGTTTTGGATCCCGAAGATCTATAGTTATACTCTTTTTTTTCCTTTGCTAAGGTTTTGTCCTACATGGTTTTTCTTAGCGAAAGGTTTTTAATGAGACAACTGATGTAACTGAAATAATGTATGTATGTCATGTACTCTTTTCCTCGACTGGTTTTTTTCCCACTGGGTTTTCCAGCGAGGTTTTTAATGAGGCATTGACATCTCAAAGTAATGTCCAAGGGGGAGTGTTGAAATCTAAAAGTCATTTTGTGGAAACCTAAAAGACAAAATGAATGTGGACATTACATTGAATGTGGAATATTAATTAGTGACTTTTTATTAATCCAAATGTCCTTTTATTTTCCACAATGTATCTATAAATTGGACCATGTATGGAAAAAGTATGATGAATAAAAATGATTACAATTTCTCTTCTTCTCTTGTCTCTGATCTATCTCTTGTTTCATTTCTTTAGTATATTACAACAGAACTCATTTATTTTGCTATTTTTTATTTTTTATTTCTTCTTTTATTTACTTTTTTCCTATTATGGTTATCACCATCATTAGACCATCATTATAATAATAATTATTAATATCTTATAGTCTAACCAAAAGTTATTTAATAGTAAAGAACATTCTTGTAAGCAATTATCAATCAATAATAATAAGTTTAAAATATATAAATAGTATTTATATTTTTAAAATGCATAAATATATATTTCATGATTATAAAAATTTATCTCACGTTATTTTATCAAAATATCCCGTTTCACAAAATTGTTCCTATTTATCCTACTAAAATATCCCACTAGCGAAAAATTATTTCACTTTAACAATTATCCTATTTTACATGAAAATGTCCCAATTGACTTAACACCCTCGTAGTGTAATAAGAAATACGTAATAAACCCGCGTGATCGCATAAAGATACGCTTACTTTTATTATTTAATTTCAAAACCATTTTAACTAGGACTCATGAAATATTGTTGAGAAAGTGACCATTACATTTTTTTTTCCAAAGAAAATGTCATTCCATTTAGTGGTAACTTCACACACATGTCACATAGTTACATCTTAAGTTTAATGTAGACAGATAAATACATATATCTCAAAGAAAATACTATTATATATGTCCGGAAGTTACATGTCAAGAAACCCCTCAGGAATTGGGGCTAAAAACTAGGAAACGTTAAGCAGATAGCAAATTTACCCAACCATCTTAATTAGTGGATTCTGGTGGGGTTGAAACTTCAATAACTTAGCATTAAGATTTGTTTACTCTACTAATAAGAATTAAAAACTACTTAACTCCACGTGAGGCGAGGCATATACTAATCCAACAGCGATAGTTGTCGCTTAGTTGCTTATTTTTACTTTATTTTATTTTTCTTCAAATACATTAGAAATGTCGTGCCATTATTTTTAGTTAGAAAGTAGAAGATTTTGACTCCATTCCCCAGGGTTGAAGAACGCTACTGTTGAGACTTTGACCCTTGATAAACAAAATAAAACAAAACAAAGTTGGCAAATAGCAATTAGCAGACTATTGACAGCTCTCAGCTTTTAATCTATTCACGTGATGGGATATGGGAAACGACTCCAATAAGTATGTTTCAAGTTTTAGACCATGTTCTAATTGAACTGGAGACATAATGATCAATTTGTATAGAGTCAGTAGTTTGTTCTAGGATAAATTAAACTCCCCAAGAACTTTCAATGTTTTTCAGTTAAACCCCAACAACTTCAAAATTACGATGAACCCCCAAATCACTTTTGCATTTTGCAAAAAAAAACCCTACAATTTTTGAGTTTTGTGGATAACCCCTATAAATTAGAACCACAAAACAACATAGAAAGCATTTTGAAAGTTATTGTGGGGTATAGTGTAATTTATCCATGTTAATGCACAGATGCGTAACTTCGGGATTTAGGGCTGATTTTGAATAGCTTAGGGTCCCTTGATCTCCTTTGGTGGTTGATCCCCCGATCAGAGGAGAGTCATGCACATATGCAACACGTTAGAGGACCGGAGTTGGGTTCTCCGGTGATTCCTTCGACGATCAAGTTAGTCATGACCTGAAGGGGATCAAGGAACTGATATAGTAATTCTCTCTAAGTATAGAGAAATTGCATACCTTTGGTCAGTAGATGGTGTGCCTATTTATATTGAGCTTACGAGGGTATTTATGTAATCTCAGCAGAGTCAAGCAGTCGGCTTATTCGGCTGAGACTTCACAGGTGTCGGTTGTGGGTGGAACGAGTCACCCTTGTGATTAATGCGATGGTAACAGAGGGTCCCAAGTGCTGTCGTGGTCCGACGAGTCATTAAGAAATTCGACGTGGTGTAATGATGACTCCGACCGTATATTTAATGTGATGGTGAGTGGTTGTCGGTGAGAGGTTTGAGAATGACCGCCTTTCGTTTCGGCCTTCGAGAAGGGATGTCTTTCATCTCTGCCTGACAAGAAGGGACGCCTTTCGTCTCGACCTGGCTAGAAGGGATGCCTCTCGTCTCAGCCTTCGAGAAGTGACGCCTCTCGTCTCGGCTTGGTGAGAGGGAACTCCTTTCATCTTGGCCCTGCGAGAAGGGAAGCCTCTCGTCTCGACCTAGTAAGAGTTAGAATATAGTCTACTTTAGATAAGTGTTAGTCAGTTAAATGTGATTAACACTTGCTTATAAATGTGGCACAAAAATCCAAAAGATATTGGGGCTTTCCTGCAAAAGCTATTGGGGGTTTAGTTTGATTTTGAAACTTATTAGGGGTTTACCACAAAATGCTAAAAGTTCATGGCGGTTTAGTGTAATTCACCCTTTATTTTACATAAGTAAGGTATGACTGCATCACAGATTCTTTATAGATACAAAATATATTTCATACTTATATATTGTATAATAATGTACGTTAATGTTGTGCTAAAATTCTACAATTTGATATTCTGTTGTAATCGATTTATTGCATAACAGAATGATCATTAAAGATTAAAGATAGTTCTATTTTCATTTATCTAATTAAATTCATTTTTTTAAACCTAATCTTCTTCTTCAATTTTACTTAATTCAACAATGCGAGAAGCTAAAGGATTGAATGAGGATGAGTTAGTTATAGAGTCGGATGAGAGACACATTTTCGATATCTATGTGGAGGATGCTCTAATCTTAAATATCAATTTTTCGAGATGTGTTCTTTTTTTTTACACGAGCAAGGCTACAAAATAGGCCAGCTCTCAATATTGTGGATTTTGACTTTCTTATGTCTTCTGTAGTATTTTGAGCTAAGAATGCCCCTCAAACTCTCGGTCTTGTGTTAGAGATTTAGATAATGTTGCGGATAAAAAATAAACAGTAACGATGAAAAATAAGCACAAAACACCAATTTTGTCTATGCCCATAGGGCACAATTCTCTAGTTCTTTTTTTATAATCAAAGAGAGTACAAGTATAATAGAGCCAAGAAAAAAATAACAACCGATAGAAGGATAATACCCAAAATGATGTCTTTCTCAAGACTAAGGGAGAAACACGATGACTCTTTTTAACGTGAACGTCACTCACTAGACATTCTCACAGCTCCTGCACTGAATGCAAAACCGCACAGTCGCTCTCCAACTCTCGCTCTCTTTCTCTTGAATTTCTTACACTGTATAATTCTCATAGCAAGCCTCAATTTATAGCTTCCCCTTCCTTGACCTCAAAAAAAACATGAACGAATCTTCACCGTATGATTAATTGACTTGTCCAATAAGTAAATCCCTTAATCTACTTATTACCGTAGTTGTACTATTAATAGAGCAAGTAAAATCTTCAATCAATCGATCTCTCAATGTATATTGTCATATATTTAGGCTAACCGACAAGGCATGTATTCAATTACCAGCATATTGTACCCTCTATAATCGATGAAGTTCTTCTTTTCATTTAAAAAAAAACAATTTGAGTAGCTTCTTAAAAAGAAAAGAATTCAGTAATTAAACCAATAGAAGAAATTTAGTAAGAATATTAAATTAACACTTAATTACATGGAAAGCACAAAAAGCTGTCGTTCTGTGAAAGATGACCATAAGTAAGACAGCCGTAAAAGTGATGACATGAGCAGGCATCCAATCATAGCGGAGCGCATAATAAACAAAACAAGAAAAAAGATATTAATTATTAGATTTATAATGTATTTATTTGAGCTTAAGCTCCCTTTTTTTTAGGCCTGTTTGGTTCGTTTCTTTTATTTTTCAAAACCTATTTTTCTCACTTTCATTATTTTTCATCCTTACGAATCTCCCACATCAAACAATAATATGGTGACAACTCATCATCTCATCTCATTTCTTACTTTTAAAAATAAACTAAACACAAGAAATGTGTCGCATTAATCAAGTCATCCAACTCACCTCACCTCATTTTCCTTCACTTTCTACCATCTTTAGAAATTACTCACATCATCCAATTATATGGTGACAACTCATCCCATCTCATTAAAATTTTTCTTCCATCACTTTCCTCCAAAAAATAAGGAAATTGATTTTCCTAAGTATGAGTCACATCATCTAATAATATAATGACAACTTATATTCTCTCATCTATTTTCTTAGTTTTAAGAATGAATCAAACATAAGAAAAGAAACTAAACAATGAAAGTGAAGTAAAACATCAAAAATTACTCATCTTATCCAATAATATGATGACAACTCATTTTCTCCCCCCACTTTATTTTATAGTTTTAACAAACCAAACATCTGAAAGTGAAGAAAAATATCAAAATTTATCTATATTAATTTTTTTTCACCACTTTCTGCATTTTTTTTTAAGAAACAAACATGCCCTTACGCAAGTCAATGAATGTCAGCTGACATAAAGAAAGAAAGAAAGAAAGAGGGCTGTGGAGGTGTGACCGTACAAATGTGAGTCAAACTTGTAGGATGAAACTGCATGAAATTATGGGGAACGTGGGACCCACAAAAGTCACAGGTGGATGATTAACGGGTCCACGTTGCCATGTTGGCCTTAATGGGACAAAAATCACTGTATTATTTTGCAGTCCTCAAGAGTCAAGACTGTTGTTTCTCTTGACCAGGTTGGCTCCCAAGTGCGTTCATTTTTTTTCTTTTTTTTTGTGACTTTAATAAGTGTGATCCCTACCTACATGCGATTATAACATCAATTTTCATGGTATTTGTTTGATATAATGTCACAATGATATCAGAAAGCTAAATCCAAATACGAACATATATCTAGGGGTGAATTTATTGAAATCCCAATAATTTTGAGTCTTTGATTCGAGATGAACATATAACTAGGGGTGGATTTATTGAAGTTCCAAAAGGTTGGGAATTTTAGAGGACCCCCAAAATATTTTGATTATTTATTTAACCTCTATGACAGCGTAAGTCATTATTTTGGGTTCTTAAACAAAGAATATCACATAAACATCGGAAAGTGGTGATTAATAAATGAAAAATCAAAGTGTTTTGGGGATTTACTGGAATTCACAATCTTATCGAGGATTTAGTAAGAGTTTCATAGTTTTTGAAGACCAAGTGTCAAAGGTCAAAACTTACTGGGAATTCAGTGAAATTTGATCTTTACATATATATTCAAGCGGGACATTTTCATGTGAGGTGGGATAATTGTTAAAATTGAATAATTTTTTGCTAGTGAGATATTTTAGTAGGATAAATAAAAACAATTTTACGAAGGGGGGCATTTTGATAAAATAATGTAGGATAAATATTTATAATCATGAAGTATATATTTTGAGGATATAAATACTATTTATGTATTTAAACTTATTATTATTGATTGATAATTGTTTACGAGAATGTTATTTACTATTAAATAACTTTTGGTTAGATTATAAAATATTAAATTATAATATATGTCGTAGCTTTTTTTAAATTATTATAGTACAAGTTTAAAAAATTTTACATTTTTCTTCATTTTCTAATTATTATTATAGTGCAATTCTTTAAAAAATTTCACATTTTCCTTCCTTTTTCGGTCCCCAAGATCTGTTTCCCTTGTCTCTTAATTTTATTGGTTAATAAATTATGGATTGATACAATCTTTACTTTTAAATTAATTATATAATAATAATATTTGGTAAAAAAATAAAATATCATATATAAATAAGAGGAGACGAGATCTGATCTGATGGTATGGTCTAATGATGGTGATGACCATGGTAGGAAAGAAGTAAAAAAATATAAAAAATAAAAAATAATAAAACAAATAGGATTTCTAATTTTGTGCTACCTAGTTCTAAGCTAAAACTTGAAATAATTTGATAGATTAGAAATCTCATTTTTGTAGACATAAATAAAAAAAGGAATGATTTGTACAATTATCCTGTTTTTTTATTTTTCTATACAAAAATGAGAGTTTTAGTCTCTCAAACTATCCCAAGTTTTTGCTTAGAACTAGGTGGTAAAAAACTAAGACTCTTATTTATTTTATTATTTATTATTTATTATATTTTTTCTTTATTTCTTTCTTACTATGGTCATCACCATCGTTAGACCATGCCGTCAGAGCAGATCTCGTCCTCTCTTATTGATCTCTGATATTTTCCTTTTTATTACTAACTATTATAATTATATAATTAATTTAAAAGTAAAGATTATATCAATCCATAACTTATTAAACAATAAATTTGAGAGATGAGGGAAATTAGGAGCAAAAAAAGAAGGAAAATGTGAAAAACTTTTTTTAAACTTGTACTATAATAATAATTAAAAAATAAAAAAGCTACAACATATGAAAATATGCCAATAGTAAAAAAAGTTGGTTTATGCCAATAGCAAAAAATTGGTTTATTTTAACAATTATCCCACTTCGTATGAAAATGTCCGAATTAACTTATTCCCCTAAGTTTAAATGGTATGCTTTTATGGCACCTGAGGTTAGAATACACCCTCTCTAATGTACTATCAATCTATTAAAGCATATCAGAGTATAAAACTATATATAATCTCAATCCTAAGAACAAGCTTAGAGTTTTGATATGATAAATTGATATGTACGATATTTCCTTCTAACTATTCATTACATTAATCTTTAGATGGGCTGCTGCATAAAACTCAAAGTGTATTGACAATCTGATTTTGACATCGGTTGATGCATCATTAATGTAATAGACCGGAGTGTCACCTAGTTTCTAGTAATTATGACTACCTTAATTATTCCAATCTCAAAACCAATATGAATCGAAGAAGGGGGCCACAAGAAAAGCGAGGAGCTTACCCTAATCTAACGGCGTTATGCTAAGTAACATGCTCGTCAATAATTTAACCATGTAAGTAGGAATAAATAATGTGAGCTGGTAAACAGGAGGTGAGCTACTTCTTTACTAGGGACTACTGAAGGTTCGTTATGACAGTTGGATACTAATAATCTTAGGATTAGTTTAAGTAAGAAAAGAACCTAATGGCAGCCTTAATCACGGAAGTTACAGTATTTAATTGCCTTTTCAAAAGCTTGTTAACTTAGTACTAGGTCAAGGGTAGGTATTAAAGCTCCCCTGATCCTAGGCTTTATTAGGTTTCCTAGCCCAACTAATACAAGAATCCAAGTCGACTAATGTTAAGATGTTATTCGGTTAGCTGCAACCATAACTGCAACGTAAGCGCCTCACAAATCACAATCATTGTCGTGTGTAGTTTTCATTGCAGTTGTTTTGTTGGCTTTTAAATTTTCATAATAATTTGTACTTATTGTTATGGTTATCGTTGGAACTGTTTGTTTTGAGGAAGAAATGTTTAAAATTATACAAGGAAGAAATGTTTACAAACGCGACTAGAGTAGAGTCCTACTGTAATTGACCCAAAATGCCCCCGTCACATGGAAACTATATCCTACAACCTTGCAATTGCAATAGACCCAAAATGCTTGCTTTAGTATATAATATAATCTAAATACCTAAAGATCATCCAGCATCAAATACGTCGGGTCTAAAAGTCGGCGCCAGGTGTTTTAAAACCATGCATGCTTGCATTAGTATATAACATAATCTACGACTATGTTGGACTCCGGATTGTTATTACGAGCTGCAACTGCACTTAGCAATTACTGCAAAAAAACCAATCAACTTCAGTTACTCCAAAATGCTCACGGTTACCTGCAACTGTGATATGAATCTCGGGACCCTAATTCAAACCGAGCTCGGGCCCAAATGTATTAAAACTTTGTATGCTATAAGAAATGGGGCTGATCCGATACCCATTTTAGACTTCCATTCGCAATGAAAGCTTTATTAAGATATTTAGGGTGAAAAATGAGATGGTCCCAAGCATCAACAACTCATCACAAAACAAACCACATGCGTGCCCACACCCTGAGGTGAAGGCTGCCGAACTTTTAAGGTGGTTGCATGTGGTCTCGTTCATAAGACAGCACTAGACCTTGGTTCAAATAACCTGCAACTGTCATAACGCAATGATGATCATGTACTCAAATCATATACTCGTACAAATAATTGAAAAGCAAACAACCTACCAAGTCAACGCCAAATTATACACGGATAACCATCATCCGTTACCATTCTTAACTAAAATGTATCATCAAAGATCAGACTCCAAATATTCCTCGCATATCTTTTAGAAATATAATTCTAATACACGTAACAAACATCAACTGTTGCAAGAGCAGAATAATGACTCGAAGAAAATTCTCAGTCATGAGTAGGCGTTACTGATGTTGCAGTTCAAAACTGGGAACTTCCTTTGAATTCAAGCCCCAACAAAAATGTTTCAATTTGCAACCAACAGGCTACAACAAAACACAAATGATCATGTAAACTCTGGCAGAGCTCGCCAATAGGAAAAAAATAATAATAAAAGTACAACAAGCTCTAAAGAATCAACATCTACATAAACTACAAACGAAGTACATAATACATCATACAATTTTTTCAGAAAACAACCTGGGTCAAAGAATCTCTCTCAATATCACATCCCAATGCTATATCATGAAAGAACTTTCCATCATTTGATTGGAAGTAAGAGCACAGATGACTATTTCAATAAATAATGTGTAAATTTCTCAATCTAAAGAAACATTTACCTCTAACGTCGTGTCAGTCGAGATTATCTCTTTCTGGGTAGCGGCCTTAGGGTGATCAAGGCAGTCAAGCCTTATTCTAAGGTGCAAAGGTCTCATGAAGATGAAATCTTGTAAATCTCTACCTGTTTCTAAAAGCAGACTAAGGCAAGCATCGTCATTATTATTTCTCTGACTGGGCTCCTCCTGTACGTTCAAAATCTTCGTTGCTTCTAACGTCGTATCTCTGGAACCTTCTTGTTTATGTAGCTTCAGATAAAGCACCGCAGAAACAACCACCTGAGATGAATCATATAGTTCAACAAATCAAAGTTTCTAAGTACCGTCGCTGATGTGCCTCTCACATCAGTTATGCTACTTTTGGATAATCATGAATTTAAGAATTACATGGTTTTAATTTGGGTTAATTTTGTATAGCCCCCTGCACTACCATCAAATTTAACTTACTACCCCTGTACTTGTATTTTTGTAGATAGATCCCCTGAGTGATTTCTTTAAAAACATTTTCATGGGGTCTATTAGCAACATTAGATTTTCATTCTGGGGGTTTTTAATTTGGGTTAGTGTACTATCACCAAAATTAACTTGCTACCCCAGTAGTTGTATTTTTGTTGATAGATACTGAGTGATTTAAAAAAAAACTTTTTAGGGGGGTTTATTTGCAAAAGTAGATTCACTCAGGGGGGCTATCTGCAACAACAGAACTACAGCAGTAGTAAGTTCGATTTGGCTATAGATTGGGGATCTATCCACAATATCCCCTTTAATTTTGAAGACTATTCCTACAGCCCAAAAGAATGTGCATCCTTTTAACTTTGAAGTGCCTAATGAAACAGAAATATAAGATTGACATACCTCACCAGTTCCAGGACTGAGATTAACCTCACAAGAAAAATGCACTTTGTGCATATCTTGAGATCTTTGATCTATGAACTGATCTTCGAGTTGAGATTCAGACTCGTTGACTGACTTTGAAAATGCAAGGTTATCCAGCTCGTCGAACCACTGTTGGGCAACACCCACCTTGAAAAGGCCACCATAAAGCATCAGCAGAGACGAGACAAAAGAGGTTCATGTTATGAAAAGAAAAGGCTAAGACAAGGTGGATGCACCTTATCTTTATTTGTTTCCACTTCCTCTGAACCTGACAAATCGACAGCAGATCCTCTTACTTGCCGCCAGATACATTCCTCTTCAAGTGGTGCTACAAGTTCAATACCCTTTGGCAAATCCACTTTAACTCGTATATCACATCTCCCTGGGTGATGAAAGTAGATGTCCAACGAGAAGGGCTTTGTTTTTTTTTTTTTTTTTTTGGGGGGGGGGGGGGTGGTTGGTGGGGGGGGGCTCAAACATTTATTATAATTTTAATAGGACACATTTTACGCCTGCGCTGAAATTTCAGTAGATATTATCCATCGATGAAATTAAAAGAGACAAAAAAAGGGGGGGTGTTGCATATATACATCTCAAATCTTCCATATTTGCAAAAGTAGCACCCAAATCTTATACATCGCATTTTTCTACCCCTCACTTATTATGTTAGGGAATTTACTTTATATATTCGCCCAAAATTAGATTTTACAACTCATGACTAATATGCCCTTCATTAGTTAATTAGATCTTGATATGTTTCTAATTGAAAAAAAATAACCCTCAAAACCCATACAACAATCATTGGTTCCCAATTTCTTCTTCTTCTTCTCTTTATACAAAGGAGGGAAAACAGCTCCTTGATCAGGAACACCACTGCCATCCTCTTCTCCCATTATCAATAACCTCTCCTTTCTATCTCCATCCTTAAATCCTCTAACTCCCCCTGTTCCCCTCAACCTCAGTTTGCTGGAGGAGCAGAAGTTTTTGGTGCATCCCCTTCCACCTATGCTGGCCACATCGAATCTCACATCATCTCAACCTCTCACCAAACTTTCCTCCTCAATCGGTCATCGACAAGTTCTTCAAAATCAAGAGAAATTTCTTTATCAAAAGAAAGCTAGGGCTCTTGATTTAAAAAAAGAAAAAGAAAAAGAAAACAAAACGAGTGAGATTTGGGGGTTGAAGGTTTAATTGTGGGAATTAATTGAACCCATGGTTGTTGGGTATTAATTAATAGAGGTAATTTTGGAAATTATGCACTATTCATTTGTATTTAACATAATTATAGAAGCAGTGTTGTCAATGCGCGTGGCGCAATGTAGGGCACAAAGTATCTATACGCGCACATGCGCAAGGCACAACGCAATGCACGCGCCCGAGTGATGCGACGCACACACCGCACACATAATTTTTCAAGGTAGATAATCAAGCACGAAAGGACATGTTTAGAAATTCACATGAAAAATGTTAGGATAAATAATATCTTATTACAAAATCACAATATAAAATCTTAATTTCTTTTAATGCTAACACCCAACATAATAGCGAAGTTCATAATTTTTCAAATCATATGTCAAATCAAGACCGCTATCCAAGCAAAGGATTAGTTATGGTCCTAAATTGAAGACTACTAAAAAGGCTTAATGGATTTATTTTTCTTTTTGGGATATGATTTATCAAGTATAAAGACTCGATTGAAATGTTAATAAACAAAATTTATGAGGGTATGTACTACATGCACTCTGCGCAAAGGCAGTATGTGTGGGAGGCAGAAAAGGCGCTGCATCAGATGTGGGGCACTTTGCCCTCGCCCGCATAGCAAGGGGTCTAAGTACAATTAACCCAATAAATAATTTATGGATTCACATTGAAACTAATGACAGGACAAGGAAATTATACACATACTTGATATCTAAAATTGAACTTTTCTTTTTAAGTAAATCATTATTTAAAAAAATCAAACAGAAGAACACAACTACTGAGGACATGAGAGTTTCCTAATATACCAGGAAGTACAGTGAAGCGGTGATGATGCTCCTTCCAAGGTCTGTGCAAATATTTACTGGGACAGTGCAAAAAGATGTCAATGCAACTACATATACAAACATGAGTGACTAATTATTTGATATCACTGATTGTAAAACCATACTGCAGCAAAAGGACACGCGAAGTGTCATTAACTTTGAAAAAAGGTAATGGGCCACCTCACCTGTTAAAAACTGTCTCAAGAGGGCAAACCAACCAATATGGTAGCCCAAGGACTCTCAAGTCTGAAAACTGAATGTCCAAGGTAGTCCTTGATTCGTCAAGGCATTTTAGTACTCTGTGAGCAGCTTCATAGAAAAGGGTTCAAAAGATAGTGCAGTGTTAATAACACAATGATTATAACTGATGAAAACTATGATAATCACAAAAGAGTAGCCAGTGAACACCTGCATCACAAAATATTGTACAGCCATGGAATTTCACAACTGAGGACATCAAGCCAGCATAAGGGATACCCTCTGCTGAAATACTATTCTGAAGTTGATGTGATAATGAACTTTCAGAATCATTTCCCAACATGTTGACCTTTTCCTCTATCATATGCCCATAATTTTCCAGAATATTTTGTAGTCCTTCATGGATAAGTATATTTTGTAATCAAATATATGACGGAAACTAAAAAAAGAAAGAGCAGCTGAGCACAAACCTCTTGTAACCTTTTTGATCTCCCAGGTATTCATGTCCATGATCCATGACATTTCGAAGCTGAAAATTTGGTCAAAACGGATATGTGACATGTTACAAAATTTAACCTTTATTAATTTCAACTCAGAAAAGACGACAACTCAAATTATACAGAAAGGGAGAAAAGCTCGTGTAAATTGAAATGCAGAAAGCCTGATGAGTTATAGCAGATAAAGCTATTTTCTTGAATTTCTTCCCCTTCTGCAAGGAAGTTAACACTGATAAAATCTGCAGCTTGCTATTTCTCAGGCAGAACGTGAGTCAGATCTCTTGCACATTCTGTCCAGGCGTGCACCTCCTTTTATCCTTGAAGCTGTGTTATTGTAAAACCCAGCCAGCACAAAGACATGGGGTAATTTTGAACTGATGTGGCATGAGGTTAAATGTAATTCCACTGCCATTGTGTGTTCTCAGTGAAAAATAATAATAAACTAGCATGGCAGTTATATATTGTTCATCTCTTTATAAAGAAGGCTGGGAGCGTAAGAGCAGAAAATGACCAAGAAACATACTTTACAATATAAACTAGCATTCACCAGATGGCAAATTGGTTTCTTGATAACATCACAAAGCAGAATAGAAAAGGGGGACTCACATAGCCATCCAAAAAGATAGAACTAGAGGACATTGGCAAGGTGGTGGTTGTTTTGTTCTCGTAGTCTATTTCTATTTGTTTTGACAGTAAGATTACATATAACTGTAGAACAGTATTTTAAAACAGAGACATTCAGTTGCTATACTGTAGCAAGAAAAAATGACTGCAAGCAATACAAATGATAACCACCAAGCAGAGCAGCATGAACCACATGTATATTCACAGATTGAAGGAAAAAGACTAGAAACGACCAAGTAAAAGACACAAGTAAAAGCTTCCAGATAATAAAGTAGATCACCCCAATCACCTTCGGTTAAGAATAATTAGGTCGTTCTCCCCTGACTTCAATAAGTGCCATGGAAGGCTGAGCGAGTCCAAATTGAATTCGTCAGAGATATCATCAACTTTTCTTGCTAAACCAAGTTTATCCAAGATCCAGCTCCATATACCAGTAGTTCTAGAGACAGATACAGGGAACACTGTCTCCAGCATTCTTCTCTCCATATCAGCTCTCCTGATTGCATTATTCTGCAATTTGGGGGGAAAATCAGCAGGATAAGCAAATAAGTCAATAACTACATTTGCAGAACATATAAATAATTAAAAGTTAACATTCCATACAAAAAAGTGTCAAGAATCATGGCAATAATGCTATAGATCCAAAATACACAGATGAGCATGAAAGTTTGTGTACCACGTCAGAGGGGGAAAAACTAGGAATAATGAGTCAGATGAATCGTAAAACTAGTAAAAATGGGATAATTATTTTTAAAGCATCGGCTAAGTAGCCATCACAAGGTTTCATACTACTTGTCACATCAGGATTTTGAACAGTTATACAATAAAACATCAAGTCAAGTACACCAAAAGCGTTAAAATAAATTCATGTCAAGATCAAAGCATAAAAACCCATAATTCCTATTTACTTAACTTCCAACATTATATGGCATAGTGACAAACCAGAATACCTTCTCTGCACACACACACACACACACACACACAGAGAGAGAGAGAGAGAGAGAGAGAGAGAGAGAAGCTTTCAAGCATTACATCTGAAGGTCAACAAGTAATCCTACAAAGCATATGTTTAGAATCTTGCATTAATATGAGAAACCTATGTTAAAGATAAATTTGGACAACATCTGACATCCTGCATTCTAATGGTCTATGCTAGTAACGTCCACAATCTGAAAGATCCCCAATCTAACACCTGCTATAAAGGCGGCCATTACGAATTCTATCAAACCCTGGTAACCTTGTGCAGCTAACGTCCTGAACATGTTAGGTCCCAAAGAGCCCTAACTTGTGCATGCGGCTGGATATAATTAACTTAATGACATTTCAGAGGAAAAAAATACTTGAGCAAATAATATGCAGTGCACGTGACTACCTTTGAACCGAATTGCTAATAAAAGACACCCTTTGAGTAGAGTTACATGGTCTTAAACAGGGAAGTTCTGCTGATTTCCCAAATTTTATCAGAAGAATCAAATTAGCTCGGTTATCGAGGAATATGGACTAAACTCTAATGTGCCACATACCTCAGAATCCACGAAATATAGGCACTCTTCATCACTATCATAGAAAGATGCAGCAGGGCGGAATAACTTGGCTGATTCAAATTCACCATCTTCAAACCCCGGAGAAGAACCAATCTGCAAAAGAAATCTAAATTAACGCCGAACAAATCAATTTAGTAGTGAATTCATCCCATCTGATGCATGGATCCTTATCTAAGCAAAACTGTGAGGAAAAATTCAAGGCCCAGGAACACGGAATTCAACCACAACCAGAATGGAAGAGCGCAAATTGATAAGATTTATTTCCATTAAATCTATAATTCCACCAGGATCTGGCCCTCATGAACCCTACTACCCATGTTACCGATATTACCAAGAAAGCAACCTTTCAGAACTGACATGAATGATCACAACACGCGCCATAAGGGAAAAAAAGACACCCTTCTCAAACACTGACATAAAGAAATATATTTACATGTTCCATATGCTTAGACAAGGTCACATCAAATCTAAGTATATCTGAAACATATTTTTCCAAGTTCACCATGTACTAGCTATCTAATAAATCATTAGTTCTCAGTAACAGGCTGCTAAAAAAATGCAACATTGTCAAAATTTTCACTGGATTTACTACAACCACAATAATAGGCCGCCGTTTCAAACTAATGTCAGTACCATTTTGATCAGAGTTTCTAGTAAAAGAAAGCTTCCTTTAGAATCCAAGCCTCGTCTCAAAATGATCTTTCAATTTATGTCCAGGTCATGTTTCCTCTCTAAGCAGAAGGAAATAACAGGAGAAAGTTAGCCTAGAAAATGAAATAAAATAAATTATTCTTTCAAAATCATAACAAAGAAAATGAAATCAACTTATTTTTTAAAAATATTTTATCTTTTTCATGATGGTAATATTCATGAAGGCATGAAATGGTGGAAATCTGGTCATGGAAGAATGTGCAACAAATTAAGCACAGGATTTTGATATTTTGTTGATTGTTCCACAAATGAGCAGTCATCTACTAGGAAAATTGCCCACTCAAGTAGTCACCTCACATCATTTCTTTTCACATATGGATAGCCAAACACTTCCTGTAAATTTTACTGTATGTCCATTTAAAATATACCAAATTCATGGTAGTCCAAAAATGTAAGCCAACATATCCTATATACAGAAAAACCATCCAAAAAGATACAAAGAAGCTGACACTCACACAATCTAAAACCTTCCCCTTGCCATCAGTAATAATAATCCGGTGATGGTTACTGTCGGAGATGAATAGGCGGTTTCCATCTTCATCTACAGATACACATCCTGGAAAATATGGATACTCACATGATAATGGTTCCAAGAGATTCAACAATTTTTAGTAGTTATCTTTATACAAAAAATTAAACACAATAGAATAGTGTGGACTTTGGATAAGCAAGAATCTACGACTAAGACATTTGTGCTCCATGTATAAGCTACAAAACTTACAATTTACTTTGAATGCAAACTTTTGATTCCGCAAAAAGTGAATCATCTTTAGAGTACATAGAATGCATGTGCATAAAATAATGTTTTCAGAAGCACATAACAAAAGAACAATAATGTGCTCCCATTAGTGCTGTCCTAAATTGCACGGGAAAGGGTACAGATGTGGGTATGGGACATGTTGTAGAAGGTTGGGTAGGGGGACACGGCTGAAACTCATGGAATATATTCATAGTTTTGAGTTGTATATGTAAATGACCCTTTTAAATCGTAAAGGCTAAAACGCAACTTGACCTCTCATCCAACAAGTTACAAAAACATGGATGTGAAGTGTATCGATATATATAATATATATATATATATTATATATATATATATTATATATATTAGATATATATATATATCGAGTGTTTTAAGTTAAACATGCATTGTAAATTTGAGCACAAGTCTGAATAAATATATGCATATATTTAAGGAGTGTCCAAGAAGTATTGGGTACAGGTACGAGTACGGCACGTCCGGCACAGGTACAACTCCATATTACCAAGTACCTAGGTAAAATAGTTAGCTGTCTATAGCAAATTTGAAAGCAACCTCTGACTAAATGTAAAAATCATACACTAAATGGAAAGCAGTCAACCAGTCACCAAGGTAAGGGAACAATCAAAAGAAACATTTTGGTAACAGAACTGATATAGAAGAACCCATACACCACCAGTTTCTGAATCTCAACCATAAACACACATCAGACAAGCAAGCAGAGACACTAGCATTACTAAGAATTGAGGTTAAACATTTTGTTCTCTATATACAAGAAGGAAAGAAATGATTCATTTTACTTTTTCTGGTGAATCAGCCAAAATAATACCAAATAAATCCTGCCAAAATTATGCTGAAATGAACAGAATAATCCATACCGGTCAAAACAAAGACCCTTGCTTCCAACATCTTAAATGACAGCTTACTTAGTTACCAAACTAGATTCAGGTCTTAGCTAACATAGGGAAACCAGAAGCTCAGTTGCTTCTAACATCGCAACAGAAATATCATTATGATGTATAACTTATTAAACACAAACTTGTGGTCTAAATAACTGCAAAAAATTATCTCATTAACAAAAGAAAGAGAAAGAGTACCAGGATAATATAGAAGTAAATTTCTTAAAGCAGATGCAGCGTATGGTTCCTTCATAATTTCGTGTTGTCTCATAACATCACCATTTGCATTATGAAATAAATCTGTGTCATCTTTTTGAGAAACGTCACTTAGAGGTACATCAAGTTCCTCAATTGCTGCAAAGAAATATGTCGATAGTAATATTAGGGATGGGAATAAACATCTCCAAATCCAAACCATCTGATCATGATTGCTTGTCGTCAGCCAAAGGCTAAGAACTACACAATAACGAGTTTTCAACTAACTTGCAACAAGCAAAGGGACATTGAAGACGTATCACATAATAGCATTACATATCATAAAGCAATAAGCAGACACAAAAAGAACACAACATGCAAACTACCTCAAAAGTAAATTATTAAATGAAACATTGTTAAGATCTTAAAGTTATTTGAATAATCTTGCTTGCTAAAGAGTGATTTAAATAGACAAATAAAGCAACTGCAATCAATGAAATGATATTAATAATTTAAAAATTAAAAAAGTAATGTGAAAAGTTGAGAACAAAATGAGAACTTCGCCAGGTAGAAATAAAAGTTTTCATACTATGAATGCAATTTTCATAATCCTATTAGCATGGAGTTTTGCAAACATCCCTCTGATATCAATTTCAGGCTGAATAAAAGTTTCATGTTATGAATACAATCTCCAATCTTGATTGACGGAAAAATATACAAATTGGGAGTATTATGGAGATCAATACTTCCTAACATTGAATCTAGTGTAAAGTATTAGGACAGGAAAATATAACTTATGCATTTTTAGTGCCTAACTCTTTCTAGTTCAGACAGAAACTGCAATATCAGCTTTGGGGTCAAAATTCTACGCTGAAAGTTTATGAATTTCAGAATGTTATCACAAAGTTAAGCAGGGTATTAAAAAAATCATCTGTAGAGATAAAACCAAAACTGCCCAAGGACAAGCAAAAACCAGCATGCTAACAAAAACCAATTTTTTCCCCATCAAGAAATAAAAAGATTAACACCTTTTATGACAATCACAAATGTACGTTTTCTCTGACTTCCAATGAGGAAGAGTAAAGGACTTACCTCTGACAATACCTTCGAGCTCTACACCCAGCTCATGATGAAGCAAACGATTTGTGGAGCCTTCAAATAACAAGCAGGATGGACCATTTGTCATCTGAATACAATTGAAAAAAAATGAAAAGAACCAAAATTATATACAATTTAAAGAGAAAACTCAAATCACAAGTTATGCAATAGCTAAGATAACTTTTTTTTTAAATACACCATGATGTTTTGCTTTCTTTATAGAATGGTGATTGACAGAGGTGCTCTAGCCAGATTATATTTGACTGATGGATAAAATATAAAGAATCAAAACTTCTAGACTTACGAGGAAAATTTAACATGAACAACAGTAATGGAACCTCACCATCAACTTTTCTCCATCCATAATTGAGACAAAGAAGGGCAGCAACTCAACAAAATAAATGGAATTTGCTTACCAGTAATAGGTTCTTTACTAGTTATTTTTATATTTAATTATTAGTTACTGTAATTAGTTATTTTATTTGAAATTTTAGGTTTTACTGGATCCCTTATCCCTTATTGTCATTTTTTAACTAAACAGTATTTTGTAATTTTAAAGATTGCAGGGTTGCTGGCTAGGGAGACTGGGAGAGGACAAGTTGTTAAATCAAAATTATTATTTTTGGAAAGATTTTGTTTCCTCCTCCAGTCGTCTATGGATTAGACTGTGATTTGGAGTGAAATTCATCTTCAGTGTGAAGCCAGATCTAGAGCGTGAAGCTCATACAAAACAAGATGTAAGCAAGTTTGTATAAAGTGGCATATGCACTGTGCATGTGGTCTATGCAGTGTGTGTCTGCAGAACACATGCAGGTGTTTCACATATTGTAACATTCGTTTTGATTAACTGTTTTGTTTTTTTGTTTTGAAGCTTTTTGAAATTGTTTTCTTCTTTCCTTGAGAATCCTAAACTTAAAAAAGAATTTGTTTCAAGTTGTTTAAAAATGAATAAAAAAGAATTCATATTTGAAAGACCCAGGTAGTTATGGTTCCTTTCTCCACTGTTAAAATTTTGAAAAAAATTCTCCTTTCATCATTCTCTAAAATCAGAGATTGTACGTTAGACCTTCACCCAATATTTCAGGAATAAAAAAATAGAAGCTTTATCTGAATACTAACCATTCACTAATTTTGGAGATTTTATTTATGATAATGGAACGCTAGTACACAGTACACTAAAATTTAAACATCCATATCTTAATTCCATTCCTTCACATCCTTGTACCACTTGTGAGGATTTGCAACAACATGCAACTGATCTTTTTAGATAACATCTTTCTACAGTTGGTGCTTTGCTGGCTTGGGGGATAAATAAATATTGAGTTGAAAACATGTATATCTTAATTACACAGTATAATAAAATTTAAACATGCATATCTTAATTCCATTACTACACATCCTTGTACCATTTTTGAGGATTTGCAACAACATGCAACTGATATTTTTAGCTAATATATGTTTTTTGATTGTAGCCTTGCTGGCTTGGGAGATAAATAACTATTTAGTTGAAAACATCACTTTCATCAAGAATTGCGCCTGTTCCCCATATGCGTCAATGAATTGTGATTTGGACGTAAAATCCTTACCCTATCTGAAACCTAATCTGGGGTTGAACCCCATACAAAACAAGTCATGACACCTTCCTATATTTTTCTCTCCTAGTTTTCCCTTTTCCTTTTGTCGCATAGACCTGACCACCTTCCTAAACTCATCCAATTCCCTTCATGAACTTCAGTCCCAAATCTGAATCAAATCTTATCT
This sequence comes from Asparagus officinalis, assembly GCF_001876935.1. Lineage (NCBI taxonomy): Eukaryota > Viridiplantae > Streptophyta > Magnoliopsida > Asparagales > Asparagaceae > Asparagus > Asparagus officinalis. The sequence continues at coordinate 67,892,173 of NC_033800.1, read as the reverse complement.
GAACCAGCCCAAAAAAAAAAAACAAGACTTCATCCTAAACCAACTTTCATCCCTGTTGATATCAGTCTTAAAACTTTAGTTCTTAGACTAAAACCCACACTATAAATAATGCTGATTTAACCCTGCAGTCTGAAAATTTTGTTGTTTGAACAAGAAAATCAACTCAAAACAATAATGATTAAACCAACAACCTCCCACAACATGCAACAACCTTTAATAACCCCTTCAGATCTCAAAGTCATATCCATGAGCCTTTAAATCACGGAGATCAACAGATCAAAGTAAGGAATCATTTCTCATTATTGTTGGGTCACACCATTTCACAAACACAGAGAGACCAACAGCAAGCTCACAGAATTATTATAACCGCATCTACACTTTAAACCGAGGTTCATTGTATTCATGGAGAAAGACCAGACAATTTCAAATGTGAACTAAGCAATTAGCACAAACAGTCATACAAGTAAACACAGTAACACGAAAATGCACGTATATGGTTTTAATACAAAGAAGCAGGTTATGCCTTTCATAGATACTAGCATACTGAGAAAATTATAACTTACCTTCAAAAAATCCTTGTCCAGTATCAAGACGGGAAAAGTGATATATTCCTCCATGAGAGTTCGGACAATCTGTGCTTGTGTGGCGACAGATTTCATGGAACTACCACACTGAAGTCCAAAAACATTAAGCTTGGGAAACCTGTCATGAGAAGCTAATTGCATGTCAAGTATTCTACATTCAACAAGCATAATGAATACTGAAGGTGACGAACCTTTGTTTAAGAAATTTTACTTTCTCAAACATGGCTGCACAATTACGATTGCTATTCAAAGCAGAATCCTCGATGTATGCATTCATAAGAACTAAAAGGATCCCGTCTTTGTTTACTGGAACACCATTTTGGTCCATATAATTCAGCCATCGATGATTTGGTCCTGCAATTGCAAAAGGTGGATGTCCAAATGATAAGAATAAATTGCGCTCCCAGGGATGTGGTTTCATAAGAACATATGGATATGACCACCTAACGTGAATAAACAATGATATTAAAAAGAACAAAATGGAATTCTTTAAATAAATAAAAAATCATCATACAAAAAACAAATTGGCATCAAACAACAAAAACAGCAACTCAAGATGTAGCTAGATGTTTTCAAAAAATGTTAATTTAAAAATCTAGGAAATGATCAAGAAAGAGACACAGGCATCCGAATATAATCATGTCCTAGAAGGCTAAAACATATCAAACAGAACAGTCAGTCATCACTGAATTGCTCTACCTTCTTGCAATAAATTGCCGGCAAGCAAAAAAAAAAATTATTTTGTAAGAGTGCATCGATCAAAACACCTTAAATTTAACAATTTATCGGTTTCTCCCTTTTGAAATTTATCGGATTCAAACATTAGTTTTATAAAAACAATAATTGGAATCCAAATTTTCCATTATGAACGTAAGCATCATGGAATAGGATATTAATATCATGAAGCCTAAATGTGTACAAATTAGATGACAGTTGGACTAGACAGTCAATAGCTGCATAAAACACTTTTAAGTACCAAATGACCAAACATTTAGTAATAAACGATCTTAAAAATTCGATAAAGAAGACCAAAAAGATAAATATGTTCACATACTATCAATCAATAGATATAAGAAGCGACGCGGATGAAAATATGGCTTAAATTTTTAGGGGTAACATGACAATTGGCTCAGTTGAAATGCTCAAAATTACCCTCACAGGACTAAAGATATAGCTGCCGTAGAAGGAACAAAAAGTTATTACTTAACCGTTTTTTAAAAGAAGTTTCTGTTAAATATTACCTTCAAACTCACTGAGCCTAGATTTGATAAACTCCAAGGTGTCTGCATGTGCCAATGAATTATTGTTTGTTTCAGATAAGCTCGAACATCTGAACAGAAACTGTTACTTGTATGTTAGTGCTTAAAGATGACCTAGATGAGAATGTCATATTCTATCAAAGGAGCAGGGACATAATGCACAAAATTTACATAGATGTATAGAAGCGAAGAGAAACCTTAAACTCAATATCAACATGTATGATGAAAATTTTCATTTAAGATGCTAAGCACTTATGATTATTTCGGGGAGTCAAAAGTAAAGGGTAAAAAGGACAAGAACTCGTTAGATTCTACACCTGTACAAACTGAATATAAAAGAAGTTTGTCTTTGAGGTAATTTGTTAAAAATTATATTATTCCTTTAAAAATATCTACTTCATCTAGTGAAAATTAAAGTTTTTGAAACATATTGTTAGCAACTATCTTCTTGTCAGTATAAGAGCATATTTGAGAACTGCGGATTATAATCCATCTGGGTTATAATCAATTTGTTGATTACGATCCAGCTGGATTATAATCTAAAGTGTATTATCAAATTTAGCATGTGGACATTGAATTAACAACTCAAGGTGTTTTCAAAAACTACTCAAAAGCAGAATTACATTTTTTTTCTCTCCATTTGAAGCATGAAATTTGATGGTTTTCCTCTGGAAGAATTGCATTTTTCTTGGTATAATTACGGTTGTTTGATATTTTTCCTATGATCTTGTTCCTCCTATAATCCTATTAATGAAATGATGCTCTCCATGATATAATGAGCTAAAGGGAAATATTAGTGACTATAGAGTACTAACAATTCTACATAAACATCAAATTGGGCATCAAAAAATAAATTTAAGCTACCTTCGAAGATTATCTTTGGATCCTTCGACATTTTCCCTTGTCAACAAAGGAGAAATCTTCCTTCTTGATATAGCACCTAATATTAATTACTCACGTCAACTTGAAGCATGAGAGAGATATCTACAGATGATTTATAAAATAAAAAAATAATAAAAAAAGGGGGATCATACAAATTCGCATAAAATGTAAGTTACCTGAGTGAAAATGGCGGGAAATCATAGAAACTTCATTGAGCCGACGCAACCTATACGCCATTGATTGGAATAGAAGGCACTCTAGCTCAGACTCTATCTTTGTGAAACCCTAATTTTGGCGGAAATTGAGGAGAATCTTTTGGGGGCGAGCTGAGGAACGAGAAAGGGTTTACAGGGTCTATGATTAATAGAGCAGACCCAAATCGGAATTTTTATCCGACCCGAATCCGAACTTATATGGATGTCGAATCTACTCTTCAAGACGATCCAAAGAATTACTGCAGTAAATTTATGTTGCATAATAAGCATAAACTGTAAATAAAATTGTTTATACTACAGTAAAAAAACACTGTAGTATGATGTGAACTATTTACGCTTCAGTATTAACATTTGGATTTAAATATATTATATGGTTTCAAAATTAAATGTATTAAAACATAGATTTTTTTAAGTATAAAGGAGTAAATATAAATTCTACATCAAATGTATTAAAACTTGCAAATATAAATTCTACATCAAATGTATTAAAACTTGCAAATATAAATTCTACATCAAATGTATTAAAACTTGCATCCTTCTTTAAGTATAAAAGAGTGGATATAATTTCTAATGTTAAGTATACAATAATTAAATCAAATGCATTAAAACTTAGAGAGATATAAATTCAAAATGTATAGTGCTTAAAAAAAGGGGTCGTGCTTTGCACGAGGTGCACACTAGTCTATACTTAAAGGAGAACCCAAGAATCATTGTTTATACTACAGTAAATTAGTGTAGCATAAACAATAAACCAAACATGTCCTCTATACTTGAAGTATTGTTTATGCTACAGAAAATTTGGATATTTCTTTAAATATAGATATAATTTCTAAATAAAATATATTAAAACTTGGATTCTTTTTTAAGTATAAATGATTAATGAATTCTATATCAAATGTATTAAAACTTGCATTCTTCTTTAAGTATAGAGGAGTAGATATAATTTTTAATTTTAAGCATACAATAATCAAATCAAATGCATTAAAACTTAGAGGGAAATAAGTTCAAAATACAGTGCTTAAAAAAACAAAAGGCTGTAATAATGAAATTAATAAATTTTGAATATTTGACCTTACTATTGTCAGAATATTATATGGCCATCTTCCCTCTTCTCTCCTCCTCGGTCTTTTACCTATCAAAACATCTATGAATAGACTCTAACATTACTAAATTAATTACTTTTTTAAATTTCAATTAACTTAATCAAGGGCTATCTAGTGATTCATGAAAATGTAATTATTCAACACAATATTCCAATTTTATTTCCTTAGAATTACTATAATTTGGAACTTGTAAGATAACTTCAATTTACGGAGTAAAATAGCAATTACTATGATTTAGAATGAGATTTTAAAACAATTCTAATTTAGAGGGTGTAGATATATAAATAAACAAATAAACCATTTTAGGTTGTTATCTTGTCAGAATAACCTTAGGATGAGTTGAATCTTCGATCAAATCATGGAAACATGACTAACGACAAGGGAATAAAGTAACGGTAGACCAACAATAAACATGTAGTTTAAACATATCGATCTATTTATTCATTTTTAAGTTTTTAGCAAAAAGTTCGAAGTCTAATCACTACCAATCAATTGTATAATATCCCACATGCGAGCTGGATGTTCCAAACTATAAGCGGGGTAGTGCAATTACTAAACAAACCCTACCCTCCTCTTTGAACGGTTGAGCACATCCTAATTGCATTTAGGGGTGTTATCGGAGCGGATACGGTTCGGATATGACGTTTACCATATCCATATCCGCTTTTTATAAACGGATACAGATACGGATACGGATCACCCTCAGTAAGAAAAAACCTTAACCATATCCGCATTTATCGGAAACGGATACGGTTCGGATATTTGAGAATCGGATCGGATATGATCACGGATATAAACGGATATTCGACATAAATCTATTAGACATATAATCTTCATATAAAACCATCAATTGAAAACTAAAATTGAGCACAAATTTATTAGACATATAATCTTCATCCAAATTTCAGTTGCACAACCCAACTAAAACAATAGTGTCAGGAATTGTAACCAAACTACAACAATCATATCCAGAATTTCAAAGTTCTATGAATTAAAAATTGAAGGCAAAAGCATAGGCAAACTTCATGAAAGAAATGCAGCTCCTGTCAAGGACAATTCATAAAGCTAACTTAAATGGTTCAATGCCGTACATTTCAGAAACATCATTACAAGTGAATAATCAAACTATGTTAGTACTCAAATCATCTGAATATGAGAAGCCCTAGCCATAAACAAGTTTAAAGAATGTAACAGAACACGCATACAGATGTGTAACATAAACTTGAGCTTTTGAAGTCTGCACAGCAGAACCACTTCTATTTTTTAATTGTTTTAAAGAATGATGATCATTAAGCCAGATAACTAACTTTATAGGTTAGAAATATCATAGTAAACTATATAAGATCACTGCTGTTTGACAACTACATGATGAATATTAGTAAATGTGCACATCATAAAAATTTTGGCCGTGAGAAATATTCAACAGTGATTTTTTTTTCTTTTGTAAGTAAGGCTGTTTAGAAGTTGACAGAAAAAGATACGCATTCCACTGACTAAGATGGGTATTGTGCAACAAAAACCAATCCATAAGCTAAATTTCAGCATGAGAAGCATTGTTTGAAAAGTGGTATAACAACATTTCCTAATACCTGAAAGTTTTAACTTTTAACAGAGGTTATATTAAATGTTTCAAGATAGTACCTTGCCTTTAGTAGATTTCTCCTTCCGCAGCTCCAAAGGATACCTAAGATGAAGCAGATAAAGATTTTGAGCAAAAAAATTGAACTCTATATTGATAAACGCAACAGTAAGTGCCCTGGACAGTTGATGTATGTGCAAAATCTTGATAAACAAAATCTTGATAAAAAAAATTGAATTCTATATTGATAACTAGGGTTGAGGGTGAGGGCCTAGGTTTTTTTTTTTAGTTTTGGTTTTGGGTTAGCGGGTTTGTAACTATAAGATTAGGACCCGATTACCCGAATCATTATTACATTGCGGATATCCGTATCCGCAACCCTCATATCCGTTACCGAATTCGTATCCGAAAAAAAATCCAAAACCATATCCGTATCTGTTACCGTATCCGCCCGGTTTCAAATTTAGCCTATCATATCCGCATTCGTTCGGATACGGATGCGGATCGGTTCGGATATATCCGAACCGTTTGGCACCCCTAATTGCATTGCATGCAGGTTGCTGTCAGGGGATTTACTCATCTAATCGAATTTGTAAGGAAACAAGAAGTTAATTATAAGTATACTTTTTGAAGCCGAATTGGTAAGCTACCCATGAGTAATACTTCAAGATCACGGGTTTGACTCTCCTAGCAAACACACATATGAATTTAATTTCCGGGAATACTCGAGGTCACGCGTTGGAGGGTGCCTCTTAGCCACAGCCGGGGTTTAATACCCATAATCCGAAGGATTGTGGGGAACTTCCCTCATCAAACTAAAAATAAAAAACCAACTTTTGAAAAATGTTTTGCAAATAAAGATCAAACTTGGAGAGTGATATTTTCTAGAGCAAGGACCATACACATCAGTAGAAACAGAATAAACTAATATACGCAACAGAATTTAATATTTTTCCTTCATCAAAAGCACACCAACTTACGAATAGGAAAAAAAACTATATAACAAAAAAATCTCAAAGTTAAGATTAAACCACGTCATATCAAAGACGAAAAAAATTGTTTTCACTTGGTGATATTTAAGGGAGCTAAAATGGCAAATCTATCAGTTTTTGACAGTACTAGGCATCTTTGAAGTTGCGTTATCTTTGTTAATACCGCCAACATTGTGGTCTCTGTGAGAACTTTCACTACTCTGTCACTTTTGTCTCTTTTGTCACTTTTGTCTCTTTTCATAGCACAAAAGTGATCCCTGAAAGTTAATTTAAGAAGATAACTATGTTTGGAAACGTGATAATTTCTTTTTTTTTTTAATTTGTTATATACATGATAATGACATATATTTAACATGGATCCTTCTCACAAAATAAAAGCAGCAACCTCTCTGTTACGACCCAAAAATCACTAAGGTGATGTTTGGTTGTTTGCAACTAGAGTTGCAATGCAAGTGTCACTTGCATGCAACTGAGACGTTGCAACTCTTCTTACATGCAACTACAGTTGCAATTGTTTGGTTTAAAATTTAAATTTTACAACTTATAGTTGCAGCTGTTTGATTATGCTTATAAATTAACATATGCAATGCAACTCATAAAATATTTTTAAAAAATAATATTTTTTAAAAAGTAATATATTTTTATAAAATAATATATTTTTAAAAAATAATATAATTTTAAAAAATAATATAATTTTAAAAAATAATATATTTTTTAAAAAGAAATATAATATTTTAAAAATAATATAATATATCATTTAAAATATATATTATTTTTAGAAAATTATATTATTTTAAAAATACATTATTCAAAAAACATATTATTTTAAAAATATATTGTTAAAAATATATTAATCAAAAAATATATTATTTTAAATATATATTATTAAAAAATATATTATTTTGAAAAATATATTATTTTAAAAATATATTATTTTAGAAAAATTATATTATTTTTAAAAATATATTATTTTAGAAAAATTATATATTATATTAAAAATATATTTTTTTAGAAAATATATATATTATTTTAGAAAGTTATATTATTTTAAATATATATTATTCAAAAAATATATTATTTTAGAAAAATAATAGTATTCCTGGAAAATTTTAATTTTCAAAAAATATATTATTTTAAAAAATAATATATTATTTTAAAGATAATATATTACTTTAAAAACTAACATATTATTTTGAAGAAATTATTATAATAATAATTATTTTAAAAGATTAATGTTTTTTAAAAAACATTTTTGAGGAAATTATTATAATAAGAATTATTTAAAAGACTATTTTAAACCTTTAATGAATTTATTTTTGAAATATTAAGTAATGATTTTGAATTTAATAAATTTAGGTCAGTTGCAACTAAGTTGCAACTATGACTTGCGGTCATTTTTGACGTAAGTCATATGTTGCAACTGAGGCTTGTTTTGCAACTGTGGTTGCAATTGCAACGGTGAGTTGCAGCAAAACAAACACATGCAACTGGTCAAATTGGACCTAGTTGCATGCAACTGGAGTTGCAACCACTCCAGTTGCAGCCTACCAAACAGCCCCTAAGTAATAATATCCATTATGACACTGACACGTGTCCCTGTACGTAATCAAACAAATCTCTAACTGAGACGACTCAAGCCATTTGCGCAATCAATTCGATCGGCCAACAACTTGCGTAGCCGAGTCAAAAGGCGATACTTGTCGGACAACCCACCAGGTCAACCTGTACTCGGCCTACTAATTAGCCGACAACTCGTGTAGCCTAGTCAAAAGGCAGTGCTAGCCGGCCATTGACCAAACAAATAGCGAAACGACAATTATCTCGAAACCCTTGCTAGCCGACTGCCTCTGCATTAACTGTTATGACAAATCATCATTACTCTATCCCCATAGTCTTTATGACTAATCGGACTCAGTCAGCGCCAAACACCTGCTGTCGTTCCCTCATTATATGACTATATGAATCACCCTCTTCCATGGCTGACACCTGTAAGATGATTGCCGACTCATATGTCTAGCTGGACCCGGCCCAAGTTGCCTATTTGCCCTTCCAATCCACTATAAAAAGGGAACAGTATTGCATGTGGTAAGGGTGAGTTTTTTCAGGCAATTTTAAATTACCCTACTCTATACTTCCCACTCAAGATCAATTACTGACTTGATTGTTAGAGGAACAACCGGATATCCCAACTCCGCCCTCTCACGAGCTCTTTATATGCAGGGAAGAAAGAACCTACCATCTAAAGGAGTTTGAGGACCTGACATTCTCATAATCCTCATAAACCCCATATTTGATAACCGACATCAATAGTTTGGCGCCTACTGTAAGGCTTTCTTTCTTCTTTAAGCACGATGTCTAATTCTGAGCGCCCTAGTAGGCTTGTCCACCCAGTCCCTAAAGAACCATGTGTGGGCTACGTTACTCAAGCCTAGTTGGAGGAATCTGCTCAGCGGATGTCTTTGTCTTTCCAGTAGCGGTTTGCGGTCTTTTGCTAATGAACTTCTCAACCGAATTCATCCCTAACAACCTTCCTCATTACTGGCTCCACCACCTTCAGCAGGCCAACCCTCAGCTACTCCTCGGACCGCCAGCAAGGCAGCCGTTGGTCCCTCCAACACCGGCGTACGCCGCACCAGCTGGTTATCATAGATACTACGTTGAGTACATGTCTCCTCAAGCACGCTAGCAAGCTCACTTTGCTGATCCTTACTGGCATTATCCGCAGTTTGTGGAAGCCACAAGAGAGAGCGCTAGTCCTGGTCATGATGACCGAGGATACGCCACTGGAGGAACTTCACGAGGCCCTAGACATCATCATGTCGCTCCAGGCCCATCAACCACAAATGTGGCATCTGGTTACGATCAGTCTTTCTGGCCAATCGACCATTGGAATTCAAATTCACTTCGTATTCGTGTTCGGATTTGAATTCGGCTCAAACAGCACTATTCGTATTCGTGTTCGAATTCGACTCAAATAATACCTAGAATTCAAATTCACTTCGTTTAGTTATGTATGTGTTCGGTAACCATTCGCGAACATTCGATTAACAATATTTGGTGGTTTTGATATCAAGTTATTCGTCAAATATTCGGTATCTATTTGCCAATTATTCGAAAATTAATACAAATGAAAAAAACTCAGCAAACAAAGTATAATCTTTTATAACCTTAACCTGAGGCCAAAGAAAATACAATAGAGCAGTTTAATACATGTTATGTGCTCAAAATTTACAAACAAAGAAGTTTCTTTCACAATATAAAATATGCTAAATAACTAGAAACATACACCTATAAAATAAAACAAGAAAAACATCGTTTCATAAACTTATCCAGTCTTCAGTTATCCATACAATTACCACAATCATACCCAGTTGATCAATATCACATTTCCACTTGCATAGCACAACAAAAATGTTCTCTAGGGTCCATTCGGTTGGCAAAAAAAGCATAGAAATTAAAGATAAGGAAACATATTTCCTATAATAGGTTGATTTCTTGTGTTTAATTCACTTCCTAAAAGTAAAAGGAGATGAGATGAGATGAGTTGCACCGTATTATTAGATGATGTGAGTGATTTTTAAAGAAAGAAATTATAAAAAATGTTTTGAGGTTGTTTGGTTGGCTAAAAAATAAGGAAATGAATTATAAGAAACCTGTTTCCTTGTTTAAGTTTTTTCTTTTGTTTGGTTCATTCTTAAAACTAAAAAATAGATGAGATGAGTTATCATTATATTATTGGATGATGTGACACATGCTTAAGGAAATCAATTTTCTTATTTTTTTTTTTGAGGAAATGAATGGAAATGAAATGTTAATGAGATGAGTTGTCACCATATTATTGGATGATGTGAGTGATTTTTAAAGATGAGATAAGATATGATGAGATGAGTTAGATGATGTCATGCCCCGTTTCCCAAAATACCCGGGAATCGGAACGTGAACAAGCCCGTGACGTATTAGATCAAGGAAAGTAAATAAAAATAACCATTTCTCCTCAATCTAATACGCTAAGTGTCTGGAAATAAATACAATGCGAAGTCACAGGTCCCCGATCATAGATAGCAAGAATATAAAGACAACTCAGAATAAGAAATAAACATATCATCAAGCAGATCATCCCAGACATAAAAATACGGGTCAAACATGCCCTTATACAAAAATTGAACAATGAATACTGAAGAGATACAAAATACATCGTTCAAGCAGGAATAGAAAGAACTACAAAAGATGAAAAGAATAGGCTTCGACTCCTTCTTCTGCTCCGTCTACAAGGCACTCCTGCTGAGAATCCTCTGGTTTCTACTGAACCTGTTCTTCCTTTATGTCTGACGTACACTAGAGAAAACAGGTGTACGTCAGCGTGCATGGCACACGGCAAGACCCACAAAAGAAAATAGAACAAACGAAAACCAAAGCGGAAATCGATACGATAATAGAAATGACAAAAGGACGTGTAACTAGAAATTCAACAAAAATCACTCAAGTAACGAGTCGATCATGCAGCTAGCCATCAGAATAATCATCCAAGTAATAGGGTCATACAACTAGATGGAATTAATATTTAAAAATCTACAACAAGAGACGTAGTACGTCTAGCGAAATAATCCAAACAAGGAAACCCTCATGTATATACCATTTGTCTCAAATTGTAGATAATTAAATATTAATCCCGATCTATGTATGAAAAGAAAAACACTGGTCTACATCTCAACAAAACTAACAAGGTCCACCATAAAACACGAAAGCATATTATTCTTGTTTTATATGTTATTTGAATTGAGGAAGAATATTTTGAAGTATATAATCGGGTCCTCGTAAACCTGTCCGGGGGCCGCCTTCAAGTCAAGTATTGGCCCTCTGGCCCATGTATATATAACACTCATGATATCACGATAACAGGAAAGCGTTGTTCTCGTTTATATACATGCTATATTCTTCATCCAATTCCCCTTTATAACCTCATGTTTGTTAAATTAATTAAGCAACTGTACATGAAATATCGTGCACTAGCCACAGAGTAACCGTGGAACGACTTCTGTAAAACTACAAAAATAACCGTGACCCACAATACGTCCGATCAAGAGTGCATCGTCTAGTCAATGCTATAATAGTAATAATCAAGGAAACCTCATACTGGGATATCGATATCGAGGGAACTCGGGACTCCTCACATCGAGATATCGATGTCGAGTGAGTATAGCCATGCTTTGAAGCACACTTATAAATCATACTTTTAACAGAATTCGTCTTCATGTACAGTCTCTCCTATTGGATAACAACTAAGTGATAACACAACAAGCTTCCACCCAGCTATTCATGTCAAGCAATCCCACGCAGGTAATAATAGATCACAGACTAATCTAATTAATTAACTCATAACAGATCTAGAAATTGAATTGCGAGTCACATAATAATTTACGATAAAACTAAGAATTAAAATAAAATAATCAACGTTTGGGATCTTGCCTCGGTTGTGTCGAACAAATCGACACTGACGGTGCGGGTCCGCAGTCTGATATGGGCGCATGTAGGAACGACGGGGCTGCTGGCTTGGCGTGGCGACGACGAGCTCGAGAGGGGGCTGAATGTGACGGCGGCAGTCGGATCTGAGGGTGGTGACAACGAGGTGGCGAAATCTCGGGTTGGTGGTGGAGGAGATAGGCGTGGGGTCGACAACG
>NC_033800.1:67862958-67879752 GCF_001876935.1 Asparagus officinalis | reverse complement strand
GGGGGGAGAGAGAGAAAAAAAGAGAGAGAGAGAGAGAGAGAGAGAGAGAGAGAGAGAGAGAGAGATAATATATATATATATATATATATATATATATATATATATATATATATATATATATATATATATATATATATATATATATATATATATATATATATATATATATATATATATATATATATATATATATATATATATATATATATATATATAGGTTATTTAGGGTTTTGAAAATTTAATTAAAAATAACAATAATTATGGAAAAATTTAAATAAATATATGAAAATTATCTACACATTAAAACGCACTAGTTGTAGTATTACAACTAATAATACACAAGAATAGAAATAATACAAGAAATTACACAATTAAACAAGAATAATTAAATGAAAAATAATAACTTATATTTAAAATCAAATAATTATATGATAATTATCTACGTGATAAAACGTACCAGTTGTGCTAATACGACAAGTAATACGCAACAATAAAAATAATACAATAAATTATACAAATAATTCGTAATTAATAATACAATGTATTATACAAAAATATACGTAATAATAATAATAATACCACGTATTATCCAAAATGATATGTAACAGTATCGGTAACTCAACGGATAAATTCTAGAAATTTTTACTACACTAAATAAATTTATAAACATTTAAATAAATATAAAACTTAGACTTCAAATCATAGAAAAATCTAGAAAGTCGAGAAAATACAATTACTCTTTTAAAAATAATAATTAAATATTTTAAAATACCAAAAAATAGTTTAACTAGTATCGAAAGTTCATGGTCCTTACAGATGATGTGACCAATTTCTTGTGTTTGGTTTATTTTTAAAAGTAAGAAAGGAGATGAGATCAGTTGTTGGATGAAAATAATATTTTGCTAGTTTTAGGCCCGTGTGATGCACAGATTTGTTTAATATATAAAAATTGATGTAACAAAAGAATATGAAATAAAACAGTAATAATATATAAGTAGTCAGAAATAGTACAATCTAAGTTGCGTATATAGTTTGGAAAATTAGAAGGTTTAGAAAACTTGAATCAGTTTATGATCATATATAGTTTAAAAAATGTAAATGTGTAAAAACGGTGTTCAGAAATATGGTGAGAGTTATTTTATTATTTATAAGGTAGAAAAAATTCAAAATTAAAGTGAAATATCAAAAAAGTTCCAAAAATGGGTAAACTTAAAAAAATTGAAAAAAATAAAAGGTTTGCAAAAATGTAAACATGGAAAAATAATATTTGAACATTTTATTCGAGTCATATCAATATTTAAACATTTGATAACTTTCCAAAGAAATTGGTAAAATAAAAGTGAAATGTAAAAAAACAAAGAACATATAGTACCTATCATATAAGGGGTGTATGATATCCACTGACGAAAATAAGAGACAATGTAATACCTAAATCAAATAAAGTCAGTGTAAAAAAATTGTATATGATTACAATTTAAGAACATCATCAAACCATAAGAATACGGCATAAGAAGTACTCAATTAGTTAAATAAAATGCAACTCTCACATACTCTATATAAACATAAGAAAGAAGAAAAATATTGAAGTGAAATGCATTGCCATTGGAGAAAAATAACAAAACATAATATAAAAGAAATACATTCTAGTAAGATTATATTGAGTTCATCACTTACCAATAGTAAAGATAAACAAAGAAACAAACAGATCTGAAACAGAAAAATATAATTATATAAAAAGAAAAGAAAAATACACTTGTATAGGCAAAAAAATCTTTAATTCTATCTTTGCCTTTTGTATTCATTTTTTTCCTTTTGTTAATGGAAGAGTGAGCAATCTACCAATCTGTAGAAAAAAACTATAACAGTCCAAAACAACAGTAGAAAAAAATGACAACCTAAGATAGGATGGGCTATTTTCATGGAAGAATTAAAATCTGTCAAATTAGCATCAACCATGTCAAATTAGAGTGCATCAACTATGTTAAATTAGAGTGCATCAACTATGTCAAAATTTAGCCAAAAGCAACATGTTAGCTTGCATTTACTGTCATATTTCACCCATTTAATTTTACAAACATTTAATGTATAACCTTGCATTTCTTCACTCAGTAGATTTAAGTCTTGTGCATCAAAGTGTTTAAGTCAACAACAACGTTCAAAACTCCGAATCTTTATCTTGCAAACAACAATAAAAACACAAATTCTAATCATCATTTATTAATATTCATAATTAAATAAACAAATAACTACAAAAAGTACCTCTTAAAATGACAAAGAAAGAAAATACAAAAGCATCCAATAACTTATTTGCCCATTACAATCAATTGCTCTCTCAATTTTTACACAACTCCATTCATTTGACTTCAAGTGAATAAGCAAAAATATGCTTTTATATGTGAGCAAAATAAGGAATATAAGATCTCTAGTGAAGATGCAAATATGAAAGATGAAGCATACTTTGAATGTCTACCTACACTAATGGAAGTACCAGGTCTTGCTAGTATAAATTACATAAAAACTTCTTAGGGATCCTGTGGTGTCGTGACCAAGCTCTATTAGACTCACAATTTTTTTTCAATGAAGCAATATTTATATTATTTATGACAACACCATTAAAATGAGAAAACTAAAAGACTTTTTTTAACAGCATCTGAACAATACTATAGCTGAAACAAAATGAAATAGGTATCTTTCAGTTAAATTGATACGTCAAGCCATACTCAAAATCAAGTCCAATAATCCGCCTCCTTTCCCAATTCCAATACCTGATACATCTCAAGGAGTTGCCACTGAATGTTACATAATCATCACTGTGTTCCTACGAAGTAGTTATCAATTTCATCAAATCTATACTTTAAAACATCCCCATATGACAGAGAACTTTCAATAAGATACATGAATTGAAAAACAAAATTTGAGTTTGTCAAACACGCACACAAGCATGCACCACTACATACACATATATTACAGGACACGCTCAGATATAGCTAACAAATTTATCCAAAACCTAAAATCACATTAGAACAATTTCATGCTATGAATTAGCCAAATAATAACTACTGAATTTTATGTTCTCAAGCATATAGTGTCTTAATTATAACCTTACAATTCGAAACATTGGTTCAAAAATTCGAGGAAGATTCTTAATATTACTAATTTCATAATACTCGATACAATGTTACAATCAAAACCCGGACAACCTTAAAAAAAGTGTATGTAAATGTAGTGATATTTCATTCAGAAACCAAGAAATTATATTATTTTAAATGCAATTTTATATCTAATGATATATTATCCGTCATTGAAAAATTCCCAAATGTTCACAACAATTAAATGTCTAAAGAAAAATCTGTTGAAATTCAAATAATCTGCAAAACGTATGTCTTGAAGAAGTCGGAATAAAAAGAAGAAGATGACAGAAATGATAGGAAACCCCAAATCAGAAACTAAATTTTAATGCCAAACTCATCCCCTCCTCAACCCTTCCTTCCCCCTATACCTATACCATCCTCCTCGCCTCCACTGCCTCGAAGATGAACGGTCTTATACTTGAAAGGGGGTCGATTAGATTAGAGTTAAAAAAACAAAATTTTCTATTACAGAGCAAAAGAGCTATAGATCCTACGTCTCCTAACCATTTAATGCTAAAAGGTTCTAAACGTCATTGGTAATAAATAATAACAAATTAAATGATATATATAAATAAATAAATACTAATTAAGCTCTAACTACCTTCTTGCTTCCTTCATCATGTATATAAGAATAACTAAAAAAATAAGGAATTATAACAGCTTGATTTGAGTCCATCTACATTTTAAGAAAGACCATGCATGTATATCAGTTGCGCTCTCGAAATTTCCAGAAATCAGTTTTTCTATGTCAATTTCTCATCTGAGTCCACTAACATTTGTTCTTCATATTCCAAAATCCTTTTCGGTACCATACACATGACGCTTCAAACAAATCATAGCATTCACCCAATAAATTCGAAAATATAGAAAAGTAAAACATTACGCAAAATGAGAATGATAGCTTCGTCTCACACCAACTTCCACTCAAAATTTTTCCAAAAAAAAGGGAATGTCACAAACCAAGAGGACTCATCGAAATACATGAAAGAACTCAAAAAGGTCCCACCTATGCGATTTCATACAGGAGCAAAGAAAACTCAAAAAAGATCAATTCCAACATGAGCTCACTAACATTAGCTCTTCATGTTCTAAAATCCATTTTTTTAACCACAAACATTAAGCTTCAAACATTTTTCATAATTCTTGCAATAATTTACAAAATAGAAGAAGGAAAACGTTTACACACCATGATAGTGACAGCTTCATCTCACACAAAATTCTAAAATCTGCAAAAACAGAAAAAAGAAAGGAAATGTCAGAAACCAAGATTACGCATCAAAATAAATCCAAATAAATTAAAAAGTTCTGACCTTTGAGATTTTTAATAGGAGCAAAAAGAACTTGAAAAAGTTATCAACTTTCAGACATTTGATGGAATTTCTTAAGTTGGGTCTTTAGGGTTTGAAGAGATTAATGACTAAGGGAGAGGGAATCGCTCGTGGTTCGATTTGCTGCTTATTTCCTCAATGGGTTGAGGGATAGAGCGAAGAAAAGTGGATCTGAAGTAATGTGGGGGAAATTGTTAAGAGTGAGGAGGTAATTTGGGGAGTTGAAGGTGGTTTCTGAGATCTAAGGAAACGAAGAGTCGGTCTTGGGAAATGAAGAACGGGGGAAAGAACGGGGGAAAGAACGGGGGAAACGACTTGAGATCCAAGGGTAAAACAAAAAGCGTTTTTTGCGATATAGATGGATATTGGGAATTGAAGAAAGGGTATTTAAGAAAGTAATTTAAAAAAAGCAGGAAGTTTCCAAGCGGCATGTGCAATGGTGTACTATTTACCACTTGTACTATTTGCCATGTGGCATTTTCATGGGTAAGAGTTTTTAGTAATAGTATATAGATTGGATGTTATGAGTGATTTTTAGAGATGAAAATGGATAAAAATAATATTTAAATAGTTTCCATGTAACAATTTTCTTTTCTTGATTTTTAGGAAACCAACCAAACGGACTCTATGTTGGCCTCCTTGTTTTGATGATGATTTACAAACAATTTACTACTAATGTTGTTTGTCTAGTGTTTGTGTATTCCTATGTATTGTAGACAAACA
This sequence comes from Asparagus officinalis, assembly GCF_001876935.1. Lineage (NCBI taxonomy): Eukaryota > Viridiplantae > Streptophyta > Magnoliopsida > Asparagales > Asparagaceae > Asparagus > Asparagus officinalis. The sequence goes on along the minus strand of NC_033800.1, from coordinate 67,874,570 downwards.
ACGTGGTTGGAGGATGGATGGAATTATGCTTCAACGATCATATCCAATGGAGGTTGGCGGAATGTCGGTGTGAGGCCTTGCAATTCAAAGTTAAAGATCAAGTTCAAGCTTCATCCGCATGTGTACCAAGTTGAGCTACAATGAAGATCAAGACCAAGCTTGGGTAATCTAGTTTAGATTTTATATTATGTGTGTTAAGTACGTTAAGCTCAATTATCTATACACACACATTTATTGGTTTCTTCGTATATATATATAGTTATATATATATACATAAGTTTTGGTTTCTATGCACATATATAGTTATATATATACATACATAGTTTTTGAGTTTTTATGTTTATAATATGAAATCACATATTTCATATTTACTATTGTGTTTTTGAAAACATTGCATAGAATATGCAATTTTGTAAAAATATTGTATTCTTAGTTTGTAGACTTGAATATCAGTTTATACATGTTTTACTAAGTCTATAAAAACATTTCACAAAGTTTCAAAAGTTGGTTTATGTCAAAACATCAAAATTCAAGTATCTCATATTTTTATGTTTTGGACTATTTTGTAAAATGATGATATTTTTTATTTGGGAGGTCCTTTCTGATAACCAGTCGCTGTAGCATGTTTATTATCATGTCTACAATCATTCCCCAAAGTCCAAAGTTTTATATTTTTTGGAATTTATTTGATATTTTTAAACAGTGTTTTAAATCAGCATATCAGTTTTCTGCTGTGTCAGTTTTCGGTCGATCGTACCGGTCGACCGCTCAATTGTTCTTTCGTCAGCATGCAGCAGAGAGTTGGTCGGTCAACCGATGCGGTCGACCGAGAGCTCCATCGGTCGACCGCACCGGTCAACCGACGATGGTCCAGAACAGTCCTTCGTGTTTTTGTTCTCCGTCGGTTGACCGACAGAATTTCCGGTCGACCGCCAATGTATCCGATGGCTTCGAACGACTATTTTTTTGAGCTGTTTGATGGGCTGTTTTTGTCTTTTGTTAAGGGTTTTGGCTGAGTTTTTGAGTGGGTATAAATACCATATTGCTGCTCTCTTTCAACCCAACTAAGAGAAATGTTTAAATAAGTTTAAGGGTGTTTTGTGTTTGTTTAAAAGAGTGTTTAAGAGTTTTGTTTGTGAAACAAATTTCACAAGAGCAAGTGGAGATCATCCTTTGGTGTTTAAGTATTCAATATTCTCCCACTCTCTTGTCATCTTTAGAGAAGTGTTTCTAAACTCATCTAGCAATTTATTGTTTTGATTATAATTTTCATAAGCTAGATTTATATTGAGTTTAGTTTAATTGATTTTATTTATCTCTTTGTACACACACAACCATTGAGCTTATTGTATTTATATTCATAGTATAATTGGGTTGTGGGATTGTGTAACTTAGAGAGTGAGCTTATAATTCGTTCTCATTCATTGTAGAGAACAAACACTTTGTATTGAGCCTAATTGTGAGGATTCACTTGTAATACACTTGTACACCGAGAGAAGTGTGTGGTGAGAGACGGGGTCGAATCCAAGAGGAGTGGCGTCGGTTGACGTGCCTAGGGAGAGGTTGTAACCGAGCACTTGAGGAGGAGGACACGGGCTAGGACCAACACTTAGTGTGTGAGGTGTGATTGCATAGTGATTGTATTGTAAGGTGTAAACGTTGTTCGGGTGAACGTAGAAAACCCGGTTGTGATAGTAGAGATCTCCGCGAGGTGAGGAGCGGAGACGTAGGTCGTGGGGACCAAACTCCGTAATCATATTGTTTGTTTGTGATTGCATTGGCGCACTTCATTTTATGTTCATATCTTGTATCGCCTTTGTATATTGCTTATTGATTATATTGCCCACTATCTAGTTTAGATTTTTTACCCTTGAGTTTATATATCCTTACACATACATTGCCTATATCTCTTTGTTAGGATATATCTTGTTATCCTAGCTCATATACATTGTTGTATTTCATACTTGCTAGGATAACTTGTTAATATATTTTAATTGGCTCATATACATTGTTGTATTTCATACTTGCTAGGATAACTTGTTAATATATTTTAATTGGTATTTAATCGGATTAGATTAGCATAAGACCCTAATCACCCCCCCTCTAGGGTCTAACACTCTAAACTAAAACTTTCTACACACCAAGATCTTAATTCAGACATGGACAGAATATCATAGTTTCCAAAACCAATGTTTTAAATATCGGTCGACATGTCGGACATGGCGACCGATATGGTGGTTTGATACCCTAGCTGTAACAAAATCCTTGATTTTAATGCGTATTGCGTTTCTGAGGTCATGTCGGGGACATGTCGAAAAAAATCGATATGTCGGGCGCCATTGCGGCCAAGAAAAATTGGCCAAATTTCAGAAAAAACGATTTGAAGCTTTATTGAGTCAAGTTTGAAAAACCCGACCCGACCCAATAAGTTCATTTAACTTTTCTTTAGGGTTTTTTTGTTGCCCAAGTCAGCCGCTCCTCAAACTCAAAGTTGGCTGCTCCTTCTCCTCTCCTTGCTCCTCCTCTCCTCAAACTCAAAGTTAGCTTGGAGTCGCCCAGTTTAGCCGCCAACAGACGACGTCGAACGACGCCGTCGACCGTCGCCGACTTCTTCGCCTCTGGATCCGCCGTCGACCGACTCCTCAAACTCAGGTTTTTTCAGTTTTTTTCTTGTTTTCTTCTTTTTTTTGAAAATAATTTATTTTCCCTTCTTTTTTTTTGCACTGAGATTATCTATTGTTGTTTTTTTTGCCGTCGATCATTATCTACTATTTTTTTCACTGATTATCTATTTTTCCCTTATGTTTTTTTACTGCTGATCATTTTCTATTATTACAAATATGATTATCAATAGATGTGTATATATGCCGATATTTTTTTCATGCCCCCCGATATATCCCCGATTTTCACTATCCGACATGAATTTTGACCGACCGACATGAACCCGACATCCAACATTTAAAACATGGTCCAAAAGTACATTAAGGCCCTGTTAGTCAAAGGGTTAAGGAAGAGGGGTTAAATAGAATGATTAATGTACTTAGCCTATTTAATAATCTGAAGGACTAAATTATTAACCTGTTAAATAAGTTTTATTTTAGCCATTGTGATCAATTTTAGTGTTTGGGAATAATAATGATTTTGATTATTTTTTTTATAATTAAAAGAGTTAACTCTTAATCCTTCTAAATAAGAGTATTAGTAAACCCCGCATTTTGAGGGGTTAACTCATTATAATCCCTCTAGAGGGGTTAGCTTAACCCTTCTATATTTTTTATGTTTGGTAAATTATAGAGACTTAACTCACTTTAACCCTTGTATAGATTTTTTATGTTTAGCGGGTTAAGAAGGGGTTAAGTCTCCTTAACCCCTCACTTAACCCTTTGCCAAATGGTACCTGAGGGGATAACAAAAGTATTTATCTAAGACTCCAAAATTCTAGCCCTGATGCAATCTTCTTCGTTGATCAAATCCTAAAAATTGAAATCAATCACATAAAAATAAATAGGAAATGTATAATTGAGGAAAGTTACATAATACTTGTGAAATATTAGTTAAAATAGAAAAATACTTTCGTTCTACAGATTTCGTGAATATTACTAAAACCTGGCATTCATAAAACAAAAATGGGCAGAAGAAAAATGCAGCTAGCACCTTGAATCTTAGTAAAGAGGTAATAACATCAGTTCACGCAGCAAGCATGCCAAGCAGCACTCTTTCATCATATATTAATCAAATGAATGGGCTTTCAATTATTTGGAGAAAATGCACAAAAGAAGAGGAAGTGGAAGATCTGAAATTCGTGGAATTCTCAAGTGTAATCTTTCAATTATTTCGACATGATGCACAAAAGATCGATCTTTAGCAACTAGAATCAAGAAATAGATAAAAAGTTAAGGTTCATCTCACTTTTGATGGAAGGATGAAGATAGATCGAGAGATCTCAAGAGAAACAAAGCGCGATAACTACAGACCGTCGGAGAGGAAGAGAGCGTCAAGAGAGATAAAGAAGCCGTTAGAGAGAGAACTTGAGAGAAAAAGGGCGATAGCATCACATTAGAGATGAAGAGGGAGCCGAAAGACAAGAGATCGTCGGAGGAAGAGAGTCGAAGGGAAAAAGATTAGTCAGAGAGATCCCAAAGTCGGCGATTCCCAAATTGGGACTTGGAGGAGGTGAATAGAAAGTGAGGAGGAAAACCCCAACCTCTTAACTTATCTATTTATATGGGATGCAATTTGTAATAAAAAGTTTAGATGGGTAATATTTGTAACAAGTTTAATTAATAAGAATAAAATGTAAAATGTAATCAAGTAATTAATAATCAACCGAATCGAATCGAATGTAGCTCTGGTTAAATCCTATTCGTTTAAGCCAAATACTAAAAATTATTCATTTAATACTAAATGAACCGTCGAATCGAATTTGATCGAAAATCTGGACGAATATTTCTCGATTTTTTTATTAATTATTTGGTTCACTTCGACCCCTAAGGCCGAGCACCTTTATATTCTAGCCGACTCCCAACTTGTTGTCCACCAAGTAAATGGAGAGTATGCTACCAAAGACTAGAGGATGGTCTTATATTTGAAGGTGGTCAAAGAACTGTTGGACAACTTCACTGACTTCAAGATTGCCCAAGTCCTTCGTGCCCTCAACGCTCGGGTGGATGCCTTATCAAAGCTCGAGTCGACCAGTGCAGGGAGCAATTCCGGGCCCATACACACAAACACCCTCAAGCATCTCAGCATTATGGAGAAGCCAAATCCGGTCATGCAGGCCGAGACATCTACAGAACCCTATTGGATGGATCCACTCATCCAGTACCTGACATGGGGGACCTCACCAGTGAATGCCATTGAAGCCAGAAGTTTGCATAGGAATGCTCGATGATACCCCCTTCTCAACAATCAACTTTATTGTTTGTCATACTCTAACAATGGTGTAGGACCCTATCTCCGATGCCTTTCACCAGCAGAGACCACATATGTTCTCAAGGAGATCCATGAAGGGACTTGCAGGAATCACCCCGGGGCCAAAATCCTCGAGCAAAAAGTCATCTGTCAGGGGTATTATTGGCCCACTATCTTGGCCGAGTCAAGAAGACTCGTCTCTTTGGGCCAAAAGTGCTAATTCTTTTCAAGCATTTCACGAGTTGCAGCCACTGAACTCACTTCCATCTTAAGTTCGATTTCCTTCGCTTAATGGGGATTAGATTTGCTGGGGACTTTCCCTATAGCCTCTGGGTAATGAAATTTTTTGATCATCACCATCGACTACTTCACCAAGTAGATCGAGGCCGAACCCTTAGCCAAAATTGGTGAGAGCAACATCATTAATTTTACGTGGAGATCTATTGTCTGCCGATACGGTGTTCCCTTCTCTTTCATCACCAACAACGACACTCAATTAGACAGCATAGGCTTTCAAAGCTTTTGCGAGGAATGGAACATTAGGCTCAAATTCGCCTCAGTTGCGCATCCGAAATGAAATAAGCTTGCAGAGGTTGCCAACAAATGTATCCTCCAAGCTTTGAAGAAAAAAGTGGACAAGGCGGTTGAGAATTGGGTCAAAGAACTGCCTGGAATATTATGGTCCTACTGCACAAGTCACAAGTACTCTACTGGTGAGACCCCTTTCAAGCTAGCCTATGGAACCGAGGCCATAGCTTCAGTTGACATCGGCATGCTGACAATCCGACTACAACATTTTGATGAAGATATGAATTCAGAAGGACTTCGAATCGGGCTCAACCTCAATTGACGAAGTCCAAGATGAAGCTCTTTGATCCCATGTCATCAACCAGCAATACATTGCTTTTCACTACAACAGCAATGTTCGACCCTGGAGATTCAACATTGGTGATTTTGTCCTTCAAAAAGCTATTTTCGACAAAGACGCTAGGCGAGGCAAGCTAGCCGCCAATTGGGAAGGACCCTACACAGTCATTAAGGAAGTGCGCCCATGCACTTATCGATTGAGAAGCTCCAATGAACAGATCTTGCAACATCCCTAGAATATCGAGCATCTCAAAAAATATTTTCAATAATCTTATTTTTATATGTCACATGTGATATGAAAACTTTTTTGAGTTTTAGCTCTATTTTGTTGAACTCTATCAGTACCATAATTTTTTGCAGAAGCACAAGGCTGAGTCGCCACAACATGGTTGACTCATCTTAAGACCTTAGCATAAACTTGAGTCCAAGGCACATACCCTAAGACCTTGGTGTCATTACGATTAAACCCAAGGTATGAGGCCCGATCGAGTTGACCTCACTCAAAAGACCTTGGTACCTATTCAGGGTAAAACCAAGGCACACCATCGACAAAAGCCCTTGGTACTCTTTTGGGGTAAAACCAAGGCACGCCTTGACTCGGTCGGCCCTGACACAACAGACCTTGGCACCAATTCAGGCTAAAACTAAGACACGCCATTGACAAAAACCCTCAGTACACTCTCGAGATAAAACCAAGGCACACCTCGACTCGGTCGGCTCTGAAACAAAAGACCTTGGTACCCATTCAGGGTAAAACCAAGGCACACCATCTACAAAAGCCCTTTGTACCCTCTCGAGGTAAAATTAGGACACGCCTCGACTCGGTCGGCTCTGACACAAAAGACCTTGGTACCTATTAAGGGTAAAACTAAAGCATGTCATCGACAAAAGACCTTGATACCTTCTCAAGGTGGAACCAAGGCACATCAACTCAATCTATTTCGACAAAAAAGACCTTGACATCCCTTTAAGCCCAAGGTATGTACCTTAAGACCTTGGTGTTATCGCAAGTAAACACAAGGAACAAGGCCAAGTCACCCCCAACCTAAAGAACCTATTGATACTTAAAGATACGCGATTTAAATTAACAAAAACTTCGCTTCTAAAATGTCTACAATAAGACCTTGGCACCTACCGAAGCCCAAGGAAGACATTTTTAGGGCATTGTAATCATATTTAATAAACAAGGTGTGAAACCGAGTCGACCTATTCGCTATACACGACTGAGCCAACTCGACTCAACATCGACTTGAGCAATGCATGAAATAAATACAAGTGAGAAAGATTCACAAATTAAGAAGATAAAGACCTAATTTTCATTCATATAATCCACACATTTACATTATTGTCTACATTCACATTTACTTTGCCCCTAAAAAAGAAGCATGAAGCTTTACGGAGATTGGCTCGGATCAGGAGTAGGATTGGGCAAGGCGACACCCATCTCTGGAGCTGAAGTCGGCTGAGAAGAAGCAAGAATATCCTCTTCATCTTGATCAGAGACTCCTTCCAACTCCTCGCCTTCTTCATCCCCGTTATCAACGTCCAGCACTAACCCTCCTCCTTTCATTTCTATCTCTTTTAAGACATTGAGGCAGTTGGCAACTCGGGAGGGATAATGAAGATGATCTAGGTGGGGTCAAGATTCGTGAGGGAGCTGGCCCAAGAAGAAGTCAAAGATAGTTTTACAAGCTAGATCCACCTTTGGTAGATCCACCTTTGGCTTGCCTAGAGGGGTGTTGCATTATTTATCCATAATTTCTACCCTAAAGGCCTCAAACTTGAGATAGCCGAGGCAACCCTGTAATACTTGAACTTTAGCGAGAAGCGACTCTCGCTGCTTCTCGGCCTCCAATGCCGCTTGGGTCACCTCCTTCTTCAGTAGCTCATGTGCGGCTATCTCCTCTTTAAGCTGTACCTGGAGGTTATCGACTTCTTAGCGAGAAGACTGGGCACATTCAAAGGCAATCCCGCTCTCTCGCCTCTCAAGTTCAAGCTCACTCTCTAGATATTTCACTTGGCCATCTAGCTCGAGAATCTCTTGCTGAAGATGGTCGATGTCTTCTTTTAGCCTCTCAATGGTGACCGACTTCTTATGGTTGTTGGCTTTGAGTCCCTCGATCATCTTGTCCTTAGTCTCCAGCTCTCGGTGCCATTTGCCATCAGTCCGTTTCCAGGCATCCAGCTCGATCTCCATAATGAGATCTCTCTTCTTGGCCTCTTCTCGAGCCACCCTATCGGTCTCCCGCACCTCTTAGAGCTTAACGGGGAGGTCTCGTGCTAGCTCGAACCGAGAGAACAGCTCTTGCTCAATTAGAGCCCCCCGCAAGAGATAACCCTTAGTGAAGGCCGGCCGTGGGCATTCCCTCAAGGACTTCATCATCCCTAGGAAGATAGAATTGCTCCAGAGCTTGAGCCTGGACCATCCGAGACTCTAAGGTAGAACTCCTCTTGTCGAGAGATTGCTTGGCCACGTATCAGTTGTCCGAGGATGGCTCCCTGTCATATCGGGGGCCATCTCTAGACGAGTCAATTAGCATATCCTTCATCAGCCCCACACGTTTGAGTCAAGCTCGTCGATACGGTGGGGGAACGACCACTGGAAGCTAGACCCTTGAGCTGGAGTTGTCTTAGTCGACTCCTGAATTGGTAGAGGTGGGTCTACCTCTTCCTCGACCGACGCCTTGCCTGGCCCCTGGACTAGCTCTGGCAAGAAAGCTTGAGTTGCCTTCTCTTCAGCTCGAACCTCAGCCTCCTTGTTAGCCATTTCCTCTTCCCTCGCAAATCGAGCAGGGGATGCTTCATCAAGCATGATGATCTTGGTAGCCTTAAGGGGGAGCGCTTAGAGGTGGAGAATGTTGGCCAAGTGCCAACTTCTAAGACTGAGGCAAGAGTGCTTGCCTCCACTCCTCTTTCCGACTCAGCCCGAGCCAGCTCGTCACCCCCATGAGGACCTCGGCCACTCACTCTCCCCAGCCTTCTCATCTTCTTCTTTTCCTATCTCTCAGCTAGGGCAGTAACACTCGACTTCACTAATCGATCCGCTATTTTAGCAGCATTCGTCGCCACCGCCTCAGCCTCTTTAGGAGCCAACTCACCCCTCAGGCATTTTTAGGGCCTAATAGTCGACCCCAGTTATGCCTCATCTGACTCTTTGAGAGGGAGAGCTAAGACAACAACTCGGATTTTATCTTCCTTGGTCGGCGGCACATTAGATATGCCGACCACTCGGAGGATAGCTGGCTCGAAGAGGTTGATGATCTCCCTCGATTCGGCATAAGCTCTTGACTTGTCGAGTCCTCGCTTCTCCTCATTCGTGAGAAGGCTCGTCTTCAGCACATCCTTTTTGACCTTGGGCCAAGTCGGACGGAGCAGGATGGAGTTAGCCCAAAGAACCCATATGAACTTCTCCTTCCAATCTTTATTGGAGTTGGGAGTGTTCGTCACCAATTTTAAGTTGCCTACATTCTGGAAGAAATAATGCCCCTCCTTTTTCATCGTCTTAACACTGACGAGGTGGTCGAACAGGCGCATACTAAGGTCGACGCCAACTCGATAACAGATCAACCACAAATGCCACTAAAGTGGCGATGGAGTTTGGCATGATCTGAGAAGGGGACACCCTGATAATCACATTTTTATTACAATTTTACACCATCATTATCTAATTATTTTAAGAAATAAATCTGCTAATATCACATAAATGAATAAAAATAAAAATATATATTATTAAATATAAAAACCCTTAAACTCTCTCTTCTCTATTTTATTTCAAAATTGTGAAAAGCCCAAAGCCCATCAAGAAATTCAGTACAAGTTTCCTCTTTTTCTCAAGTGCAATTTTGAATTTTGAAGGCCCAAAGCCCGTCAAAAAAAAATACACCAAGGCCGCTGCAACATGAGCTTGAACTGGACACTCCACGATGAAGGCAACATAGTTCTCCAAGTTGAAGAATAACAGCCCATGAAGCCCTTGAAGCAAAGCCCAAAGAGGAAAATAATGAAGAAATGAAGCAAAGCCCAAAGGAAAATCAAAAGGCCCAAGAATCCAAGCCCAAAAGCTCAAAGGCCAAAAAATGATTCCTTAGGGTTTAAGTCTTTATTCAAGGGCTCTCATTCGTTGTTGTTTACTATAAATAGGGGTAGAAAATGAGGGGTTGAGGGTGTGAAAAATTTTATAACTCTATTTGAAGAGGAGGGTTACTCTTAATTGAGAAGATCTTCCAAAAATTATAACTTTTTGTTGTAATCAATAAAAGAATTTTTTTCACCATTTTAAATTTTCTTCTCTTTGTTTGATGATGATGATGGAGATGAAGATCAATTTGAAGGTTTGCTTTTATTGATGATGATGATGGAGATGAAGATCAATTTGAAGGTTTGCTTTTATTTTATTTTTCTCTTTTATTTTTTTATTTCTTTTTATGAAGATCAATTTGAAGGTTTGCTTTTATTTTATTTTTCTCTTTTATTTTTTTATTTCTTTTTAGTAAATTCTTTCTTATTGCTTGTTAGTTTAGATTTACATTCATGTCTTGTAGAGTAGATTTATTTTATTGTCTTTATTTTATGCATTTTTAATTTACAGAGTAGATTTATTTTCTTGTATTTTTATTTCTTTTGCAATTTAGTTAGATTTATTTCTTGTTCATAGTGTAAAGTTCCTTATTCTTATTTCTTTTCTTTGTAATTAGTTCTTATTCTTTTCATTTCATTCCTTGTTTTTATTTCTTAAGATGTGGAACTAATTCTTGTAGGAATCTTAGAATTGCATGAAATTAGCTTTATTTATATATATATATATATATATATATATAATAAAGAAAAATAAAAATAAAATAAAAAAATTACAATTTTTTTACTTTTCTTCTCTTTTATTTGATTTCATCATCCTCATACTAAAAGTAATTGCAGATTTTTATCATCATTGTTCTAGGTCGACCAAACAAATGTAAGTTCTTTAATTTTTATCTGCTTTACTTTATGCATTAGAGAATTTGCATTAAGGACAATGCAAAATTTAGGTGTGGGGGTGGAAAGTATATATTTCCTCTTTATTTTACACTTTTGTTGCATTTTTGTCATATTAAAAAAATTATAAAAATATTGTCACTTGCCAAATTTAATAGAGTTAAGTAATAACTGATCTAATTGATAAATTTTAATTTTTCTAATTCCTAGTTAGTGATATACTAAAGTTCACCTTTTATGATAACTACAAATAAATTTGTTAAGAAATAATTTTTCAAAATAGTATACTTTACTTAAGCCTTAACTTAAACTTTTAATTAAAATAATAAAATTTTTGCATGCTTAACTCAGAGTTGAAAATAATTTTTATTTCAAGTTGTCTTGATTTACACATTTTTTTCCAGACTATATATATACATTCACACATATATATATATTAAAAAAACTAACCTTATAAAAGAAGAGTACGAAAAATAGGCACCAAAAGAAAAAAAAAATCTTGAATTCAAGGTGATTCTATCTTATAAAGCCTAAGTTGACTGAGTAATTAAGCCCAAGGACACATTTTTTTCCAGACTATATATATACATTCACACATATATATATATTAAAAAAACTAACCTTATAAAAGAAGAGTACGAAAAATAGGCACCAAAAGAAAAAAAAAATCTTGAATTCAAGGTGATTCTATCTTATAAAGCCTAAGTTGACTGAGTAATTAAGCCCAATGAGTGTTTCTATACTTAATAACCTAAGCCCAATTGGGTTAGGATTCATTAGCCCAAAACTCGTTAAATGGTCACTTAGAAAGCCTAATTAAATAGAAAAAATCACCAAGAATTATAGAGTGAAATATATATATA
>NC_033800.1:67774037-67861902 GCF_001876935.1 Asparagus officinalis | reverse complement strand
TATAGTGTTATATTATATATATGGTCTTGAAAAATAATTTTTAATCAAGAGACTTGAAAATTATTTATAACAAAGAGTTAACATGTTCTTTTCAAAACTTTTAAATTAAATTTCTAAGATTTGACTTGGTTTTGTATTGCTATAATGAAAAGATTTTTATAGTGTTATATTATATATATGGTCTTGAAAAATAATTTTTAATCAAGAGACTTGAAAATTATTTATAACAAAGAGTTAACATGTTCTTTTCAAAACTTTTAAATTAAATTTCTAAGATTTGACTTGGTTTTGTATTGCTATAATGAAAAGATTTTTCTAGGAGATTTACTTTGGAGTTATATATAAAAACGTTCTCTTGAGTATTAACAAGCTTCAATTAGAAATGTCTAAATATATTAAAGAAAATTAGTTATTTACTGACTTCTTTAACTTAGCAAGTTGACCGAATTTTGTGGGTACATTCACTACAAACCCTCACGTGACTATAACTCGTCCACTAGGGTAACCTAGGGGTTTAAATGCTTGTTGTATGCGCTAAATACAACTAGGATTCCTGCGAAAGTGAGTTAAGATATTTTTTTCTTTCTTTGCTAGAGGACTAGTAAAAGTTTAGGTGTGGGGGTATTTAATAATCACATTTTATTACAATTTACACCCTAATTATCTAATTATTTCAAGAAATAAATCTGCTATTATCACATAAATGAATAAAAATATAAATAAATATTATTAAATGTAAAAACCCTCAAACTCTCTCTTCTCTATTTTATTTCAGAATTGTGAAAAGCCCAAAGCCCATCAAGAAATTCAGCACAAGTTTTTTCTTTTTCTCAAGTGAAATTTCGAATTTTGAAGGCCCAAAGCCCGTCAAAAAAAAAAAAAAATACACCAAGGTCGCTGCAGCATGAGCTTGAACTGGACACTCCACGATGAAGGCAGCATAGTTCTCCAAGTTGAAGAATAGCAGCCCATGAAGCCCATGAAGCAAAGCCCAAAGAGGAAAACGATGAAGAAATGAAGCAAAGCGCAAAGGAAAATCAAAAGGCCCAAGAATCCAAACCCAAAAGCTCAAAGGCTAAAAAATGATTCCTTAGGGCTTAAGTCTTCATCTAATAGCTCTCATTCATTGTTGTTTATTATAAATAGGGATAGAGAGTGAGGGGTTGAGGGTGTGAAAAATTTTATAACTTCATTTAGAGAGGAGGGTTACTCTTAATTGAGAAGACCTTCCAAAAATTATAACTTTTTATTACAACCAATAAAAAAATTCACCACTTTAAATTTTCTTCTCTTTGTTTGATGATGATGATGGAAATGACGATCAATTTGAAGGTTTTCTTCTATTTTATTTTTCTCTTTTATTTTTTATTTTATTTTAGTAATTTCTTTCTTATTGTTTGTTAGTTTAGATTTACATTCATGTCTTTTAGAGTAGATTTATTTTCTTATCTTTATTTTATACATTTTTAATTTGCAGAGTAGATTTATTTTCTTGTATTTTTATTTCTTTTACAATTTAGTTAGATTTATTTCTTGTTCATAGTGTAAAGTTCCTTGTTCTTATTTCTTTTCTTTGTAATTAGTTCTTATTCTTTTCATTTCATTCATTGTTTTTATTTCTTAAGATGTGGAACTAATTCTTGTAGGAATCTTAGAATTGCATAAAATTAGCTTTATTTACTTTATATTGTATGAATTATTCTCTTATGTTTAAAATAATCATGTATAGGATAATGCACTAGAGAGCTAATTGGTAGAAAAAGAATTTGATAATCTATGCTTATCTTGAGTGGTTTGATAGATTATGCTTATGAATTCTAGAATTATTATCTAGTTGTTATTCTTGTCATGAATATTAATTTTGCTTAGATGATAATTTGATAGGTTATACTTTTCTTAAATGGTTTGATAGTCTATGCTTAATAAATCTAAAGTAAAATATGATAAAAAGAGAATAGTTCATATTTTATAATTGAAATTAGCTAGTGGAATTCAATTCTAGATTTCTCATATCTTTAATTGAATCATTCATCCTTTCTTTCTTGATTTTTCCTTAGTTCTTGATTTTCTCTTATTTGTTTCCTGATTTTTATTTCCTTCATCTTTCTTTCCTTATGATTTCATTTATTCTTTATCACATCCACTCTTAATCACCTTTTATGCTTATTTACACATAGCCACTCTCACTCTTTCTATCTCTTCACAATCACAATTTTCATCACTCCTAATTGTCACGCATACAACATAAGAACCGATTCTAATTTTCTCCTACAATACACCTTCCTCGTGGGATCGATAACTCTTTATACTATAACTTGATTAGTTGTGTACTTACAACTTTTGGTACATGTTTATGCCCCATCACACCCCCAGAGCCGCACACACCTGACGGATGAAAGAGTGAAGTGGAAATTGGAGCCCATACTCCGAATGCTTCAGATGGATAGGTTGAAATTACCCTGGGGGTGAATAGGATATTTGCTAATCTAATTTGATATTAATACTGATTTAAAACTTATTAACAATTATATCCTAGCAAGTATGACATTCAACAAGATATGAGTAAAGATATGTAATTAAACAATGGCGAAATAAACTATGATGCAATGGTGATAAACAATGAGCACAAGAAAATGCACCAAGGCAAACACAAACACAAAAGAAATGATCACGGAGTTCAGTCGACCCACGACCTACATCTGCACTCCTCACCCTCGAGGAGAATCTCCACTTTCAACACAAAAAGCTATACAATCAGTTTTCAACGCTCACCGACAAACGTTTACAACACTTACAATATAATCATACAATACACTCTCTAAGTGTTGGCTCACGTGTTCCCTTCCTCAAGTTCTCGGATTTACAACCTCTCCCTAGGCTTTACAACCGCCGCCACTCCTCTTGGAATTAACCACGTCTCTTACAAACCACTCCTCTCGGTGTACTTATGTATTACAATGTGATCTCAACAAATAGTCTCACAAATACAAAGTTTTTATTCTCTAACAAGATGTGAACTCAATTAAGCTCACTCTCAATGTTACAACCCCACAACCTAATAATTATACTATATGTGAAAATACTTAAGCTCAAGGAGTGTGTGTGTAAACAATGAACAATAATCAAAACTAAACTCAATATGAAATCTAGCTTAATGAAATGGTTAATCAATAAATATATATATAAAGCTAGAAATTGAGTTTAGAGAAAACTTCTCTGAAAAACAAGAGTGAGAGAGATTGAGATTGAAGCCCAAACACGAAATATATGATCTCTTCTTCTTCTTGTGAAAACCACTTCACATAAACACTTGTAAAACACTTGTAAAACACTTTAAAACACTTTAAAACACTTTAAAACACTAAACAAACTTGCCCAAAACTTGTTTTTATTTTTCTTAGTTAGTTTAGAAGTTTGTGGGTAAGGGGTATATATAGGATCACAAAACAAAGCCTAAAAACCAAGAAAATCCAAGGAAAAAGATAAAAACCTGAAAAATCAGCAAACTGAAAAAACTATCCATTACAGGCCATCAGTCGACTGATACTGTTCATCAGTCGACCGATGAGCTGACCGTTATAGGCCGCTCATCCGTCATCGGTCGACTGATGAACTCATCAGTCGACTGATAACCTGCATCGGTCGACTGATGGTTCATCAGTTGATTGAGCAGAAACAAAATACACTTTCCAGGCCTTTTCTTCAGTCGACTAATAACACTGTTCAGTCGACTGATAACATGAACAGAGCCTGTTTAAAAATAAAAAAATTGATTTTTAAAGTGCCTTTAAAAATAGCAAATAAATCCCAAAAATTATAAAACTTTGGGAAATATTTATAAACATGAAATAAACATGTTATAAAAGAATTTTTTAAATTGTATTTCTCATTTATGAAAACTCGTCATTTTGTAAAATTGGTCAAAATACGAAATCTCAAAAACACATGATTTTGACAAAATGATTTTAAATAAGTTTCAAACTTCTTTTAAATAGATTAATAGACTTTATAAAAGATGTAAAATAATATAAATGAGTCTTTAATCCTTAAAATACATATTTTGCAAACTTGCAAAAATATGAAAACAATAAACATGATTTCAAAACTAAGATGATAAATACGAAACATGTATATGTGTATATTTGAGATTTAAGTATAAACACATAAAATATAAGATCTAAACTAGAAACAATATACCCAAGCTAAGAGATCTTCAATTAGGCTCGACTTGGTTGCGGATGAAACGATATTGGATATTGATTTGAATTGCATATAGCTTCATTCCGATATCCGTCAATCTCCTTTGAATGTCATCATTAAGCTCAATTTCATCCAACCTCAAACATAGGATCTTTGTGTAGGATACCTAACAATCAAATATAAATACTCGACAAACATTGTTAGAAATTATTTATTAATCATCTAAACTAGATTAGATAGTAGACTCATAAACATGAGACCTAATAATCTCCCTCTTTTTGATGATGACAAACAATCTACACAAAGAGATATAAGACATGCATGATATCAAATGAATATACAATTTATAACTCATGCATGAAAATAAAATACTCACAATCCACTTGTTTCTCCCCCTTTGTCAACATCAAAATAGGGAAAACAATAAGAATGAAGAGAGCGAAAGCACCCCCTACAAATGAGCATAGGTGAGTATAAAACAATATAGGGAAAAAGCTCCCCCTATCAAAATGCCTTAATGCATAGATATAGAAGTGATAAGGCGAAAATGTGAGCAAGCATAGATAAAAACATGCTAAACAAAACTCACATTCAAAGAGATCAAGTGAACATCTAAAGATATATCATTATGAAAAAGGTGTTACAAGGGTCTTAAACATAAATATATCAAAACAAAAAAATTCCAGAAATAGAAATCAAAGATTCAAAAATTAAAAATCAATTGTTTAATCAATAAATCTAATTTTTTATAAATTATCAAATATAAATCTTGATTGATTAAGAACATGTATAAATATATTATTATTGAAAAACATGTCAATAAAAACAATATGTATAAATTTATGAAATCAAATGAATAGAAAAATATGAGAATCATGAAAGATATTTTCAAATGAAAACAAATTATGAGAACCATGAAAATCATGATAATCATGAAAGTCCAAATAAAATCAAAACAATCAAATGAAATCATGAATCATGATCTAAACCATAATAACATTAAAACATACTTAATCTACAAATTATCATTTTTGAAGAACAAGTGATCAAGCAACTAGTAATGTCAAAATATTTATATGTTTTATCCACAAATATCGAAAGAATTATGACAAAACAAATGAATATGAATAATATTATTTTTGATAAGAAAAACAATCATGCCAAGATCTTGGAGTTTGTTTCAACCCATATAGAAACATTTTGCACCCGGTAAACATGATATGAAAGAATACCAATGAAAGATCAATAAATCCGGGTTGCTCAAACATAAACCTCTTTATTTATAAAAACCATTTTGAAAGACATTTCTAACATGCATTTTAAAATAGTTTGAAATCTTTAAGACTATCAAATGCTAATACATATACGAATTTGACTCTATCCTTACAACTAGTACAAAGGATTTGTCACACTTAATGCCCTCAAAGTCAAAACCAATTGAAATCATAATATTCAATGAAACCCACATATATTTTTTAAAAAAATAATGTTTGATCAAGATAAACAAATATTTTAGTAAAATTTAATCAATATACATTTTTCAAAAAGAAGTTTTGCAAACATATTTTTCCAAAAAAATAAAATAATAAAACCGAGAATATGCTAAAAACGTGTTTTAAATTTTAAACTTGTTTTGGTACCCAAATACTCTTGGTACCGAAGAGTTTAGGGACATGACCCCTATCATTAAAGCTCAAGGCCCTTGGATTATAATCCCATTTGGGCACATGTGATGCACGAATCCAGTCATAACAATAATTACTCAAATGACCATTCCTATTGCAACAAAGTGCAATGAAATAGACCCATTTATTTTTGTGGACCATGAGATTGTGCATGAGGAACATTTGCAAATAAAAATGATCTTTTAAAATTATTTTGTAAATATGAAACTCTTTTCAAATCAAAACAAAATTTGGCCAAATGGCCAATTCTACCACAAAAATCACAATTATACACATGAGCATGCTTATGATAGGCATTGTGTGCATGCAAGTGTATGTATGATGAAGAAACTTTATGAGATTCACATGGATTAATATTAGACTTAGTAGATTTTTGTGATTCATAGCAAAATTTTGCAAGGTGACCTTTACGACCACAAATAGTACACTTATAAATTTTGCTATATATGTGTATATAGTGAGTGGATGATTTTGACCTATTTTCACTTGACTTAGCACACATATTCACAAGATTCTTATGATTGTTAATGCATATAGATAAAGTTGAATGTAAAGAAGATATATGGGTTTTTATAAGATTCAACTCATTATTAGGCACATATGCATTGTCATTAGAAGTAGAAAGAGCATGATTATTTTTGAAAGAATTAAATTCATGTATAACATTTTCTACTTCTAACATGACATCATTTTTATCATTTGATAAGCTAGATATTTTAGAAATCAAATTTTCATCTTCCAAGTTTAATTTATCATTGTTTTCTTTAAGTGTCACATTTTCTTTTGCAATGATGTCATACTTGAATGCTAGCATATCATGATCAGATTTTAATGCAACATGCTTGCTTTTTAAATCAATAAAATTGTGATGCAATTTATTATAGGTATGCATTACTTTCTCATATGCACAAGTGAGTTCATTAATAGATAATTCATCATCGGAATCAGACTCACATACCTCACTACAGCTATCGCCTAGTGGTCGTGTGCATGATGATGCTCCAATTGAACTTTAAGTGGAATCCGCCAAAGCTCGTCGAATCTCCTCTAAGTTTTCTTGATGTGCTTCTATGAATTTTCACAACGTGTAAGCACTATCAAACGAATCAAGCTTGTTAGATATAGATGAGTAAAAAATATTTAGCAAAAATTCTAACAAGAGCTTGTTCATTGTAAACATCCTTTTATCTTCATTGCTCCACTTGGATTTCTCCAATATGGGTACAATATAAGCATATTCAATTATTTTCCACAAATCAAAAATTCTAGATCTAACAAAAATTTTAAATCTAACACACCATTGAGTATAGGGGAAATTATCAATTCTTGAAGCAATATTAATGACATAACCTAAGCTAAGTGCACCATTCATGTCCATAATAGATATATGCAAGCAAGATAAAAATAATCTTAAAACTAGATTAGCAAGATATAAAAATTTGGATCTTTGACTCTAGTAGATTAAGCCACAAATCAAGAGCACCAAGCTCTGATACCAAATAAAATTACCCTAGGAGGGGGTGAATATGATATTTACTAATCTAATCCGATATTAATGCTGATTTAAAACTTGTTAACAATTATATCATAGCAAGTATGATATTCAACAAGATATGAGCAATGATATGTAATTAAACAATGGCGAAATAAACTATGAGGCAATGACGATAAACAATAAGCACAAGAACATGCGCCAATGTAAACACAAACACAAAAGAAATGATCACGGACTTCGGTCGACCCATGACCTACATCTTCGCTCCTCACCCTCGAGGAGAATCTCCACTATCAACATAAAAAGCTATACAATCAGTTTTCAACGTCCACCGACAAACGTTTACCACATTCACAATTTAATCACACAATACACTCTCTAAGTGTTGGCCTCTCACGTGTCACCTTCCTCAAGTGCTCGGATTTACAACCTCTCCCTAGGCTTTACAACCGACGCCACTCCTCTTGGAATCAACTACGTCTCCCACCAACCACTTCTCTCAGTGTACTTGTATATTACAATGTGATCTCAACAAATAGTCTCACAAATACAAAGTTTTTATTCTCTAACAAGATGAGAACTCAATTAAGCTCACTCTCAATGTTATAACCCCACAACCCAATAATTATACTATATGTGAAAATACTTAAGCTCAATGGTGTGTGTGTAAACAATGAGCAATAATCAAAATTAAACTCAATATAAAATCTAGCTTAATGAAATGGTTAATCAACAAATATATATGAAGCTAGAAATTGAGTTTAGAGAAAACTTCTCTGAAAAACAAAAGTGAAAGAGATTGAGATTGAAGCCCAAACACGAAATAGATGATCTCTTCTTCCTCTTGTGAAAACCACTCCACATAAACACTTGTAAAACACTTTAAAACACTAATCAAACTTGTCCAAAACTTGTATTTTATTTTTCTTAGTTAGTTCAGAAGTTTGTGGGTAAGGGGTATATATAGGATCACAAAACAAAGCCTAAAAACCAATAAAATCCAAGGAAAAAGATAAAAACCTAAAAAATCAGCAAACTAAAAAAACTACCTGTTACAGGCCATCAGTCGACTGATATTGTTTATCAGTCGACTGATGAGCTGACCGTTACAGGCCGCTCATCCGTCATCGAACTGACCGTTACAGGCCGCTCATCCGTCATCGATCGATTGATAAACTCATCAGTCGACTGATAACCTGCATCGGTCGTCTGATGGTTCATCAGTCGACTGAGCAGAAACAAAATGCACTTTCCAAGCCTTTTCTTCAGTCGACTGATAACACTGTTCAGTCGACTGATAACATGAACTGAGCCTGTTTAAAAATAAAAATTTGATTTTTGAAGTGCCTTTAAAAATAACAAATAAATTTTAAAAATTATAAAACTTTAGAAAATGTTTATAAACACAAAAATAAAGATGTTACAAAAAGAATTTTTTAAATTGCATTTTCTATTTATGAAAACTCATCATTTTGCAAAATTGGTCAAAATACAAAATCTCAAAAACACATGATTTTAACAAAATGATTTCAAACAAGTTTCAAACTTCTTTTAAATAGATTAATAGACTTTATAAAAGATGTAAAATGATGTAATTTAGTATTTAATCCTTAAAACACATATTTTGGAAACTTGCAAAAATATGAAAATGGTAAACATGATTTCAAAACTAAGACGATAAATATGAAACGTATATGTGTGTATATTTGAGCTTTAAGCATAAACATATAAAGTATAAGATCTAAACTAGAAACAATATACCCAAGCTAAGAGATCTTCAATTAGGCTCGACTTGGTTGCGGATGAAGCGGTATTGGATCTTGATTTGACTTGCACATAGCTTCATTCCGATATCCGCCAACCTCATTTGAATGTCCCCGTTAAGCTCAATTTCATCCAACCTCCAACATATGATCTTTATGTAGGATACCTAACAATCAAATATAAATACTCAACAAATATTGTTAGAAATTGTTTGTTAATCATCAAAACTAGATTAGATACTAGACTCATAAACATGAGACCTAACAGAGGTGACCTATAACCTCCGTGATGATACACCGCTTCAGATTCCCCCAGCGCTAACAAAGTAAAAGTCTTGGGAAGATCAAAGCGCTCATAATAAATCTCGAGCTCCGCCGTACAAAGTTTCGAGTGGAAGGGTCAAAGAAGGTCGTTCCTCATCTCATTATGGTCAGTGGTGAAAGCAACGAAAGCCATAAGAGATCGTCAAAAGTTAGAACAGAAGATCAATAAAAATAAGAAAGTCTAATCTAGGAAGCTAGGGCAAGAAGTGGGGAAGAAGAATCTCTCCACGAAGGGGAAAATATATATATACCTCGATGGTGACACGTGTCAAGACCGGAACAATTGACCCTACCCGGGATGAACGACTGAAATTGACCTTGGAATCTGAAAAGGCCTTACGAAAAATAAAGTGTCACCCTTCATTTGATGTGACGCCGTGTTCAAAAATCAAAGCGGCAATGATGCTTGTCATTTGATGACGTCAAAATGCCACCTCAATAGCCCCCCATCATTTCCTCCATAAATGCTCCTCGAAACTCAACAACCGACAACTATTCAAATCTCAGCTTGGGCTGAGCCCATCAAATTTAAGCGACCGACTCAATGGACCGATAGCTCATGTAGCCGACTAAAAACACGGTGTTAGTCGGCCCTCAATGAAGTCGACTCGAACAATAAAGATATTTGTAACAAGTTATCATTAATTCTCAGTCCATTATCAGTCTATTCAATTAAAATATCATTCATTAAGCCTACTCTAACAAGCCATTCCGATTCAAGCCTATGTGTACCTAGACTTGGTTGACTCTAATAGAGAACACTTCTCATTTTTCATGAGACAAATATAAAAAACGCCCAAGACACCGCCAAACCGACTAGTAGTTCAAGACTCAAAATTGAGTCATCCCAATCCATAAAACCTAGCATAGTTCAACATGAACACAAAAGATAGTACCGATTGACCAAAAAAAAACATTTTTATTTATATTTTTAAAGCATTTATGATACAATCTACAAAATAAAAATATATGGATATACAAAAGTCTTAAGGAAGATTGGAAGACCGAGATGGATCGACAGTAGGACTAGGAGACGACAAGGGAGTCGACTGTACTTCCGGCTAGGCCCCTTTAATTTTTTGGGTGAAATTACCCAACTATCTCTAGTCGAGCCCTCATCGGCCTGCTTGGACAAGCCCTCGCCTTACTCGCTAATCTCCTCGACATTAGCCTCGTCATCCGTGTGCTCATCCCCAACACCGTTTCTGCCTAGATCAAGTCCCCCACCCTGTTTCTCTACCTCTAAGAGCGTATCCAAGCAATTAACGACCCTCAAACAATAGTGAAAATGGTCAGGCACATTTCTCATTTTGGTTGGAAGCCCAGGAGATAATCATATCCCGCCATGCAAGCCATCGTGACCTCCACCCAAAAACACTATGGAGATCATCCTCAACGATTTCAAATCGATGAGCTTCAGAATCCAGGTGAGCAATACTGCTCTGGGCCTCGGCGAGGGACAACTGCGTTGGCCACTCTCTTCTTGGAGCTTCCTAGGGTCGTCCACTCCTCTTCTTGCTCAACCTTCAGATGTTAGGCGACATGACGATCTACCTCGGCTTGCTCCAAAGCTCGATTCCTTTCCCGCCTCCCATGCACGACCTCCTCAGATAAATGTCTTACCCTCTTATTCTGTTCGAGGAGCTCACACTTAAGCTTGTCGATCCCGATCGACTTCTGATTATCCGAGGCTATCCAACCCTCAATCATACTCTCCCGCACCTCCATCTCTTGACGCCAGTCGCCTAGTTCATCCTCCTTACTCGATAGTGATAGAAGATCCTTTTCTAGATCGGCTTTTTGGGCTTCTGACTCCTCCTGAAGTTTGAGATAGGAAGACCGAACTTGCTCCATTCGGCCACATAATTCTTGTTCCACAAGAGCCCCTCAAACCATGTAACTCCTAAGACTTAGGTGAAGGCCGACATATGGAACTTCCACTAGAATCTATGCATCACAGGGAAGCCAAAATTACTCTACCACTTTCGATTGGGCAAGTCGAGACTCGAGGACCGACCCCCTTGCATCAAGATGATGATTAGGCTGGTGTCTCTGCTCCAGGGTCGGCTCCTTCTTATATTGAGGGCTAACCCTGGAGGATCTTATCAGTAGCATCCTCAGCCTATCAATGTCTCAAACTCAATCTCATCAATGCGGTGAGGATATGGCCATCCATATTCCTCGAGAGGAGATGCCCCCTTTGTGGCCAACTCCTTCCCCTAACGATGGGTCGATTCGACAATACTCGGGGCCCCTTCGTCCCCTGCTTGGGCTTCGATTTAGGCTGAGATCTCACCTCCACTAGGAATCCCAACTTCAGCCTCGACCCTCTAGATACCGGGCCCCTCTTCTCGTTCTAGCAACCCCTTGTTGATACAAACGACATCAAGCCTCAACCGCCTTTTTTGGCGCCCTTGACTACCCACTTTTCTCAACCTTTTCTTCTTCTCGACCTGAACAGCCCAAATGCATCGGGAGCCCGCTAGCCTAGTGACTATCTGGCTGCCCTGATCACAAGCCACCGCCACTTCCTCAAGTGCCAAATCCTGGTGGAGACATTTCATTGGCCTCATCGAAAGTCCTTCCTGAGCCCCCTCCCGAGCCTCAGCTAGCGGGGCCCTCGATGCCTCGATGTTTTCCTGAAGGTTAGTGAAGTCGCCCTCGCTACATCCTTAGCAGGAGGAGAGTCGTGGGAGATACCGACTACTAGCAAGATCAAGTTGTCGAGTAAGGCTTCCATCTTACAAGAACCCGAGTACGCCTTAATTCACTCCAACGCCCGTCTCTCGATACTAGACAATAGCCCCTCCTTTAGAGCCTACCTAGAGATCTCAGGCCAGTCCGAGCAGCCCAAGTCCGAGTCGTCTCCCGAAACCCATAGAGCCTCTCCTTCCAGTCTTTATTCGACTCGGAGGGATCAATGACTATCTTGTATCCCCCTAAACCTAAAGGTGGAAATGAGCTTCTTGCTGATGCACCTTGACGATGACGAGGTGGCCAAGAAAATTCAAGGTTAGGTTGACTCCCAAACCAGTGACAAATAACGTCAAACCCCACTAGGATAGCAATTGAATTCGGCTTCATCTACTTGGTGATATCCTTAAAGCCTCAAAAACACGATGGAGAAAAGGATGCGGCGACAGACGTAAATCATATTCCAAATGCCTTATATACACCGTAGCCTAAATTGCATCATGGTTGAAGACCACCTCAGACTTCGCCAGTGCTATCAGAACGAACGCCCGTGGAATGTTGAACCTCTCATGCAGCGCCTTCAACTGTGGCACTGTCATTTTGGAGTGAAACTTCTCCGACTGACGATGTCGGACCGTAAGTGCAGAAGCTGTCGAAGTCGCCATCGGAATCATTCTAAAGATCACCGGAAAAGAAGATGATGAACCAGAGTCTTTTGCAATTAGGATTCAAGGATCTTTGAAAAAAAGCACCTTCCTCCATACCACAACAGCCATATTTATAGGTAGACTCGGTCAAACGGCTGTCAAGATCTCAATGGTTGACACAGCTCTAAGCCAACGGCTGAGATTAACCTGGGAATCCAAAGCAACCACTCCAGACTTGAGGCACCCCTACCTTAATTAACCCACACTCCGGCATGAAAGACGAGGTGACAACAGCCAATAATTATTCTTTAGCGTCAGCAACTTCAGATCCAAAATGACTTCTCAGTCACCTCTCATTAATGCACCCCATGACTCAACAAACCATGATTTCATTCGGATCCGGCCTACACCGAGTCCAAGTGAAAAGGGCCAAAAAATCACTAAGCATTAATATCCATTAAGACGCTGACACGTGTCCCTACATGCAATCAAATAAATCCCTAATCGAGACAACTCAAGCCATTTCCGCAGCCAATTCGATCGGCCAACAACTTGCGTAGCCGAGTCAAAAGGCGGAACTTGTCGGCCAACCCACCATATTAACCCGTACTCGGCCTACTGATCAGCCGGCAACTCGCGCAGCCAAGTCAAAAGGTGGTGCTAGTCGGCCATTGACCAAACAAATAGAGAACAAACAATTATCTCGAAACCCTTGCTAGCCGACTGTCCCTGTATTAACTGCTCTGACAAATTATCATTACTCTATTCCCCATAGTCTGTATGACTCACCGAACCCAGTCAGCGCCAAGCACCTGCTGTCGTTCCCGCATTATATGACCATATGAATCACCATCTTCTATGGCCGACACCTAGAAAATGATTGCCGACTCATCTACCTAGCTGGACCCCGCCCAAGTTACCTCTTTGCCCTTCTAATTCACTATAAAGAGAGTAGCATTGCATGCGGTAAGGGTGGGTTTTTTCAGGCAACTTCGAATTACCATCTCTATATTTCCCACTCAAGATCAATTACTGATCTGATCGTTGGAGGAACAACCAGAGATCCCAACTCCGCCCTCTTACGAGCTCTTTACGTGCATGGAAGAACAATAAATCCCAGAACCTGCCATCTGAAGGAGTTTGGGGACCTAACACTCTCATAATCCTCACATAAACCCCCTGTTTATTAACTGACATCAACACTCTCACTCTCAGTTTCTTGTTATTTGCCAAGAGTCATCAAACGTGAAGACCGATGTTCACACAAAAAAGCTCAAGTCATATTCAAAACCAGTTCCTTTTGGATTCACAAACAACAAATACTTAACGCGAAAGTAATATAAGCTTCACCATGATCACAGACCCCAAATTATCTAAATACCATAGTTTAGAAGAGTTTTGAATACTTATTCCACAATCAACCAACAAGTTTTTCATAAACGGCAAATCCCATAATACAGGCAATAAAGATTTAGAAGCAAAGCACAAACAGTCTTCTATCAACATGAGCTACACATTGTTTCCCTTTTTTTACCTTCACGACTAAAAGACTGAGGAGGGCAAAAATCACAAAAGAGAAAACCTGCTCGTTGCCAATGACCATCACAATGCCAATCACGATTCTAAAAAACAACCATATACAATGCCCAAAATTACCAACTAGTTAAACCGCAGACTCACAATGAAAACATCCATTATGATCATATTACTACTAATTTTTCTCGGGGTTTGATCCGCTGGGGACTTCATGCTTGACATCTTCAAACCTTGAAGGCGAAGACAACGGAGGCTCCTCACGATGGAACATCCACCTCCCGATACGACGACGAAGGGGGAAGAACACGCCGAGCCAGCAGACAAGGCCATCGCAGAGTCTCAACCCTCTACGGATTCTGTCATCTGAAGAACGAAGACATGAAACCAGAACAAGAACAAAAGCAGAGTTTCTTCTGTGGCTATCATCTGGTTCCATGCAGACCCTCCTCAAAATTTGAGGAATGGAAGAGTGCTCCAAATCCTTCTGAAGCTACCTATTTAAAGCACACGCCAACGCTGTAACCGAGGTAGCAATTGCAGGGGTTTTTTTAAAATTAAAATCAACAAAAAGAAAAAAAAAGTACTTTTTCTACACAAACGCAAGATGATGACAAAAGAAGGCGCGAACAACTTTTGGAAGCATGCATGTCAGGACCAGTAAATGAGAGATGACACGTGTGGCTCTATTGGGCTCGAGGCTCTCTGCAAAAGAGGTTCCTTTTCCCTCTGTTTCCAGAGTCAAAAGTCTCTGTGAGTTTTTGAACCGTAGAGCCTGAAAATTTGTGCAGAGAAGAACAACCATACACAAACACAAGTGCTCGGGGGTCTCCGGGGGAGTACGAGTAATGTGAATCAGTGCGCTTGTTTATTGCTAGCTGTGTAGGCAACGGTGCAGTTCACATCATCACAGGAAACCAAGAACCAACATGAATAGCATGAGAATGTTTAATTACGAGGTTTAATGACTTTAAAAAAAAATATGTTTTAGTTTTGCATAATCTAAGTTTGGTGAGTACTGAAGGCTTTAACATAGGAAATGAAGCCTATATGATGAGGATATGTATCGTGTTGGATTTTTTCTGGGTGTATGGTTGCTGGAAGACGCTTGCTATTTGGACTTTCAGGGACCTATATGAAAAAGATAGGTGAGAAGATTTGGTACCCACCATGTTCTCTCTCTCTCTCTCTCTCTCTCTACACTATTATACCCAGAGATTCTCTCTCTCTCTCTCTACACTATTATATCCAGAGACTGTTTCTACAGTTTGTGAATCCTACAGGAGGGAGAAAACTGAGGTGGGAAATTATGTGTTTGTGTCAACTTTCCATCGATGTCATAATTTGATAACACTCACACGCACAAAAAGAGACTACTATTTGCTCTAATCCAGTTTTGAATCAGAGACACCTCATGCGTGGTTGGGAAACATTACTGTGAAATTAATCCGGGCTTTGCTACAAAGACCAAAAATATGAGACCAACAGGGGGATAGGTGAGGTGTCCCCTCCTATTGCATAATGAGCTGGCCATGCAATAGGAGGGGGCACCTCACATGTCGCCCTGTTGGTCCCATATTTTGGGTCATTAGGGAATTTTTCTTGAAATAACACTAATAGGCAGCAATGCAAAGAGGGCAAAAATTTTCTGCGATTGGCCTTCCAGTTTGAAAAAGTGCAGAGTTATTCAGGAAAGAAAAGCAAAAGGGAGATTCCTGGGCTCTGTATTAATCGATATCAGCAAGAAAAGACAAACGGTTGCTCTTCAGAGCACACCATGCATCTACAGGTCCAACACATCATGCACGCCTTTCTTCATTTATTGTCTACTTTTTTTTTTTTTTTTTGGTTCTGGGCAAACAAAGGTCAAACTATTTCTTTAGTAATAATGCAAGATTTAGTATGACAATCTATCAATCTGGTGGAGCCCTGATGCCAGTTTCAAACCTTGGTGGTGATAGAGGATCGAAAAAAAGGAAACTGACACTATCTGATCAGAGATTATGTAGAAAGCCCTGCTAAGAGATCATGAGTATAATTCCTATCATAAATAAATAAATGTGTCGGGGTGATCTGATCCATCCAAGCGCGCGGCAGTGAAATACTGATACGCACCCCTGTGTCGCATCTTTATAGTAATAACCACAGCTGCCAAGGATTCCAATAATTATTTGGAACAAGGCTGAAAAGTTATAGCCTAGTAGTAGGCTACTAGCTTCTTTATCTGCACTCTTTAGGACTCCAGCTGCAAATTCAGGTTGAGTCTTGAGCCAATCACCTAGCAAAAGTGAGCATCCTCCTGACCCCTTTTTCTTTACTAAGAAAAAAACAAATGTTACAGACTTTTAACTTGGAAAAAACAAGTCATATCCTGACTTGAAGGAACTTGATAAAATTAAGAAGGGAAAACCAAGCATTTATTTGAAAGAGAGGCAAGATAAAGTGGAGGCAAGATCCTTGGGAGTATCAGGAGTATGCGATATTCATCTATCTTTTCAGAAAAAAGATAATAATCAACTATTGCTAAGATAAAATTAATTGGCTTCTAAAAATTCCATAGAACACACATAATTTGCTAAGGATATTAAAAAAAAAATTAAGGTTTTGAGAGTTCTTCCATCACTATATTCGTGATTAATGAGTAAAACTCTATTAGTCGTTTGCCCATAGACGTAGGCTAAAAGTCAAACCGTATTATTTTGTGTATACTCTTTTTTCCCTTCGCAATATGTTTTTGTACCTGTGCTTGACTGCTTTGTATTTTTCTGGGATTTGTAATACAATATCATACATAGTTATTAAATTTACAAACCCCGCAGTTTGCTCACAAGCTTAAAAACAAAAATACCCAAATATTGTTGCTAATACCACATTTTGCCTTCTACCACAGATACGTCCAGCCCAATTTATAGACTTGTTTTATAGCGCACTACAAATAAAGAAGACCTCCTAAATAATTATGAAGTTCGATAACTTGAGAAACATGAAGTTCGATAACTTGAGACAGGAAACTATGAAGGAAGCACAAAGACCTCACAATATATACCTTTCAGAAAAGAAAATTCAGTAAGTACCTCGATTGAGTTCAATAATCATCTTAGTTGAGACAAAAACATAATCAATAGTTGCTTTGAATTGGTCAAGAATATCACAAGTTAGAAAGTTGATGCCTTGAATAAACACATTATTCCACACAATCAGAAGGCGACTGCTTCACAAGCTCACTTCATATGCGAAAGAATAGAAGGATGCGCAACAAAAAGGAGTGAGCATCGGTAATGATATAAGAAATGTACTTGTACTATTTTCTTTTAGCCTCTTCATTATACTTGAAGAATCACAGGCTATTGTGCACAAATGGTACATGTTGCGGTAAAAGATGAAAAGAAGAATAATGAAAAAGGAAAATATCCACACAAAAAAAAGTTCACCTCCACCCCAACGACTGTCTTATCCCGGTGAAAATAAGCCCCAAAGATCTCCCAATCATACACATAAGAAGAAAAGACACAGCATTCCTGACCTTGGTGAAAATTGTTTTTACCAAAGGCATCATTATATCAGAAAATTCCAGAAACAAGCTGAAGTAGTACCTCCTGCAACCACAGAACATTGACAATCAGCATAATAGTCTACTTCTACGAAGATCCTTTAAGCAAAATGGTTTGTTCAAATGTCAGAGATAAAAAAGATGATTTAAAAGTACAAAATGACTGCGAAGCTCAGTATCAAGACAAATTCAATTGTCATTCATGAATAAAATGCAAACTATTGAGTAATTAAGAAACCAACCTTCCCAAAAGATGTTAGTCAATTACACAGACTAGATTTGGAAGTGTTCAAATGCAACTGAAATTAAAACGAAAATGTATAGGATGTTGTACTTTCAAGGCAACTTTGGCTTGTAAAATGGTGCACATTAAGATGATAATAGAATCAACAATTGCCTAATTCTCTATTCTCTAATAAATCCTTTCAGTTCAGTTGCTGATCTCATGTCCTTACTAATACTCTAAATAAACTCTTCTCAATTCCCAACTTTGAGTTAACTCTTTTTATAAATCCTTCCACAATTACTGCACGTTTTCAACGATTAACACTACACATCCTTTCCCGTTATGGAAAGTATAGACAACAGTAAAGCCACTACCTCACGTGGGCCAGGTTAGTATGCTTCCAAATAATAGAATATATCAGAACACTCAGAACATTTTTAAAATAAAATTACTAATCATCTAGTGAAGTAGCTTGAAGCTATATATCTGATACAAACTGTTAGTCTGCTACATGTTTTTGTGCCTCAGGTGGGTGGAAAAAGTGGGTAGATGGATGCCAACTTGAGTGATACGTTCTCTGTGCATCAGTATATCCAACAAAAGACTTAAAAGGTGAACATACGTTATTTTGTTCAATGAATGTGTGCACTTAATGTATAATAAATATTTCACATGAACAATGAATTACCATCCAATCAAGGCTCTTAGCTCCTTAGTCCGTTTGACTGGCAAAGAAACTGGACTGATCAGAATATAATTCAATGAGGGCAGTGTCGCTGCCTTCCTGAAAGTAAATTTCTTCCACCAAGTATATTTTTCACTTTGACTATCGAGTGGATCCTCATGTTTTTGGCTGCAGAACACAGACAACGTAAACCGATCCTCGTACATTGAGACAACTGACTCAAAGTTTTGCAGCAACCACCGGTTTAGTGCCACCTATTAAAAAGATAAATCAGGAACCTAATATAGGAAACAGTAATAATCCCATGCTAACATTGATTCAGCATCTACTATGCCCCGTCCGTTTACAGTGCATGCACATTTTTGACAAACACATAAGAAAGAAAATGATAGAGGCCAGAATCAAGATTGCACATTAAAGGGCATAAAGTGTCTTTTTTTCAGTACATGAACTCCACATCAGAACACATGTAGACTAGGGCATATTTGAATAATAATAATAATAAAAATATTACGTAGCTGACTTGTACAAACAAATGGCCACTGGTGTATTGTATATTGTAGCATGCTCAGACCAACAAATAGACACTGATGAACTTGATATTTATAGCCATGATATACTGGTAGGCTTCTGATGATTCACCAAAAAAATTAATGATAAAAATGAGGATATTTCCCCCAATAAATAGAAGCAACGAAACACGTGCGTGCACATGCACACACACAAACAAAAAGGACAACACCTACTTGAGGTGAGTGCAGAAACTTGATGCTTTAGACATCTGAGAACATTATTCTATTAACTCTGTGCAAAACTTTGGTGATGTGAAACATCACCTACTGGATTTCAAAGCCCGAACCTGCTCCTTGCCAATTATAATCAATGAAATGACAAGCTAAAATTAGGTTCAAAGATAACCAATTATATTTTCTTCAAGAGTAGTCAACCATCCACTTTACCTAAGGTCAATAGAAACTCTCTATGCACCAGACTATATAAATGTCGTCCAATAAATAGGTGGATACCCTCATCTAATTCAGTGATAGACTTTATGTTGAAGAGCATGATTCATGAAGAAAAATGAACTTGAAAATGACATCAGAAATTTACATAGCAAATGAAAAAAGTGACAAGCTAACATCTGATGCTATAACCAGCACCCTAACGAAATGTCTTTAGGCAGTAAGCTGTTTACCTCATTACGCAATCTCTGAAGTTCTCTAGTCGACAAAGAACACAAAGTTAAACCCATGGCATTTATTTCAGTAGACATGTTACTGTCCACAGAAATAAGCTCTAGGTAAGTGCTAGCAATTCCATCCGCCAACATAATCACCAAATCTTCTAGAATATCAATCCCATGTTGTGTTAGAAATTTGGAATCGTAGCAGCATGTAGTCCTGATAAGAATAGCAAATATAATTATTAAATTACAGAACGAATATCAGCATTATACGCAAATTTCTTATTACAGCAAACCTAAATAAATTCAATACAAACTGAATAAAGAAATACATAAATTATATGAAACAGAAGGAATGGGTACCGGTAGAGGCAAATCATCAAGATAGAGGTTGGGTTCATATATTGGCAATTTGTAGTGTTAATATGATATGCATGTTACACAAAATGCAGTTGCTTAACATTACAAGTTATTCATTCGGTACACCTCTCATGTGTGGTGCTTCTGATGCCCTGCACCATGTGATCATGGAATCTTATTTCATACTTACAACCTTTTCCGTATGTAGAGAACAAGCACTAGATCATGATACTAGAATCATTTCAATTTCTATCAAAAGTAATATAATCTATATGTCAAAAAATAAAAAGGACTACTCTTTGATGGAAAAAGAAATGCTGTGGGGAAAAAATGTCGAAGCTAAAGCTAATACCTGATACAACCAAATCTAAGGAAAAACAGCAAATCGGCATATAGTTCTTCCTTTCCTGATCTATCGATGTTCTGTAATACTGTATCATCTCCCTTCAACTTCTCAGAAATTTGATTTATCAGCATCTGAAATGGAAAGGGCACTTATCAGTAGGAAATTGAGAAGATCATGGAAAAAATGGTCAAGCTTCAAATCTTCTCTATGATACCATGTCAGAGTCTCCAATTTCCAGGGTAAGCTCCTCTTCCAGCCATTTGCTACATGCTGGCCGAATTGATCCTTTTATAACTTCTGATGCAACCACTAGCCAGACATCCCTGTTATCAGTTTCACGTGCTAGTGAGATATCACTGACCTGCCAATGCAATTGGCAAGATTTAGGTAGATAACAGCAGAAAGATATTCACCAACCGAAAACAAAATTTAGCTCGAATTCATGGCTGATATGAACATGGCTGACATGAAAGCTCTAAGGGGAAAATATTGGCTTATCCAGTGATATTATCTCAGAGGAAAAGAAATGAAATGGTATCAGCAATAAAAAGGATACAAACTGCTGTTTAACACTCGTCATTCAAAAAGGCTGCAAGCAATTCATCCAACCTAGAGAATTCATGTGCTTTTAACTATTACAATAAGCCGTCAGAAAAATAATACATGGATAATCAGGTCTAATTTTAAAAAATGAAATATAATCGTAACCATTAATTGCTAATTAAGCTACTGGGCCAATGAAACAAAAGATAACCCACAGGCTCAGGAGCAGTATCGTAATTCAGAGGACTAAGATATTCGAGTTAGAACTTTGAACACTTTCACAATAAGCAAACATAGTAAAATGACTTTTCTTTTCTCAAGTTGCTACAGAAAAACATATCATAAGTTGACACTAAAATGAGGATAATGTCAAGTTTGTTTACAAAACTACTGTTATACCTCAGCTTTACTACCACATTTTTTTCAAGTACGCAGAGAGTTCAGATTGTTTGAAGTGCAGGATGATTTTAGATCATCTTATGGAAATCCTTAACAAAGATATAATTATGAGATCATCTCCACCATTGCAAATAAATAAAATTATAAGCCAAACAAGTCAAGCATATAACCTTTTACACAATCAAATTATTACCAGATAAACAAGGATTAGAAGCTAAACTATTGCCTTAATAAAATGCTACCTTACACTTGCAGCATTTTAATTTCACAAATTTCAACTAAGCGGTTCGTATGTGACAACAAACTCAAAGCTCTTGAGCCAGACAGCAATTTCAACACACACAACAACAACAAAGCCAATATATCAAAACTCCCGAGTTGGCTAAATGAACCTTACTCTCCTATTAGTTCTACTTAGGGTTAACTCCTTTGTTAAGTTAACCACTGACATATCATTCTTAATTGTTCTCAACTGCAGATTCAATATGGTAACATTATTGGACTAGTAAAGATATGCAACAAGATACAAAAATAAAAGGGTAGAAGAGACAGTGCCTGCCTCTTTTTGGAGTTGCTGCAGAGAGGCCGAAAGCAATCGCAATCTTGGACCTTCAGCCAGCGCAAACAAACTTAAGGGACATGTTTTACTATGAATTTCGGATTCCACAGTTTTACTACTGAAGCCATAACCATGCTCATTTGCATTCAGAGCATCCAGCAATTTTCCTTTGACTTCACTCCATGAGTCATTTGACTTTGATCCCATGTCATCATTTGTGAAAGATTCTGCCCAGAAAAATGTCCTATATAAGTGACACTGACATGACAAGTACATTTCCCATAAGTAACAAAAATAAGACATGCATATAATAAGTATAGACAACAAAATGAGGCAACTTACTCTTACCTACCATAAGGGTTCGAGCTCGAAGATGGAGTATTCTGGTCAATGTTGTTACTTCCAGTACCAGGGATGATCCTATTCTGGGGTATTGCTCCTGCCATGTATGCAAAAATTACACTGACGACAAGAAGTGCCTCGTCATAATAAGAAGCCAACCCTGATGGTGCGATGCTCTCAGGATCCATCAATGCCCCTAAACAATAACATCTTAGGGAACTCTTGCTAAGCGGTTTCAGCCTTTGGCTTTTTCTAAGTGACGGAACACGAGAACTAAAATAAGCATTCTTGAAGAATAGACATGTCCTGTACAAACAAGTTAAAAAAGACCATTAAAGGTGCAACCTTACATGAACAATGAGTTAACTCTCGTCAAGTCATTGACACTCGAGAATTACAACAAATATTCTTCCTCTCATGCTAACCACATGACCTATTACTATGTACTAAAAATGTTTCATAGATTGCATGAATGCAACACGGGGCAACGATACCTTCTTGGTTTTTCTTGGAAACAATACAGTTTTCAACCACATCAAAATCGTGAGGCATTTTCTCTTGGAAATAATATTACATCAATGAAGTTGTAATATTACTATACACCTTGATTTTTCCTACTATTAAACCTGCCTTTTCAGATTGTCTATATGAGGCATCATCACTTCACCTCAACCATATCAAAATTCCCCAACAGACCCATGAAAATGGCACTTCACCTAACTCATTTATAAACAAGATGATTTAAATTGAAAACAGTCATGCATATGTATTTGTTATCATTAATGTTTGTTTCTTATGATATCCCACATCAAACAGATGTTACAAACTTATCCTAACAATTGCAAACAAATAACAGACGAAATTATGACAAAGAGAGGATAACCACCTTCTTGATGAAATCACATTCGTGCTCCTCGGAACATAAAGGTTCGTCATGGACCGATTTCTCCGGATTGACACACGGGCACACGACGGTATAACAGCACAATCTGCCATTTCCAATTTCATCTAAATCTCTCTCTCTCAACCAATGCATTCCATCATTTCAACAGCTTCCTGAACAACTTGCAGGGGGAAAAATTCGCATAAAGAATAAGCGCATTCTACATACTAAGCTTAGCTCCAAGAGTATCAAAACTGACTTTTATCAAAGATTTTCAGTGAACTTCACAACAAAAAGATCCAGTAGTCTCGAACTCAACGAATCAAACCATAAATCGACTGGGTACAAAGCGGATCCACAAATGGGCTAGATTATGAAGAACGGAAATTGAAGAATTAGGGTTAGGGTTTCGTGTTTTCACCTTGATTTCGACTTCCTCATCCTCGATTCCATCGTCGTCAGTGGATTAGTAGTTGGTACGCCGGCGCTCGAACAGAACTTCGCGAGGGTGGAGCCTTTTGTGGGCTCACAAGATATGGGCTGTTGCCTTTGATGGGCCGAAACATTGATTTTTATCCCAGCAGGCCACCTGAACGTTATCTCAATTCTTAGGTTCTGTGTGGTTTATAAGCTACACTCAAGAAAAAGACACATGGGGAGAAAAATCATAAATGTGTCCTTTAGTGAAAATATTAATAGGAAGATGGGGATGAAGATACATGATCTAGCATGAATTTTGATGCATATGTCAAATGAGTTTTGCTACAGGGACCCAAAATATGGGACCAATAGAGGGGACAAATGAGGTGTCCCCCTCCTATTGGATAATGAGTTGGTCATCATTAATGATGGCCAACTCATTATCCAATAGGAGGAACCACCTCACTTGTCCCCTCTATTGGTCCCATATTTTGGGTCCTTGAGGAATTTTTCATATCAAATATCAGTTATTAACATAGTAGTATATACTGATACTGATAGACAACCTGACGACATTGACTAATAATACGTGCATCAGAAATTTAAGCTGGGTCAGACAGTATCCCAATTGCCTATATGATTTTCTATAGAGCTCAATTCTAGCTTTGTTTGTCCGGGACATATTTTAGAAATTGTTAATCTTATAAATTTTCCCTTCTCTTTGCTTGTTCGGTCTGGATATCTTGTTTGGTTGGGATTAAATATAGTTACGAATCTGTAACTTATCTTAATTTATTTTTTATGAAATTATCCATAAATTTCTAATATATTTAGATTTAGTTCATAGTCGCTGGGATTGAATATAGTCACGACTGTGCGAATAATTTCAATACAATTTTCATGAAATTAATCATCTATAAATTTCTAATATATCTAAATTCACTTCATAATTGATGTACAATTTTTAGAACATTTATGATAAGGAAAACTATTTAATCATGGTACCAGTGAAGATTTCCCACATTTAATTTTTGATTTGTTGTATCCAAATGTCCTTATCTTTTTGTACATGTCAGTGCAAGTATCTGCTTATGAGACAATTATATAATTTGATGAACAGAACATACTGGGATCATTTAAAATTTCATCATATCCATCAAATAAATAAATAAATAAATAAATAAATAAAATCATCATCTAGTTCGACCTCATTACCAATATAGTGAGCTAAAGGGCATTAATTAACAAGGGAAATTATGGATAACCATATTATTGACTTGTGCTTTAAAGCAAATATTAAAAAGAAACTGTGTTTACGGTCACATCATTCTCGTCAGAAAAAAAAAATTTGTACAAATAATACCAATATTACTATATACGCATCAATGGAGTTGTAATATTACAATATTAGCATGATACAGGTGAAAATGTGAAGAACCATTAAGCACAAATAGAAAAATAATAACACAAAGTTGGAAATCAAGCTTCGTATCAGGTTTGCTTCGGCATATTTTGGGCTTGTTGACTTGGGTCATCTGAACCTTTTTTGAAAAGAGGAATGAGAGCAATGATTATGATAACGATCAGGACGATAAGGGCGATGAGCAAGTATTTCCTCGTATTGTTTCGAATCTTCTTCGCTTCTTGGAGTTTCATTGTCGCCTTTTGAACATGATCAACCGAGCTAACAACCTAAGAAATAGAGGAGAACTTTTGTCACTTGCACATGAAAAACTCTTAAAACTTCATTCCAATGTCGTAGAATTTCTAAGTTATGATGAGCATTAAGGGTTATGGATCTAAACCTAGATTTGTAGGATAAATTTCACAAAACACCCCAAGAATTTTGGCACATTTTGAGATAACTACAAAAAGTTTGGAAATGTCATGTTACTTGAACCCCAAAACCTTTTCACATAACCGCAAAAGCTTGGCGGTCATCTAAATTAGATTCAGAGAAATGCAAAAATTTTGGAGGTCAAGTGATATTACGAAAATTTTTGGGATCATCCCAAAATGGGCCAAGAATCTTCGAGGTTGTTTGAAATTTTAAATGCATGAGTGACGGGATTAAGGTCTAATTTGATAACATGTTAAAGTCCATTCCACTATATCAAATCTTTGAAGTTTTGCCGTCTCTTTTTCAATTCTCTAAGTCAGTAAAATGGTCTAAGGTCCCTATTGTATCAAAAAGAAAAAAAATCTTCAAAGTTCTATTTTAATAGTTATATTTATACTTCAACAAAAATATAAGGTTCTTTCATGTCGAAAATATACTAAACCTGAGCTTCGATATCATCCAACATTTCTCCCTGCGAATCGACCACTACTGCCATATCCATGAAAGCCTGCACAATTAGCTATCACTCTATCAATCCTTATGATGCAAATTTTAAATGTGCAAGGACCTATTTTAGGAATATAATACTTGATGCAGATCAAGAAGCATCCTCTCTATTTCGAGCACAGTATCTCTACGCTCTTGAATCTCTGCCAATGTATCCATAATCTACAAAAATCTGGACGGTGAGAGCTATCTTTTGAATATAGTATCAATTTGAATCTGATAGTGTAGCTACCTGTCCTTGACCAATTGCATTTGCAAATATTTTTTCACTGTTTCCAGTTTCGATCAAGTCATCAATTGTCTGAATCCATACAAATCGTGTAGCAGCATGAATGATATGAAATAGCATAGAAGCCCAAAATCAAAACTCAATGGTAGAAGATTATCTTACTTCTTCACCAGGGTGTGTTCCTGTTACTGAAATTGCATTAACAGGAGAAAAATTCGTTACCATAGGTGAGTTCATTATCATTAGTGAAATACATTTGATGTGCAGTATGTGAATTTGATATTAGCATACCTGTGAATACTCTTCTCTCTACAACCTCACGATATTCATCCTGGATATTTTGCCTCAGGATCTAGAACGAATTTAAGGGGAAACTTGAGTCTTGGCGGATGATACACATAAATTAAACAAGAAAAGGGTTGAAAGCTGAAGAGGTGAAATGTGCTGAAATTATGTACCTGAAATTGGGACATTCGCTCTTTTAACTTCGTTCTCAGTGCCCTGCAACATGAAATATATCATAGAGCAAAATGATAATTTGCCTCAAGGAGCATTTGGGGAGAGCTCGGTATGGAAACGTAGTTAGAAGCAACCGAGAAGAATATGATCATGGTTAACTTAATGGAGGAAATTGCCCCCAAACAGAACTGAATGAAAAATATAACTTATCCAGCTATGTATATCCCAACTCAATATCCACATTAGGAATACAAATTTTGATACGAACTGAATCCAGATATTCCTCTGATATTAGTTTGAATATTAATAAATATGGCTAAAGACTAGAGAAAAAGAGGAATTATGCTCAATTTAATTTTTCTTTTACATGAAAATGAGAAAAATGCGAGTGAGTATCTTTTTCTAACAAAGATGTCATAACATACAATACTTTGTGGAGTTAATATATATGTAAATTCAGGTAAATTAGATGTAATTGGATATATGTTTGGATATGTCACTATCTTTTACTGATATTGTACCGTTAACTATATTTTAAATAAATATTGGATAAGAACTTTAAAACAAGGCAGACTACTCTTTAGCTGTTTGATCACAGTAAGAAGCACAATGCTATACTAGTGAATATTAGGGTGATAGCTCAAAATTTTATGACTGAAAATCCAATCAAGTTCATTAGGATCCAACAAGTAGAGTATAACAAAAAGAAAGAAAACTAAAAGCTTAGAGATTTAACCAACAAATGAATGAGCAGTAGTAACTTACTTACGCAGTCATTGCCGTTCTAGACCTATCGACACTTGTCCCTGCTTCACATCCTGGTTTCCTCCTGTTGGCTAAATTCTGAGTGAAAAAAAATACTTTCATGAATAAACTTGACAAAACTAGATCAATATGGATATAAATAACAAGCTTAATAGTACAAAACTATATATGAAGCTAAGCAAACACAACACGTACATCTTTGTCAAGTGCTTCCAGGCTAGCTTTGACTTTTATAACAATTTTTGCAACTTCACCGATATCCTTCTCCATTCGTTCCTTGATTGCTGAAACAAAAGAAGAAGCTTGTGTAAGTGATATACAGTTAACATCCTTAAATTAAAACAACATTACTTTTATGATCGCCTAAAAGGAACAAAAATATAAACTGAAGTTCCGTTTGATGTACCTTTCATAGCAGAGGCCTTTGTCACCTGTTTGGATTCTTGATTTGCAGCCTAAGAACAAATGATAAGACTTGAAATCATAAGAAACATTGAAGCAATTTGTATGTAGCTTGCTTATGGTTATTTGTACTAGCATGACAATGCACCAAAGTATGGCACTTATACGTGAACATTCTAGATTAATTACATACATATATAGATATATTTACATGTACATATTCATATTCACCTAGCCACTATTAACCACTTTACAACTTACTGCCTATTGCAGACCATAATCAAAATGTAATATGCATTTTGATATATAAGCCACTTAATTCACCCAACTAGGCACATTCAAAGTATAGCTTGATACCAAAGAAATTTGATTTATGTGCAAATTAGACATACATATGCATTTTGAAAATACTGGCATTATGAAGAATTCAATTACGTGAAACTTTTAACCTCATGTTCGTGATCAACTGCAGTCAATTAGACCACATGATTCAAATGGAAGAAGGTTGATCAGGATTTAGTAAAAGTATGTTATCATAATTTTGTGTCATACCTGAAGCTTGTCCAATTGTGTGCTTACTTCCTCAATGTGCTTCTCCACTTCTGCCACCTAGAATAAGCAATGTATTGAACATGTAAGAAGAATATCAAAGACAATAATAAGAAAGACAAGTTTACGAGTAATATATTTGTTACTTATCTCCCATTATTCCAATATCCCTTGAAAAATAACTGACCTTTGTAATTGTATCAAACAAAGTTAGTATTACCCAAGGTTATCGATAGCGGATAGCGTTGCGTAGCGGTGAGGCATCGCTAAGGTTATTTCGGGCTATTACGACAAAATAGCGGTAAAAAACGTAAAGTCAAATAGCGGTCTAATTTAGATATGTATAAATACTAAAAAAGAAAAATTAAAAAAAATCTAAGAAATCTAAAAGTACATATTGGATGATTTAAAGAGATCCTAAATATGAAATAGACATGTAACCATCACGTAATACCGAAGATGACTGGAGGAGTCAAAAAGTCGTCGTCTTTGAGAAGAAGAGCTTAGCGGTGACATGACTGTCCTAAGAGGAGCCCACGGTGAAGGAGGTGAGAGGAAGTATCAAGGTAGGTGTCAGAGGCTATGAGAGGTGGCAGGAGTATGCTAAAAATCACAGGAGACGGTGGAATGCAATGGTCAATGGTTGAGTTTAATTTTAAAAAAATAAGCCTCAAACCGCTTTTAAATAGCAGTCAAAAAGTAAATTTCGATTGTAATCGCTCACTATTTACCGTTATGACACACTATTGACCACTTTTGCGAACAGACATATTCCGCAATATGTCATCGTTATTGCACGATAGCGTAGCGGGCGATAGCATCGCGGGAAGGGACCGCTAACGCTATTAGCGTCGCTATTGCGGGGTTATTTACCGCTATTTATAACAGTGGTATTACCAACTAAAACCTACTAATATGCACCTGTGATTATCATAAGATTTTGCTCATTGTGTTATTTGTTACTTGTGTCCATCTGACACCTTCCCTTTAATATGCTTCTCCTTATGTTATACCAAATTCTACTATCTTACCGGTTAGTTTATTTGCATCTTTTCCAAAATTTAATTGAAGCTTAGTTGCATGAGCTTAAAAAATATAGCAAAAAAAAGATATCAGCTATGTTGACTAGCCATCAAGTTTTTATCGCATAGACTATAACCCTCTTTGGCATGTAGGTAGTGTAACTATGAATTAGCAACCAATTACAACAGGGCACAAAGCCTTGTAGGCGTCAAAAAATGCTGAAAGATATCCAAATACAGCTCAAGAGGAAATCATCCAAAAAGGCAGAAGAACACAAGTCTTGAATGTCTTGCCATGCGAGACAGACTTGACTGTCTCGCCGCGCGAGACAGTCTTTACTGTCTCGCCGTGCGAGACAGTCTTTACTGTCTCGCCAGTCTTTGTTGTCTCGCCGTGCGAGACAGAATTTACTGTCTCGAACGTGAAACAGCTTTCAGATGGTCAAAACTACCTTTGTAACTGCCCTACACGTGGCCACTAACTGTTCAAGAACGTGAGAAACGTCGTGGGCGAGAATCACGTGGATAACTGCCAAAATAACGGAGTTTGAAACGTGAGAAAGCAGTTACATCGAAAACTGCCAGAAATGTAGACAGTATTTTACTGTCTCGCTGAGCGAGACAGCAAATTTACTGTCTCGCTGGGCGAGACAGCAAACACTGTCTCGGCCAGCGAGACAGCAAACACTGTCTCGCCCGCCGAGACAGCAAATGCT
The DNA here is from genome assembly GCF_001876935.1 of Asparagus officinalis. Taxonomy (NCBI): domain Eukaryota; kingdom Viridiplantae; phylum Streptophyta; class Magnoliopsida; order Asparagales; family Asparagaceae; genus Asparagus; species Asparagus officinalis. The sequence goes on along the minus strand of NC_033800.1, from coordinate 67,831,576 downwards.
GTCTCGCGAGAATCCTTGATAATCAGGCTTTGACTTGATTTCAAGAAGAACGACTATCTTACATCGATAAGATATCGTTTCAATTTCTCACTTCGATAAACGAAGTCAGAATCATAAACCCCTCACGGTTCAATCAGAATCTGTGATTTGGTGGTCCACGAGTCAAAGCGCTCCCGGCACAGGCAAAGATCCCACGCAAGCAGCGATCCAAACAACGATCCTGCGTTTGTTTCTCAAAAGTTGTAATTTTTAATTTTGTTGTGTAAAAGAGGTCTTATAAAAAGACTATTTCTTTGAATTTGTTATAATCGACCGAAGATATAATGAATTCCATAACAAAACCAACTTTTGACGCAAACAAGCTGGCGACCACAGTGGGAGCCAACGGTCTCGCTGCCGAGACCGTCGTGTCGCAGCCGATCAAGATTCCAGTTGAATCCATGGTCGAATACGAATTCGACCAAACCAAGTTTGAGGAATATCTCTCATCATCCTCTTCAAGATCTTCATTATCTCGCAAGTACGAGAGGATCTCACAATTGAGGAAGAGTTACATGCCAAAGAAGGCACAAAATGAAGACTCTCGCTTGATTGTTGCTGAGAATTTCACTCGCAACACCTCTGCTCACAATGGCTCTTATCTAGTTGAAGAGTCATCGAATCAAAGCCCGCCGGCATTGACGAAAAGAGCTCGTCAGAGACAACGTCAACGCCGTGCTCGCCAAATGGCTAAAGCCTTGGAACAAACCGACGGGGTTCGTTACCACGCGGACCTAGAGTCGAGGAGGCATCGAGTGGTTCAGTTGTCTCAACGACCAATCACTCATATCTCTGCTAAGTTAGTGATGGAGGAATGGACTACAGTCAAAAGGGCTCGTTCAAACCTCAAAGAACGTATACAAAACGTCGTGCAAACGCTGTCCATGCCCGTGCTCTCTTACAACAAAGACGAGAAAGGAGGAAGGAAACGGTGACCAAAGAACCACCGAAACCCCGCCAAGTTTGGATTCCAAAATCTGGACTTATGCAAAGTCAGCATTCGGAGCCCGTTAAGACCCTATACCCGCAAATGGGTGGTTTTAGACGTGCGACTCCCAACATAACCTTGGGTCGCTCAAAGACAAAAATAAATTGTCCTGAGAATGCCAACAATGTTTTACACCCCCAGAAGAAGACGCATTCACCAAATGATATCGTCATACCTGGGAGGTCATGTCAACAGACGATACGATTTTTTGGAAATCATACCGATAAATCGTATTATCAAGTTGGAGTAGTGAATAATTTTCGAAATAGAGTTATTCGAGAAATAAACCCTCGGTGTTCCTGTGCGCGACTCGTTAAAGCAGCATTATCAGGATGTGATTGTTTCAAACGAGAAGCCATCCCACGAAGAGTCTCTGTATCGTCGAAGCCTAAGCCGAGACATTTCCAGAAGAGCAGCTGTCCAAAATGATGAATTCCCTGAAGTCACCATCAACGTAGCTGATAGAAGAAAGTCTAAACAGCATTCAAGTGACTCAAATCCCGACTTTTCCCCGAAAGGAAAAGTCAATCTAAGAATTGCTCAAAGGATGTCTCGACTCCAATTAGGAGCCATCAGACGCAGAGACTATAAGAGAATGCAAGAAGGAATGTCCTCGGAGGATGAATTCTCGGACACTTATTCTGCAATCGCTTCTGATGATACAAGGTCTAGCACGGGACAAATCAGAGAAGTATTCACAATCACTGCTGATCAGTTCACTCAAATACTTCAGGAAGCTCTAGCCAAACAACGTGAAGAAATTAGAGCTGAAGTGAAGACAGAAATGGAGTTAGCTATCCAACAAATGAGCACCACACTCGGAATGTTGTAGATGACAGTGATCCAGAGGTGGATGAAGTCATTATGGCTGATACACCTCCCAATGGCAATAACGCTGGGGGTGGTTTAACGGATCCTCCCAATAACGATATTGGGGGTGGTTCAATAGCACCTCTCACTGGGGGTGGTCCAATTATCTTTACTCGACATCATTCAGAAAGAAATGAAGACGATGACGGGAAAATGCAAAAACTTGAAGACAAAATCAATGCTTTGATGACGGCTCAAGAAGTTAAGAAGACGGGTATTCCATGTCCTTATCCGAGGGAATGGGATTCAATACCATACCCGACCAAATTCAATCTGATTAACTTCACACCGTTTGAAGGGAAGAGTTCGCCGATTCAACACTTGATTTATTTCAAGTCTCATTTGGGCATAATCTCTGGAAACGAGGCCTTAATGATCCGGTCATTCGTTGGCACCCTTCGTGGGCCCGCCTTCGATTGGTACCGACGGCTCAAGCCAGGGAGCATCAATTGCTGGGATGACATGGAAAGTTTGTTCCTCAGCAACTTCTTCGATGATGACACCGAAGTGTCAATCGGAATCCTTTTGGATGAGAAGCAAAAAGACGGAGAGTCAGTCGACAATTTTGTCAAGCGTTTCCGTAACATGGCGATGAATTGCAGAGATCCTATTACAGAGGAGTTCATCCTGCAAACATGTCACAATAACCTCTCCATCGATGTCCTGGAAGCTCTGGGGGTCGTGCCATCCACAACTTGGAAGGAGTTAAAATCTCGGGGTGAACAAGCTGAGCACTTTCTTAAAAGAAAGAAAGCTGAGAGAGGCCAACCAATGACATCTGCAATCGTTGAGAATGCGACTCTCGATCCGAGGTTTCAAAAGGAATATTCTTTCGAAGATGATGAAGCTCCAGCCATCTTGGAATACCTCCTCGCTAATGACAAAATCGAGCTACCACCTATTAAAGATCAGGATGGAGCTAAGAGGATTACGGATCCAAACTACTGTGCGTACCACAGAAGGGTTCTTCATCCCACTGAGATTTGCTTTGGACTCAAAAACAAGATCCAAGCCCTAATTGACTCCGGCGTCATAACGACGAAAGAAGTCGAGTAAAGACGACCATACAACTCCAGTGAGTGCACGAGTATAAACTGTTTCCTCACACTCCAAAGAGTATATGAGTATAAACTGCTTCTCGATTATCCAACTGAGTACAATGTTAAACCCGGTTTCGCAAAGGAAGCTGGGGGTGGATAAATCATATAACGGGAAGTTCCTGGAGAATCTTATATTCTTAAGGATAACCCGAACATGCGACTGAGGATAACGTACTCCTCGTTACACCCAGTTTTGCAAAGAAAGCTGGGGGTGGATAATTCATGTAACGGGAAGTTCCCGGAAGAATGTTAAATGTAATATTCTTAGGGATAACCCCGATCATTATGAACAAAGTGATAAACACTAAACTCTTACTATAACTTCTGAATACTCTTTTGCTGAGATGAGATTCGATCACCTCTTTAGATCAATCTTCCCTCACAAAATTCCCATTTTGGTCAAACCTTTAAACAGTTAGGACCAAAGCCAAAATCCCCTCTCGATTCGTTCCATGAACGAGAGGTCCACAAATTGAACGATCAAACCTTTAAACAGTTAGGATCGTCTCAAATTCCCATCTTGGTCAAACCTTTAAACAGTTAGGACCAAAGCCAAAATCCCCTCTCGATTCGTTCCATGAACGAGAGGTCCACAAATTGAACGATCAAACCTTTAAACAGTTAGGATCGTCTCAAATTCCCATCTTGGTCAAACCTTTAAACAGTTAGGACCAAAGCCAAAATCCCCTCTCGATTCGTTCCATGAACGAGAGGTCCACAAATTGAACGATCAAACCTTTAAACAGTTAGGATCGTCTCAAATTCCCATCTTGGTCAAACCTTTAAACAGTTAGGACCAAAGCCAAAATCCCCTCTCGATTCGTTCCATGAACGAGAGGTCCACAAATTGAACGATCAAACCTTTAAACAGTTAGGATCGTCTCAAATTCCCATCTTGGTCAAACCTTTAAACAGTTAGGACCAAAGCCAAAATCCCCTCTCGATTCGTTCCATGAACGAGAGGTCCACAAATTGAACGATCAAACCTTTAAACAGTTAGGATCGTCTCAAATTCCCATCTTGGTCAAACCTTTAAACAGTTAGGACCAAAGCCAAAATCCCCTCTCGATTCGTTCCATGAACGAGAGGTCCACAAATTGAACGATCAAACCTTTAAACAGTTAGGATCGTCTCAAATTCCCATCTTGGTCAAACCTTTAAACAGTTAGGACCAAAGCCAAAATCCCCTCTCGATTCGTTCCATGAACGAGAGGTCCACAAATTGAACGATCAAACCTTTAAACAGTTAGGATCGTCTCAAATTCCCATCTTGGTCAAACCTTTAAACAGTTAGGACCAAAGCCAAAATCCCCTCTCGATTCGTTCCATGAACGAGAGGTCCACAAATTGAACGATCAAACCTTTAAACAGTTAGGATCGTCTCAAATTCCCATCTTGGTCAAACCTTTAAACAGTTAGGACCAAAGCCAAAATCCCCTCTCGATTCGTTCCATGAACGAGAGGTCCACAAATTGAACGATCAAACCTTTAAACAGTTAGGATCGTCTCAAATTCCCATCTTGGTCAAACCTTTAAACAGTTAGGACCAAAGCCAAAATCCCCTCTCGATTCGTTCCATGAACGAGAGGTCCACAAATTGAACGATCAAACCTTTAAACAGTTAGGATCGTCTCAAATTCCCATCTTGGTCAAACCTTTAAACAGTTAGGACCAAAGCCAAAATCCCCTCTCGATTCGTTCCATGAACGAGAGGTCCACAAATTGAACGATCAAACCTTTAAACAGTTAGGATCGTCTCAAATTCCCATCTTGGTCAAACCTTTAAACAGTTAGGACCAAAGCCAAAATCCCCTCTCGATTCGTTCCATGAACGAGAGGTCCACAAATTGAACGATCAAACCTTTAAACAGTTAGGATCGTCTCAAATTCCCATCTTGGTCAAACCTTTAAACAGTTAGGACCAAAGCCAAAATCCCCTCTCGATTCGTTCCATGAACGAGAGGTCCACAAATTGAACGATCAAACCTTTAAACAGTTAGGATCGTCTCAAATTCCCATCTTGGTCAAACCTTTAAACAGTTAGGACCAAAGCCAAAATCCCCTCTCGATTCGTTCCATGAACGAGAGGTCCACAAATTGAACGATCAAACCTTTAAACAGTTAGGATCGTCTCAAATTCCCATCTTGGTCAAACCTTTAAACAGTTAGGACCAAAGCCAAAATCCCCTCTCGATTCGTTCCATGAACGAAGCGAGACAGCAAACACTGTCTCGCCCGCCGAGACAGCAAATGCTGTCTCGCGAGCATTGTTCATCCAGAGGGTTATAAATACCCCACGAAGGCCATTTTCGCAGGGGCTGCGAGCAGAGATCAAAAGCTGATCATTTGGAGCACTTCAGAGCAGAGAGAGAGCAGAGTTCTTGAGCCTCCGGCAAATCCTTGAAATTGAGCTTTGACTTAATTTCAAGAAGAACGACTATCTTACCTCGATAAGATATCGTTTCAATTTCTCACTTCGATAAACAAAGTCAGAATCATAAACACCTCACGGTTCAATCAGAATCTGTGACTTGGTGGTCCACGAGTCAAAGCGCTCCCGGCACAGGCAAAGATCTCACGCAAGCAGCGATCCAAACAACGATCCTGCGTTTGTTTCTCAAGAGTTGTAATTTTTATTTTGTTGTGTAAAAGAGGTCTTATAAAAAGGCTATCTCTTTTTTTTTGAATTTATTGTAATCGACCGAAGATATAATGAATTCCATGACAAAACCAACTTTTGACTCAAACAAGCCTATGTAGAGCAAACCAAGTGCTCAACTGGATGCAAGACACAAACCCAAGTCCAATGTATCGTTTATTCTCACAGGGAGTCATATTTGTATCAGATATCAATGATACATTATTCTCACTTGTAAGACTTCATATTTGACACCAGAAATCACCCCATCTATACCGAATCAAGTAGTGTGCTTGTGTAATATGTACTTACAAAAATTAGTATGCGTCAAGTGTATGAAGTGACGGCTCATTTATCAAAAAGGCAACTAACAGGTTAGAAGATGTGAGGTCCAGCTACTTTATTCCATTTAATTTTCTTGTGTGTGCGCGCGCGCACACGTGTTGATGTATGTATGTATATAATTAATTGTAAGTAATAAGTTCACTTAGATGTGGTTTTATTGTGGATTGGATGCAATGTTGAGCTTATTACTTAGTTATGTGTTACCTTATGAACTTCGTTTGGTAAATGTACGATGGATTCATAGTTGGTTCATGATTGAATTACAATTTTCAAAATATATAATAAAGCATTATTTAACTTTTGTATCTGGTATTGTAAATTTGCATGTTTGTATTGTATCATAGATTCATAGCTCATATTTGTACTTGCATCCGTACAATTTATCCTCAAATTTTCCTGCAATTGAGTCACTAACCCCATTTAACCAGAAAAAGAGATATCTTGTGGTTTGTATTTTTATCTCTCGATATAAGCATATACAAAAAAACTATTTTCACCAACCTTTACAGTTTTTGCTTCGTTAAACCTATTTTTAGATTGTCTCTTTGTTAGACAAATATGCGAATTTATTTTTAGGATTCAGAATCTACTCTTGGCCTATCATGATCATGGAGTTTCGGTCCACACATTTTAAGAGAAAAATGTAATTTTTTGCTCTTAATCTTCGTATTATATATGTCCTTTCACTTTTATGATAATGTGAGCCAAAAGACTCTCTCTTTCAAAAAAAAAAAAAAACCTTTTTTTATCCCATTTAAATACAATAATAAGAGATAACCAAAATTGGAATTAATGAGTTCTGCTGTTCGTATTATATGCATTGGCTAAGACCCTCTTTTATATGGAAAAAAAAAACTATTTACTGAATTGAATTTAATAATAAAAGATAATCAAAATAGAAAATTTCAACGAATTGTCGGAGGGAATTGAAAAATACCTGTTTGAAGAAGCCATTCATGCCGTGCGTAGACCCGTTAACGGAATCCCCATCCCCCTCTCCTGGATACTTCCCTTTGATCCTCTCAAAAGATTCCTAATTTTTAAAATTAAAAAAGAAAATCATCATGAGTAGCAAACAAAATTATCCAAAAATCAAATCTTGAGAAATTATAGAGGAATCATGAAAATCGAAATGCACCGTCATAAGATTGAACATCTTGATCGGGAAGTTTGGCCGGCGAGGCCAAAGAGATGATCAAAGAGGCGGTTAGGGTTTCAGGCTCTTTTCCGAAGAGGAAAGAGACGAGCCCAACAAAAATTTCCCCAAAAAAAATGGATTTTATTTGGTAATTGTCATGAAAGTTGCTATTTTTAGCTCTAGTTTTTGAATGAAGGCCTAAGACGAGGAAAGAGGGGAGCTCGTCAGGCTAAATTCGGACTGTGGGTGACGTGGCAACCTGCATTGAACGGATCAGACTAGATGCAACATCAGCCGTTCATCCTGGCGGGAAGGCGGAAGAGTCCGTCAACCGTTCGCCGTCTCAGACGTTAGGAGCATGTCTTTTCACCAACATTAATTTCAATTATGCACATGTATGCATGCCACGTGGTATTAGTTTATGAGCATATAGATTTTAAATTTGGGTCTTCTATAATATTAAACTAGTGCCCGCCGCCGTGCAAAGCACGACTTCCTATTTTTTTAAGCACTGCATTTTAAACTTGCATCTTTTTAAGTTTTAATACATTTAATTTAGTTATTGTATGCTTAAAATTAGAAATCAAAAGATCCAAGTTTTAATATGTTTGATTGAGAAATCATGTCTAATTCTTTATATTTAAAGAAGCAACTAAATTTTAATACATTTGATTTGCTTTACTGTTTATGATACTGTAAATTATTGTAGCATAATAAATGAATAGTGACTTCAAGAATGGAGAAGCAGATTTGATTTACTATTACGCTACAGTAAATTACTGTAGCATAAACAGTATTTGGGGGTGCATAGGACCATATTTAGTTCACCACGCTACAATATTTACTGTAGCATAAACAATAATTCTTTGGATTCTCTTTTAACTATAGAGGAGTGGATAGTAGCGAAGAGATTACTATTTTGATTACTGTTGTTCGCCATTTATGTGGTTGATTCTAACTTTTAATGTTGGTTGTATCGCCTTTTTCCACAAAGACAAATCATAATCGTCAACTGAAATAATCATCGGTTATAATTAAAAGCGGGTTTCCTCCTACTAGCGGGTAGGATCCATGTCCACAAAGCTTATCAAACATCGGAATACAAGCAGAGTACTTGTAAGAATTTAGGCCTCGTTTGGTACGCGGGAATGGGGCGGAATGGAATGATCATTCTCACTTCTCATTCCTTTCTACCAAACACACCCTCTTTTTTGAAGTTCGAATGCTCATTCTCACTTCTCATCAATTCCCACTTTACGTGGGAATGAGCATTCCTAATGAAGTGATAGGGAATGGGCATTCCCACTTAAGTGGGAATCAATAAAATATACAATTTTAAAATACATAATGAAGTGATAGGGAATGGGCATTCCCACTTAAGTGGGAATCAATAAAATATACAATTTTAAAATACATTCATTCTCATTTCATTTTATAAATTACACTTTAAGTGGGAATCAATAAAATATACAATTTTAAAATACATTCATTCTCATTTCATTTTATAAATTACACTCAAACGTGAGAATGGGAATGACCATTCCATTCTCACATTAATTTCATTACATTCCTTCTTCCATTCTATTCTCATTTGAGTCCATTCCCGCGTACCAAACGAGGATAATTCATCAAAACGGAAATGCAAAATTTAGAGGAAGATACTCTTTTGTAGGCTACAAGTCAGTTATGGGATATATAGTTGCTACAACTTTCAGTTGTGGAGGAGGCTATGCCTGTTGTGGGCGTCACTACATCCCCACGTCTGTAGTATTCTTATATATTCACCATGAAGTGTTTTGATAAGATTTGAATTATAGGTTTATAACTATGACAACATATATTTTGAATTTTAAATGTCATTTATTTAATAAACTTGTTTTCTTACATGTTTATGGTTTTAGATATAATCTCTTTTGTCTCTATTTTTAGGTAGGATCTTGAATAAAATTTTTATAAGTATGAATTCTAAATTACTAGGAAAATAAGGTAGAATAGAAAATACACAAAGATTTCAAGCTATTTAGTGAAAAAATTGTTGTGCCTCGAGAATCCAAACCAATCGCCGAGAAAAGATAAACCAACACACCAAACAATAGCACAAACACAATCAACACCAGTTTTACGTGGTTCGGCGAGATGCCTACGTCCACGGGGCAAGAAGGGGGAGTTTTCACTATTAGAAATCAAGGGGATACAACTAGGGTTACAAATCTCTCACCAAAACCCTCAACAAATCACTCTTGATCTCTCCCAATTGCTCCAACAATAGAAGCCCAAGAACTCACCCTCAATGGCGACCGCTACCATCTTCGGTCGACCGGTCCGGTCGACCGCCACCAATCCTGAAGCACAGTAAGTGACGTGCACGAAAGCGGTCGACCGGACCGGTCGACCGCCACACTGTCAACCTGAATCCTGAGCTAGAAATCCACTTCTGCTGCCAATTCTACAAATTTCCACCTCGGCGAAGATTCTACCAAACTGAGCCGACACCGATCAAACCAATGCCTCAACTGCTGCATCCAGTACGCCATGGCAACGGACTCATGACAATGGACTCCATCCACAGCACGTCGAGACCCAAACGGAAGTGTGAACACTCAACCCCAAACCAACTGTGTCTACTCACCAAATCGGCTGCATCAGAAAACTGCCTGCCTACGTATCCTCTCCAAGGAATCAAGCCTTCACGTAGTTCACCCATTGGCCTCCAAAGGCCCTCAATCCATCTTGCGGCTGATAGCATCATCAATGACCCCAAACTGAAACGATCCGAACACCTCCACCTGAGGTGAAACAATGGCCGTATCCAAAACATATCCACCAGCTGCATCCAAATCAACCACCTCATCATCTGTACCCATAAATAAATGACTCCCACGCTGTGCCACCTCAGCTGGAATCCCAACCAATGCAGAATGACCTGGAGTATGTGGGGAAATCCCCACCCAATGTGGAGTAGCATCAACCTCCACCCGCTGCGATATCCCTCTGACCTGATCAATACTCTCCACCTGCCGAGAGTCCAAAGTGACAAACCTGCTCAGACCAAACTCAGAAGCTCCCAACTGATAGCCAATGCGCAATCGGATCCAATCTCACATCCACGATGTGACCAAGTGCTGGGTAGCCCAATATCCGACGACAACCAAAATCTGAAACAGCTCCACCAGATCTAACAACTCTATACGCAGCAGTCGGTAACCTCATAAGATGACCCAAACCTGTCGAAGCCTGAATACCAGATCCGTTGCTTGACAACCAATGCCGATCCTCCTCCAGAAAAGAACGGCTTACTAAATCCGCCATCTCATCACGTCGCCCCACTGTCTCCTCCCCTCCGAAGTGTCTCCAATTGCCATGAGCTCGGCACCGATGCAAGAAATGACTCCTACTAGAACAAGTATGACTGGTAACCTTCTTGCCCATACACCTCCTCCAACTATTGCGGACTACTAGGGCTTTATACCAATGGGACTTGGTTGCAACCCAAATATGCCTAGTTCCTCCAACTATTGCGGACTACTAGGGCTTTATACCAATGGGACTTGGTTGCAACCCAAATATGCCTAGTACAATCCCCAACATAGGAAACAAAATAATGATTACCTCCCACTGATGCATACATGGAAGGCCCCCCAATGCCTAACTGAACACCTCCAATAAGACCCCTCGATTGGTGGATAGAAGTGCTGAACTCCACCTCGGTCTCCTCGCTCATCCCAGTGTGCTCACAGGACTTCAATCTGCAGGTCATAGCACTCCTCAACAATCTGTGCACGGCATAACCAATAATATATCCCAGCACCAAACAATGCCACAGTCTAGTCATAGAAGTCGTCAGCGCTCTATCAATCACCGTGCTCCCAAGCAGATAATATAAGTTACTTCTCCTGACGCCCTTCATCACAATCATGGATCCCGATGTGACCTTCAAGCGAGAATCCGCCAAAGTCACCCTATAGCCTGCTGCCTCCAATGCCCCAAGTAAAATGATGTTCTTCCTCAGTTGAGGAACAAATCTCACATCAGCCAACTCCCGGATCATCCCGTCACTCATCCGAATCCGAACGGTACCAATACCACCAATAGGGCATCTGTGATCATTACCCATGAGAACAGCATCCCCTCTTTCCAACTCCTGAAAGCTGGAGAACCAATCCCTCCTAGGGCATATGTGGTAAGTAGCACCTGAATCCAACATCCACTCGGTGGAGTCGGCAACATCAACTGACGGAAGAGCTGGGCACGAATAGCCCGAAGAATCTGAATCTGAATCTGAAACATCGCCACTAGCCTTGGCAATATTCACCTCTGAAGCTTGAATAGCTTTCCCTTTATTCTTCACAGCTTGCAATTTTGGGCATTCGGCTTTCCAATGTCCATCCTCTCTACAAAAGGCACACTGATTCCTACCAACTGCAGGATGCCCCCCTCTAGACTGCGATCTCCTCCCACGGTTTGGACTTCTAGCTCTTGCAACAAATACCCCCGCAACCGGCTCAATGGAAGTCTCCTTGTCCTTCTTTCGAAGTTGATAGTTCACAAGGGCTGTGGTGACCTCACTATACGAAAGAGATGCCTTCCCATTAATAAGAGTGAGGACGAAGGTCTCATATTCCTCGTCGGGCAAGGAACTCAATAACAACAATGCTTTATCCTCATCTTCAACAATGACATCTACGTTCGCCAAATCTGCAAGTAGCTTCGTATAGTGGTTCATGTGATCACTAATAGATGTCCCCTTCTTCAATTGGAAGCGATAAAGCCTCCTCTTCAAATGCAAACGATTTTTGACGCTCTTTGTCAAATATTTGCCCTCTAGGACCTCCCAAATCTTCTTTGCCGAAGTTTCATTCATCACATCATATTTAAGGTCTTGGGTAAGGCAAGACCTAATCACACCACACGCCGTTCTATTCATTTTATTCCAAACATTTTCATTAACGTCGGCCGGTTTTCCGCAAACTATTGCGGAACAAATAGGAAATAGATCCAACTTAAAAAAGATAGAAACTTTACCACAAAGATCCCACCTTTATCACCAATCGAAGCTCTAGATGAACTTCCCAACTGATCTACACCTCCAAAAAGCCCAAGCGTTGCCCGGAGCTCTGATACCACTTGTTGTGCCTCGAGAATCCAAACCAATCGCCGAGAAAAGATAAACCAACACAGCAAACAATAGCGCAAACACAATCAACACCAGTTTTACGTGGTTCGGCGAGATACCTACGTCCACGGGGCAAGGAAGGGGGAGTTTTCACTATTAGAAATCAAGGGGATACAACTAGGGTTACAAATCTCTCACCAAAACCCTTAACAAATCACTCTTGATCTCTCCCAATTGCTCCAACAATAGAAGCCCAAGAACTCACCCTCAATGGCTGCTAAAACCCCTTGCTTACAAACCCTAAAACCAAGTTTGGGTATTTATAGAAAACCCAAGCAAAACGGGTCTGGAAAACAGACCCAGCCCAAAACCGCTTCGGCGGTCGACCGGACCAGTCGACCGCGATCCATCGCAGTCGAATCCAGAGAGTTCGGCGGTCGACCGCGGCGGTCGACCGCCACCAGAGCAGAAACATCTGCGGTCGACCGCGCCGGTCGACCGCCACCACCACCGAAGCCCAGTAAGCCTCGTGCACGAATGCGGTCGACCGCGCCGGTCGACCGCCACCCAATCTGCTGAAACCTGAACTATTCTGCCAGTTCTACAAAAATATATAGGTGACTTCGTCTAACCTACAATTTCTTGTTGCCCGTTGCCACTTTATTTTATTTGAACTAAATTTAATTCATTGATTACTACATTCTAACTTCTTCATTTTTAATAAATCATGACAAGACATTTTAGCTTGATAAAATCAGTCATTTCCCTTTCACCTGCATTTCACGGGTTGGGTCACCTCAGAAACGGCGGATCCGACTCGTGACAGCAGCCCTAAAAGGCCCACGGGCTAAAGCCCACTGCTAATGCCATTTTCTCGCAAGTTCCAGCCCGATTCCATCCGACCGTACTTGCATGTCTGGCGCTGTTTTAATGGGGCCCACTACGTAAAGTGACTGCGTGATTCTAGATTGCACGGGTTTGAGACTGGGTAGTGTGATTGTGGGCCCACTTGATATTTTAGCTTTTAATGATTAAATTAATCTACAGTCCATTTCTGATAGAAACAGTCCTACTACTACTAATGATAATGATGGTTACTCTAATGACTTTCATTATCAACCCTTTACTGATGAGAAATTACTGAGCATCATAATATGACTTGTTTGGTAGCCCAATTTTATTAAGAGAAATATAAGACGGTAACCTTGGAGAAAATTACAAATGTTGATAGAGGATATGTACAAATTAGAATAGGTGAAATAAAATAGATAGAACACTGAGCACATGATTTGTCACGTTTGTGTGTGCGTGTAAGTAGAGCTGAACTCCGAATCATATCAATTACTACCAAATATTTCTTCTAGTCCTGACTTTTTCTTCTCAAAGCAACTAAAGGATTTTGGAGCAACAGTCTAAAACATGTTGGGAATTCAAGCTATTCGATCACCTGTCAAATATGAACCCTCGTACGGAATTTGTCCTACAGGATATTGTGGTAAGACAATAGAAAGAAGAAATCACAGCAAATAAAAATTGTAAGAAAAAGGAGAACACCGAGTTTTAACGAGGTTCGGCAACTTGCCTACGTCCTCGGGAGCTACACAAATAATTTCTTTTATATCAAAGAAGATTACAAGCTTGCAAAAAGAATATCTCAAACTTGAGATCTCTCAAAAGAGAAGTAACAGAAACTCTTTGTTCTTCTTTCAAGACGTGAGATTTTCCAACAGGAAAAATCTCCTCTCAAAAATCGATACAAAAACTCTCCTTAAATAGACGAGTTTTTCTCTGAAAACTCATGCTCAAAATCGCTGTGGAGAAGACCCTTCTCAAAACCGCCGCCAAGCTCTCAGATAAAAAACCACCGCTAAGCTCTCAGATAAAAAACCGCCTTGAGAAAAATCCCCACACCAATTTCTCGTGCACAGGGCCCTTTTATAGGGAAACCCTAGCCAACTAGCAATAGGCTGTCGCCGGCCTCGCTTGTAGCCCGCGTTGACCCCGTCTGCAGCCCGCACTCAACCTTGCCTGCGGATCTGCGTCGACCTCGCCTGCGTTCGACTTTGAGCTTGCCTGATAGCCTCGAGCTCGCCAGTGATGGACTCGAGCTCGCCTGCAGCCAGCCTCGCCTGAAGCCGCCTGAGGAGCTCGCCTAGACTTCAATCTCGACCTCTCCTGAGTTGGAGCTTGCCTGACTGGATGCATCGACCTCGCCGAGGTTTGGATCTACACCCCATTTTCTAACAATCTCCTATTTGGAGACCAAACCGTCATCAGCAAGCTCTCTTAACAAGCATCTTTTCATCATGTGGCTCCGCCCTCATCTCCTACATATGAAGGTCAACTGAAGTTGCACATAACTTTAGTTTTTGAATGGTGACTGTTTTAGCCAATATATCTGCAGGATTTTGGCTCCCCAAAATCTTCTCCAACTGTAACTTTTTGTCCTCAATCATCGAGCGTATGAAGTGGTAACGTAACTCGATATGCTTCGTTCTAGCATGAAATACTGGGTTCTTGGCAAGGTGTATAACACTCTGGCTATTACAATAAAGAACTTCGTTCCCTCGCTTCAGACCCAACTCTTCCAGGCACACGGTTAACCAAATTATTTCCTTTCTCGCCTTGATCACTACGACATACTCTTCCTCAATTATGGACAACGTCATAATCTTCTGCAAATGTGAGACTCAGCTCACTGTTGTCGACCCTAAGGTATAAACATACCCTGTGATACTTCGCCTTGTATCATGACCGGTAAAATCTGCATCCACATATCCTTGTAGTACCAATTTCTTTCTCCCAAAATACAGTAGAATATTCGTAGTCCCTCTCGGATATCATAATATCCACTTCATAGCATCCCAATGTTGTTTCCCTGGGTTGCTTACAAACCTGCTCACAACCCCAACTGTATGGGCGATATCCGGCCTCGTGCAGACCATTATGTACATCAAACTACCAATGACTGATGAATAAGTCACTTCCTTATGTGCTCCTTCTCTGCATCTGTCTTGGATGATTGTTCTCCAAATAACTTAAACGACTCCAAAGGGGCGTGCTAACGATCTTAGCATTCTGCATGTTGAATCTCTGAAGTAATTTCTCAATGTATTCAGATGGACTTAACTCTAGCGTCCCCTCAGCCGTATCCCGACTGATCCGCATCCCAAAAATCTGTTTTACTGTACCCAGATCCTTCATGGTAAACTCATTTTCTAACTGCTTCTTCAGCTTATTTATCTCCTGTAAACACAGTCCTGCAACTAACATATCATTAATATATAGTAATAACACGATATAGGTAGACTCGAACCTCTTGAAGTAACAGCAATGATCTAAATTGCATCTACCATAGCCATTGCTCTGCATGGAGTTATCAAACTTCTTATATCACTGTCTTGGGTCCGTTTCAATCCGTATAAGATTTTCTTAAGCCTACACACCATCTCTTTATTTTCTTCCTCAATGAAGCCAACATGTTACTTCATGTAGATTTTTTCATCCAAGTCACCATGAAGAAAGACAGTCTTCATATCTAACTGCTCAAGGTAGAGATTTTTAGCAGCTACCAACCTTAACACCACCCTGATGGTTGTAAACTTCACAATGGGAGAAAATATCTCTGTATAATCTACCCATTCCCGCTGTTAGAACCCCTTCATGACCAATCTGGCCTTGTATCTCTTCCTTCCATCACTCTCCTGCTTAACCCGGTAGACTCACTTGTTATGTAAGGCTTTTTTCTGTGCAGGTAGTGGGGCTAACTCTCATGTCTCGTTAAAGTGGAGAGAATCCATCCCTTTTTGCATTGCATGCTCTCACTGTTGAGATTTGCTCACTTGCATAGCTTCCTCATAGCATTCTGATTCTTCACTATCTGTCAAAAGTAGGTAGTCTAGTGACGAGAGATACCTGAGATTCGGTTTGGGTACCCTGGATGACCTCCTAAGCTCCTCACCTTGGGTAATTGGTTCTGCACCTGGAGTCTCCTTTGTTATTTGGTCAGAACTGATATTGTCTTCCTTATCTGGAAGTTCCTCCAAATCCATGTACTCAGATGCGTCCGCATCTGTAGTGTTGCTCCCACTGCTTTGGCTAGCCTTGCTATTGTCTCTATCCTTGTACATCACCTTCTCATTGAATATAACGTCTCGGCTCCTGATAATTTTCCTATTCTTCTCATCCCAAAGATGATATCCAAACTTATCAATGTCGTACCCAATGAATGTACACTTCAGTGACTTAGCTTCCAGCTTGTCTCTACCATGATCTCTCAAGTGTGGGAGATTAACCTTCTTGCCACTCCAAACCTCTTCCAGAATCCCAAAGTTCAATGGAACTGATGGCCCGTGATTTATTAGGTACACTGTTGTATGCACCGCATCCGCCCTAAAAGTTTTTGGTAGACCTGCATGTAGACGCATGCTCCTTGCACGCTCTGTCAGCGTTCTGTTCATTCTTTCTACTACGTCGTTCTATTGCAGTGTCCCTGGAGTAGTCCTCTCCAAACGAATCCCGTTTAGAGCACATAATTTCTTAAACTCCTCTGGTTCATATTCTCCACTATTATCTGATCTCAGACACTTCACTTTCAGACCAGTCTCGTTCTCCATCATGGCTTTCCACTTCTTGAAGATGCTAAACACCTCCGTCTTGTGCTTCATGAAGTACACTCACACCTTCCTCGAGTGGTCATCGATAAAGGTTACGTAGTACGCCGAACCGCCAAGGGAGGACACGCTAGCTGGACCCCATATATTTGTATAAACAAGCTCTAACTTGTGAGCTTTAGGTGGTCTTTCACCCTTCTGAAAACTAACTCTCTTCATTTTCCGAAGATGCAGTCTTCATAAACACCAACTTTCACCGAATCGATATTAGTTAGCTTCCCTTCTGAGTGAAGAATCTCCATACCCTTCTCACTCATATGTTTCAGTCTATTATGCCATAGATCTGCACTCTCCTTGTCTGCTATAATTGCGAGGGTATCACTCGTATGTTAAGTTAGGTAGAGGGTATCGGTCTTGTTGCCACGGGCAACCACCATTGTACCGTTAGAGATTTTCCATAGATTCTTGATGAATGTTGTAACATAGTCTTCTACTATAAGCTGGCCAACCGAAATAAGATTCTTCTTCAGCTTCGGTACATGTCTGACATTCTTCAGAGACCACTTGGAGCCCTTTAACTGTATTTGCACATCACCTCTTCCAACAACACTACAAGGTTCATTGTCCCCCAAGTATATTTTTCCAAAATTCTCTGCTATATAGTTCTGAAATAGCTTTCTATTAGCTGTGGTATGGAAAGAGGCTCCTGAATCAATGACTCATGAATCAGAATTACTATCCATAGCGAGAATTGATGCATCTTATACAATATGAGCCTCCTGTTTATTTTTATCCTTCTTCGGTGCTTTACAGATTGAAGACATGTGGCCCTCTTAGTCACAGTTCTAACATTTCTCTTTGATAGGTCTCACCTTCAAGTTAGACCTTTTCTTCTTCGACTTCGATCGATTACTATTTTAGTTCCCCCTATTATGTCTTCTGCCTCTCTGCTCGAAACTTAGGACTGAACCTCAACCTTCTGATTCATTTGATTTTCTTTTAACCTCCTCGGATAGAATCATAGCCACCACCTTATTCAATTTTAACTTCTCTTTCCTCACCGAGTTGCTGATTGTGGTCACACAACCTGCCCAACTATCCGACAACTGCAATAGTATCAATAGAGCCTGTTCTTCGTCATCAAATGTGATGTCGACTGAGATGAGTTGATCAACAATCATGTTAAACTCGCTGAGATGCATCGTGAAGGAACATCCTTCTGCTATCTTGAGTTTGACTAGCGTCTTAATGAGATGCACCTTATTTGCAGCCGATGGTTGCTCGTACATTGTTACGACCGCTTTCATAAGCTCTACCGTCGTCTTGTCCTTTAAAATATTATATGCTATAGATTTTGCGAGCGACAATTGGATCTGCCCAGGGCCTTTCAATCCAATATTTCCAAGTCCTCGTCAGATTCATCTTTCTTCTTTCCTTTTGCTTTACCCATCAACGGACGGTAAAGGTCCTTCTAGTACAGATAGTCCTCCATCTGTGACTTCCAATAGGCGAAGTCAGATCCGTCAAACTTCTTAATTTTAGATTTGTCTTCTTCTGCTATTTCTTACACACACAAATCTGAACAATGGCTCTGATACCAGTTGTTGGAAATTAAAGCTATTCGACCACCAGTCAAATATGAAATCTCGTGCGAGATTTTCTCTACCAGATCTTGTGTTAAGACAGTAGAAAGAAGAAATCACAACAAATAAAAATTACAAGAAAAAGGAGAACATCGAGTTTTAACGAGGTTCGGTAACTTACCTACGTCCTCGGGAGCCACACAAATAATTTCTTTTATATCAAAGAAGATTACAAGCTTGCAAAGAGAAGATCTCAAACTTAAGATCTCTCAAAAGAGAAAAAAACATAAACTCTCTGTTCTTCCTAATTTCAAGGCGTGAGATTTTCCAGCAGGAAAAATCTCCTCTAAAAAATAGCTATAAGAACTCTCCTTAAATAGACGAGCTTTCCTCAGAAAACTTATGCTCAAAATCGCTGTGGAGAAGACCCTTCTCAAAGTCGCCGCCAAGTTCTCAGATAAAAAATCGCCTTGAGAAAAATCCCCACACTAATTTCTCGTGCACAGGGCCCTTTTATAGGGAAACCTAGCTACCTAGCGACATGCTGTCGTCGGCCTCGCCTGTACCCCGCGTTGACCCCGCCTACAGCCCACACTCGACCTCGCTTGCGGAGCTATATCGACCTCGCTTGCGCTCGACTTTGAGCTCGCATGTTAGCTTCGAGCTTGTTTTTATCGAAAGTTGTTTCCATTGTCGATTCCATTAAAACTTAAATCGTTTACAGAGAATTACAATGAAAAATAAGCAAATTACAACTTTCTTGGAAAATAATACAGAAATCGTTTATCGACTCCTATTTTGTGGGACTTTGCCTGTGCCGAGAGTGCTTTGACTCGTGGACCACCAAATCACAGATTGTGAAGGGGTTTAGAGATTCTTCCTTCGTTTATCAAAGTAGGAATTTGAAGTGAATATCTTATCAAAGTAAGACGATCACTCTTCTTAAGATCAAGTCAAAGCTCGAATCTCAAGGAATCACATGAGGAACTCAATTCTTGTTGTTTTCTCTCTGCTCTGTATGCTCAGATCTGCTCTAATCTGCTCGATCTTCGTCAGTAATGACCCTAGGGGGGTATTTATAGCCTCTGGGATACTTTAACTGAAAATACAATCATGTAAATAAGTTAAGGCTGCGAGATAGTGTTTACTGTCTCGGCGGTCGAGACAGTGTTTGCTGTCTCGGCTTCCGAGACAGTAAAGACTGTCTCGGAAAATCTAACTGCCAGACAGTTTCTATTGTAACTACCTTCCCACGTTTCAAACTCTGTTATTTTGGCAGTTATCCACGTGATTTTCACTCACGATGTTTCCCACGTTCTTTGACAGTTGATGGACACGTGTGTGGTAGTTATTTTAATAATTTTTAACCGTCTCAGAACTGTCTTGCGTGCGAGACAGTAAATGCTGTCTCGCTGGCCGAGACAGTATATGCTGTCTCGCTGGCCGAGATAGTATATGCTGTCTCACTAGTCGAGACAGTAAATGCTGTCTCGCTGGCCGAAACAGTAAATACTATCTTGCTGTGAGACAGTAAACACTGTCTCGCTAGCGAGACAGTAAACACTGTCTGTGATCCTTTGGGTGATCTTTTCTATGTTTGGATATCTATCAGCATTTTTTGATGCCTACAGATACCCCCTCCAAAGTATTCCAGACTCATTCTTTTATAGAGAAGTCTGGGATACTTTGGATAAGATAGATTTTACTTACGACCCCTTCAATACTTGGTTGAGTAGATCATGTAGAAGGATCCGTAAATGGCTTCGACTCTTGATCTCTTCATCCTTTAGTCTATTCAGTTCTTTGTAGAATAGCTAATATTCCTCC
The DNA here is from genome assembly GCF_001876935.1 of Asparagus officinalis. Classification (NCBI taxonomy): domain Eukaryota; kingdom Viridiplantae; phylum Streptophyta; class Magnoliopsida; order Asparagales; family Asparagaceae; genus Asparagus; species Asparagus officinalis. The sequence continues at coordinate 67,811,322 of NC_033800.1, read as the reverse complement.
GGTACTGCGTTTATCGCTTAACCGTTGTCGAGATCTTGAATCGAAGCTGGCATTTGTACTTGTGAATTCAGATTTTGTCACCAAATTGATACTGGATTTTTTTTGTTGTGAGACAGTGTTTTCTGTCTCGCGTTGCGAGACAGTTAATACTGTCTCGCAGGGCGAGATAGTGAATACTGTCTCACTGTCCGAGACAGTAAATACTGTCTCGGACTGCTGAGTCGGGGGTATAAAACCTCGACTTAGGGTTTTCCGATGTTTTTTTACATCGAATTTCCAGCGAATTCAGGCGATTCTTGGGCGATTTTCCGGCAATCTTCTGCCAGTCTTCTGCCTCTTCTTCTTCTCTTCATCCCTGATTTGGGTGGGGCTTTCGTTTGGGGAGATTTTGCTTGAAGATTGAAGGTTTGATCTCTCTTTCCCCTTCGAAATTTTGATTTTCTTTGATTCTTCCCCATGCATGCGTATTTCAACTGTATTTTGTGATATTTTTGTCAATTCCATACTCAAAACCCTAACTTTCTCATTGGATCTCGATAGGGATCATACTTCCATCATGTCGCCATGTAGATCTCAAGTTCCCCGGGGCCATCCGACTGTTCACACTACTGAGGGGGCTGATCCCGTTGCTGCTTCGCATGGGGGTACACTTCTTTCACCCTTTCACGAATTTAAACACCTAATCTTGTCAATTTCATACATAAATATCCGTATTTGTATGTAAATCCTCGTTTGTCATCCTTTGAGATACATTCGAGAAGAGCCAGTATCCTCCTTTGAGGGGATCGACGCTAGAAAGTGTTTGTTTTGCTTGGACAAAACACACTTCAGAATATACAGGGGAGATTTCGTATCATCCCATGTGTGTTGAAAGGTTTTGATATGCCGTTATAATGCTCGTGCATAGTAACACATATCTCTTTTATACATGTGGTAGATAGAAAATCGTCGCACCTGTTATGAGGTGGCGATTGTATCTTATGGAGTAAGATATACTGCATTCTCTAAAATTTTAGGACTATTCTTACACAATTTATGTGTATGTCTTCTTTATCAGTCCATTTTCCTTCTGCAATCTTCATTGCTGATGAGGTTACGGGCCAAAGTAGTGCTACCCACTCCTATTATGAGGGGATTCCGTTAATTGAATCAGCTCCCCAATTCAAGCCAGACTACAGCGAAAGAGCTAGAGAGTTGATTCGGCGAGGTAGTTGTCGTATTCTGCGACGGCTAATCACGGACGCAACTTTAATTTCAGAGCAAGACTCAAATCAGTGCATAAGGAAGCCAGATTTCTTGTTTGGTGACTCTGTAAAAGATCCGGAGATCCTTTCTTGCAGACCTGCGCAGTGGTTATATGGGAGCGGGTCATTATTCTTGTATCTGCCCTGGATTCCTCGAGGATTTATCCGAGAGGAGCAACATCCAGATTGGCTAGCCAATATCATTCCAGTCATGAAGAAGAACGGCAAAATCAGGATTTGCATTGACTTCAGGGACCTGAATACGGCATGTTCAAAAGACGACTTTCCTCTCCCGATCACGGATGTCATTATCGACAATACATGCGGATTTGAGAGAATGTGGAGCATTCACTTTTAAAGTTCAGAAACTTGTCTGTTGGACGTGAAATGTTCTGGAGATTGACCGAAAACCACGAGCGTATTCACTGTGGTTTTATTAGGAAGGAAGCCACCCCGGGTTCCAGTGATAGGGTTTCTGTGCGAGGACTTCATCCAGGTGTCTTGGGCTAAGATAATATGCCTCAGAATGAGAAGGCAGCACAGACAAATATTGTGAAGAATCGGTTAGCTGTAGTGGGAAAGAAATTAACCAATAAGAACTTCAGATGTTATGGATGGGTTGTGAAGAATCGGTTAGCTGTAGTGGGAAAGAAATTAACCAATAAGAACTTCAGATGTTATGGATGGGTCCATTATTTTGGAGACAAGTGGTGGACCAGAATGACCCGATATATATTGAATCGCTGGGGGTGAGAATTGACAGAGTTAGGGTTGTCAGTCCCGATCCGTGCCAGTATGTATGGTTTGCAGATTAGTGTAGGTCATTTCCTCTGTTTGTTCGAGATCTACAACCCTGACACCAATACATTCTTCACCAAGAATGAGGAGCTCGGATTACCATTACATAAAATGATGAAGGTGTCTGGTTTGCCTATAGGTGATGTCCCGTATCAAGAATTCTTCCCAACCGCCAGTCAGTTGAATAAGATGAAAGATCAGTCAACTGTGACCCACGACACTTTATGGGAATTGACTTGTCATTATCATATAGCTATGGCCGAGATGGAGACTAGAGCTAAGAAGAAATCTCCCCAGATTAGCTTGAAACAATTCGCCGATTATTTGTTCAAGAACCTTGAGAATCGTTCGGAAGACGTGTGCGGATTATGTCCTTTGACTCCGAATGAAATCAACCGGCTGTTAGAGAAAATGAACGCACAATCTTATACCTCTCACTCAGAAGACGGATTTCCTCATGGTACTAAATTCCGTTCTTATTTGTGGCAAGCTGGTGTTCCGATCCATCCTACTACCCTGCTGGCCGGCTTTCTGGCTTTATGGCTGAAAAGGTGTGTCGTTCCCCATCAACCCTCTGATGCTATGTCGATTGAAGTGTTGTATCCATCCGTCCAGTTAGTTACAGGTCGCAAATTATCATTGCTTCCTGCTATGGTGGTCGCTATTCACAGTGGATTATGAAAATTAGTTTCTGTGCTTACTCAAGAGGGAAAGAAACCCTCCGCCAGCGTATCCGTTCCGAAGCTGGAACTACCCTACACTTATCTGATGACCTGGTTGGTACTTCACCGGCCAGATTTAATGGAGGCTCCTGAGACGGTGGATCCCAGCCTCCCTTTGTTGCAGACTCTTGAGTGTTATAAATGGGTAAAACATCGGTGGATGGATATAACGAGGCAATTCAAAATTCACAAATGTTGGGAGTTCTTTCCCTGCTTCCCTCAATTCTCCGGTATGTACAATACGACCTTATTGGATGCTGAAGAACCAAGACAGAATCGCACCATTTTGGATGTCGGGTGTTTCAGATGGCTGGTGAACATTCGACCTGATTATCTAGTGTTCAGGGTGAAAGATGTTTGTCATATCGAACCTTATGATTGATCGGATTCTTCATCAAGGGTCACCCTTCGACAGCTTCAGGAGGTCACTCGATCGCCATGTAGCCGGAATCAGAGAAGATGGATATCCCAAATTGGCTGACTCTATTGAAGCCTACCTAGTTTAGTTAAAACAACAATTTGAACACCTGAGGGAACTTAAGACCAGCGACGTTTCTTCTTATGTATCAACTCAAGTAGGTCTCAAATTGCAAGAGTGGCATGCTTCACAAAAATCAGCATAGCTTGAGCTTCAAAAGTTGAGAGATCGTGTAACCCAAATGAGGTTGGGTATTGCCAAGAAAGTACAGGCCAAGGCTGGTTTACTTCAATCTTTAGAACTACGTCAAGCTCATATAGCTCGCTTGGAAAAGGAGCTTGTAGAGGCTAAGGATGCTGAGAGTATTCTAAAACTTGATTTGGCTGAAGCTGAGCGTGTCGAAACTGACTTATTCCAGCAGCTGGAACTTCAGGATAGGAAACTTGTTGAAACTGAGCAAGAAGTTCTCCAAGCTCGAAATACCAGCGAAGAATCTTTAAGAGCCAACCTGAAAGCTGAATTTGAACAAGCTTATGTGGAAACGCTCTCAGAACTTGAAGGGCAAATTTGTAATTATAAGTTATGCTTGGATTAAAAGCAAACTCTTCTTTGGTAGTGATATTTTGTTTTATCAAAAAGTTCTTATGAATAAAGTGGACTCTTTTGCTTACCAAAATTTTATTATGATTACTCATTCTTGTTTAGAATAAATAAACATAATACTTATAGGATTTTAAGCAAACCCTCAGCCATAAACGGATTTAATATGCCTTTACCGACTACCGTTTGAATCGGACTAGTATGTGAATTATCTAAATCCGTTTCACATATAACATTGGGCTAAAAGAATTAAACTCTTTTAGACTTTAAACTATAATATTGAATATATAGGCTACATGTGTTAGATGTAGGCTTATCTCTAGTAAGGGATAGAGATAATATCCCCAATGTGTGAATGATATGGATTTTAAAATGTAAGTAGGCTACATTCCCTATGCAAGAAAATGAACCCAAGATTATAAAGAAAGAATCAGATATTCTATCTCTCAATCTCTTATTTGTTGGTAGAGATGAACCCAAAATCGGAGAGTATATTCTATCTCCTGGTCTCTTGTTTATTGGTAGAGATAAACCCAAAATCGGAGAGGAAGAATTTTATATTCTATTTCTTGGTCTCTTGTTTGTTGGTAGAGATAAACCCAAAGTCGGAGAGGAAGAATTTTATATTCTATCTCCTGGTCTCTTGTTTGTTAGTAGAGATAAACCCAAAATCAGAGAGGAAGAATTTTATATTCTATCTCCTGATGTGAGGGAAACTCGAAGGGGGATCCCCGCTTAGAGAATATGGACTGGTTTAAATAATCCTAACTGTCATAAGGTTTGATTATTCAATTCAAAAGTAGACCTCTCGTTCGCGAACTGAATCGAAAGGAGATTTTGGTTATGGTCCTAACTGTATTAAGGTTTGACCAAGTGGGAGTTTTGAGACGATCCTAACTGTAGGAAGGTTTGATCGCTCGATTTGTGGACCTCTCGTTCATTGAAGGAATCGAGAGGGGATTTTGGTTTTGGTCCTAACTGTAGGAAAGTTTGACCATGTAAGGAATGGGAGTGGGGTATAAATAACAATGAGTTTGTTGACTTGTACAAACTACTCAGTGGAAAGTTTGGATGTCAAACACAAGAATTTGACACGAAATGGTTCGGCGACTGATATGAACCGATAACCTGAAATTTTTGACAATGTATCATAATTTCAGCATTGGGAATATTAGAAAACAGATACAACAAAAGTTTAAAGGATTTTAATCCATGACGGATTTTAATGGACCCACTGTCGATCAATTTGATCGGTGAGGGGTTTTGTGAGGAAAGATTAACTATTTTCTATCATTGAATCTCATCTCAACAAAACTATAAAAGAATCTTAATTATTTTATGATAATCAAGAGTGGATTATTCAAATGATCAGTCTTGTATTTAGAACAATCAACTAATCTCGGGTTATCCCGGAATATCCTATACAAGATTCTCTAGGAACTTTCCGTTTTGCATAGGTTATCCTGACCCCATTACGGATAATATTTCTTCAGGAACTTCCCATTTATTGGCATCATTAATTTGCTGCCATCCTGGGTAATCAGGCGATACACACCATTTGAATAGACCGTTTCTATTACAAACGGGCCTTCCCATTTGGGTTGGAATTTTCCTTTCTTCTTAGAATTGAGAATCATAGGCCTTCAAACGGCAAGAACCAGATCTCCTTCTTTAAAACTTCATCGTCGGACCTTTTTATCAAAAGCCCGGGAAATTCTAGCCTGATAAAACTCAATTTGTTGTTGAGCTTCCAAAAGTTTTCCGTCTAACATCTCCAATTCCTCGAGACGTTTCTGATGATTTTCTTCCGTCGTCATTCCCGTTGCGAGAGTGATGCGGAGAGAGGGAATTTGTATTTCTAAAGGTAGGACAGCTTCACATCCATATGTTAAGGAGTATAGGGTTGCTCCCGTTGGCGTGCGGACAGTCATACGATAAGCCTAGAGGGCTTCGTCGAGTTTGTCGTCCCAATCTCGCTTATTGGTTTTAACAAGTTTTGCTAAAATCGTGATAATGGTCTTGTTAAAAGCTTCGGCCAATCCGTTAGCTGTGGGATTATAAGCAGTTGATGAAACATCCTTAATCCCGAATTTGCCACAAAATTTGATAAACGCATTGCTAACGAATTGAGGACCATTATCGTGCACTATTCGCCTTGGAACACCATACCGATATATGATATGGTGTTTAATGAACTTGATAACATCACTCATCTTTACTTCTCTAAGTGGAACTGCTTTTGCCTATTTCGAGAAGTAATCGGTGATTGCCAGAATGAAACGGTCCCCTTTAACCGAAGGCGGAAAAATAGGACCCATAATGTCCATTCCCTATGTTTCGAATGGCTATGATGTTGCCGATGGGTGTAAATGTTCGGGAGGCTGGTGCATATAATTTGCATGTAATTGACACACTTGACATCGTCGGGCGTAGTCGACTGTATCCTTTACCATAGTTGGCCAGTAATATCTAATTCTCCTAAGTCGGTCGTAGAGTTTAGGACCGGGCTGATGTGCACCGTAGGTCCCATCATGCGCTTCTTTGAGTGCTTGTTCCGCTTCATTACTGGATAAACAACGGAGTAATAGACCATCGTACGACCGTCGATACAGCATTTGTACTGCAGTGTTGTAGTAAAATCTTGGTGCTCTTCGTCGAATCGAATCCCTTTCTCTTACGTCTTCAGGTAAGATACCATGTAGGACATAATCGATAATAGGGAAACGCCAATCTCGAACTTCGGGTTCAACTCTCGTTGAGTGGGCTTCTTTGGCAATCGAATCGTAGATTGGAACAATAAGCTGGTGAGTTCTCACTGTAATTAATTGTTTTGTTTCGGGAGGCTGAGCCAGAGATACCGACAATGCCGCCAATGCGTCTGCGTATGCATTTTGGAGACGTGGAACATACTCGATGAAAAATTCTTCGAACGAGCTTGCCATCTCAATGGCTACCTGGTGGTATGGAATCAGATCCCGATTTCTAACTTCATACTCTCCTCATATCTGATTAACTACCAATTGAGAATCACCAAAAGCTTCAAGGTATTCGACCCCCAGTTCTTTGGCAAAATTAAGTCCAATTATTAATGCATTGTACTCGGCCATATTATTAGAGCATGGTTTGGTCAACGAATATGCTCTAGGCAAGACATGTTTTTCCGGGGAAACTAAAACGACCCCCACTCCTGAGGAAATTTTAGAACATCCGGGTGTTCTTGCCACGTTGGTTGCTCGGAAAGCCCCATCGAAGTATAATTGCTACACTTGCTGATGTGAGGTGATATTAACTTCGTGAGTTTCGTTCGGCAGATCATCGTACAACTCGGCTATATCTTTTGTAGGGTTTTCCGCCAAAAGATCGCAGATAGCTTGCCCCTTAACTGATTTTTGTTGCTTAAAATACAAATCATATTGCGATAAAAGTAGAGCCCACCTGGCTAAATGCCAATTCATGGAGGCCGGTTAGGTCATGAATACTCGGATTGGATTTATGTTGGAAATAACATAAATTGTCTGTCCAACTAAATAATGTCGTATTTTCTGGATTGCAAATACTAGGGCGAGACATTCTTTTTCGATCATCGGATAACGAGATTCAGCTCCTACCAATGTGTGACTCAGATAATACACCGCTTGTTCGTGACCGTTATCATCGTCTTGTGCGAGTAATGCACTTAACGAATGGCTCGTCGCTTTGACGTAAATCAAAAACGATCTGCCTAATTTTGGTACAACGAGGATAGGTGGATTTGCTAGATATGTTTTAATATATTCGAATGCCTTCTGACATGCTTCATCCCAAATGAACGACACGCCTTTCTTTGTGAGTTTAGAGAATGGTTGACATTTTCCGGACAGATTTGATATAAACCGACGGATATATGCCAATCGACCTTGCAACCCTCTGAGTTCTTTAAGATTTCTCGGGGGTTGTAGTCCATGTATCGCCTTCACTTTATCGGGATCGATATGAATACCTTTTGTGGTGACGATGAATCCAAGAAACTTACCGCTGGACATTCCAAGGAATGACTTAGTCAGGTTCATCTTTAACTGGTGAGTCCTCATAAGATCAAACACCGTCTTCAAATCTTTAATGTGGTCATTTTTATCACGGCTCTTAATGACCAAGTCATCAACGTAGCATTCAACGGTCTTTCGAAGGTGCTCTTAAAAGATCTTCGTCATTGCTCGTTGGTACGTAGCACCGGCGTTCTTCAAACCGAAAGGCATAACAGTATAACAAAAGACACCAAGGGGTGTTCTGAATGCTGTATGCTTTTCATCGTCCGGGTGCATCTTGATCTGATTATACCCCGAAAATCCATCCATAAATGACATTCTCTCAAACCCGTATGTGTTATCAATGATGACGTCCGTAATTGGTAGGGGAAAGTTGTCTTTAGGACAGACGGTATTCAGATCTCTGAAGTCAATATAGATTCTGATTTTTCTATTCTTTTTAAGGACTGGAATGATATTGGCCAACCAATCAGGGTGTTGTTCTTCTCTGACAAAGCCTGAATCGATCAGTTTTTTGTCTTCAGCTTCTATTGCCTCCATGATTTACGGACGAAACCGTCTTTGTTGTTGCTTGACAGGTTTAGCATCCGATTTTATGTTAAGGCTGTGCATTGCTACATTTGGGTTGAGTCCCGGCATATCTTCATAGTTCCAAGCGAAAACATCGATATACTCTCTAACGAGGGCGATTAGTTCCTCTTTCTCATCCGGTGGAAGATCACCACTAATAAATATAGGTTTCGGGTTAGTTTCATCACCCATATTAACTTGGACTACTTTATCCTCAGTAGGAGGTTCTCTTTGTTCAAATCGATCGCCGTATTGGATATTCATGTAATGTATCCAGGGATCTTTCCAAGTGGGCAACTGATCATCTCCTTCTGTTGTGGAAGGATGAACTGTCGCCATGTTCGACATTAGGGTTTTGAATCTTTCCCCAATGCTCACGTCAGAATCCCAGGTTGAGGCATCGGATGAATACCCGCTTTTACTTATTAGCTGGCTAATGATCTGCTGGCAATATTCATCATCAGATGACGAAACATAACCTAGACCTCTTTTATGGCTGTAATAATTATCAGGTCTCCCTTTCGGTACATAGGTAGGACGGGGTGGAACCTTAACTCCTTGACCAAAACAGAGACCTTCACCGAGTGCTAGGTTATATCCTTGCTTCTTCATGTAATTGTTTGCTTATGAACTATACCTAGAGAAATGTTGTCCAGGCCCTTCATCATCTGAGTTGGTGTCCAAGAAAAGATCAGGAGTTGGGGATGGATCCCGCTTTCCAAAGATTATTTCTTTTTCACTCTCTGTCTTTGCGGGTAGGATTACAGTCGTTCTGACTGAATCTTGAAGATATTTCGTCGTCGTGCAAGATGAGCGAAGTGGCATGTGTAAGTCTAGGTTATTACATAATTTGTGTAATACATCATCTAGACAACACGAGTACTCTAAATTATTATTTATTATTTTATCGGCAAGTTGCCAGTTACAACTTTCATCCGACGAATTACCACCGTCAAGATCGATTACAAGAGGTTCAATGTCATTCAATACAAGACCTTCACTATAATCGAACCCGGCTTCGGTATCAGCTTCTTCTCCACTGTCCGTGCCATGGGCCGATGGTTCAGTATCGGATTCGGCACCATAGAGAAGGGAGTCAGTAAAGTAATTTTCTAACCCCTTGAATGGTTGTTTATCCGGGACCACCGTCTTGACCTCATCATTAGTGTCGACATATTTCAGACACTGATGGAGTGTGGAGGGAACTATAAGATTACTGTGGATCCATGGGCGACCTAACAGTAAGTTATAGGAAGTCTCCGCATCAATCACATAGCAAGTAACTTCCGACTTTAAATCTACGAGCTGACACTTCACTCGAATTTTCCCCAACGGTCTTGACCCACTAGTATTAAATCCGTAGATAATGGTTCCTATTGATGCTAGCTTGTTGGCGGGGATTCCGAGGTGGTACATCAACCGAAGTGGCATGATGCTAACAGCGGAACCCGGATCAACTTGAATCCGGTTGACAACGCTCGAACCGATATATCCAATAAAATATAAAGGTCTATCATGCTTAGAATTCTTAACTTACATATCTTCTTTCGTGAAAGCAATGCAAGGAAACTTTGTGGCTGCCAGATTGCAATGCTGAATTGATGACTCTGGCTCTTCAGAAGTTGGCTTAATGTGAGTAAGGAATACCTCAGAATCAGCTAAGGCTTCTTGTAAAGCTTCTCTGGTATCTTTTGAGAGGCGTAATAACTTATACAGCATGATCCTTGCTGGGATATTAGCCAACTGAGTCATGACATCGAAACGATATGGAGTATTCGAGCTTTCCGGTTTATCTCGTCCAATTGGTCGATTGAAGCGAGACTGCTTCGGAACTTGAACCTCTCTATGTTGGGGTTCTTTTTCTTTTTGTTTAACTGGTTGTTGTGGCTTTCCAGCAGCTACAGGAGGAGTTGCAACTACCCCCAGCTCCGTAAGAGTTTTAGCGTTTGGGTTAGAGGTTTCAGGATACTTATAATGGTATTCATTCCCACCCCTGGTAGCCAAAGATTCTTGCTCTTCCTCAGAGAACGGTAAAGCTGGAATTTCTTCGTCATTCTTCTCAGGAATTGCCGAGGCTCCGTAACAGGACTTCTCTTTTCCTTTGCCATTTGATTTCTTCTTTGATGTGGATGTCGTCCACTGTTCATCTTCAAGCAAATCTGGATGAACCCAAAGGATTTCGCCGTTGGGGGTCGTGTGTGACACTAGCCCTTTTTGGCGCTGTTCATGAGGGTCATCGTTGATGGTTTGCATTTTAACCTTTGATACTGGCTCATTTTGAAACCAGGATAAAGGAACTAATCCGAAGCTAATAGACACCGCGTTTGCACCTACTTTCTTCTCTTTTGGTTTCGGTGTCACGATACCAATATCGATTAAGGTTTGTATTTTGTCTTTTAAGACATAACACGCCTTAGTGGGATGGTGGACCCTTCGGTGATATGCACAATACTTCGGGTCGTTAGTCTTCTACACTTCTTCCTGATTTGTGACCGGTGAAAGTTTGATCTTGTTGTTATCTAAAAGATATTTGAAGATAACTGGTACTTCATCATTCTTGAAAGAATACTCCTTCGGGAATCTAGGCTCTAAAGTCTTAGGTCGCCTCGGAGGCTGTTGATTCTGATTCGGTGCTAATTGGAAGGATGACTGCTGTTGTTGCGGCTGTTGTGATGTTTGATGCGCATCAACAGCAGCTGCAGATCCTCTCCCTCTGCCTCGAGGGTTAAAATTTTGTTTTTGAGGATTAGTTGGTGGCTGACCCCTTTCCAAATTCTTTCTCTTGAGAAAGCGTTCAGCTTGCTCACCTCTCACTTTTAACTCTTTCTAAGTTTTAGAGGGCACAACCCCCATGACTTCTAATACATCCAACGACAAGTTATTATGACATGTCTGTAGGATGAATTCTTCTGTGAGTGGATCTTGACAATTTACCGTTTTGTTCCGGAATCGTTTGACGAAGATATCAACCGACTCCCCATCTTTCTGCTTCTCATCCAACAAGGTGCCAATAGAGACCTCAGTGTCGTCGTCGAAGAAATTGGTGAGGAACAATCCTTCTATATCCTCCCAGCTAGTGATACTCATGGGTTTAAGACGTCGGTACCAATCGAAGATAGGCCCACGAAGGGTTCCTACGAATGACCGGACCATCAAGGATCCGCTTCCGGATATTGCGCCAAGATGCGATTTGAAATAGATCAAGTGTTGAGTGGGTGAACCCCTGCCATTAAAAGGAGTAATATTAATCAAATTAAATTTTGGGGGATAAGGAATCAGATCCCACTCCCTCGGGTATGGGTATGGAATGCCCGTTTTCTTCATTTCTTGGGCCGTCATCAGAGCATTGACTTTGCTCTCGAGATCTTGCATCTTCTTATCCTCTTCCTCACTCTTCTTTAAGTAGATCTGTGGAGGTTGAGTAGATGATTTAACCAGACCGCTTCCAGAATTGTCTTTATCAAGAGGAGGATCAGCAAAGATAGTCTTATCTTCTTCATTATCGACCTCAGTTATACGTACAGGTATAGCGTTACGCTGGCTGGATTCTGCTTTTTGGCTCGATTCCGGTTGATGTTGTTGAGCTTGCAAATCTCGCATCTGCTGCATTGTCAACTCCATCTCGGTTTTGATTTCAGCTCTAATTTCCTCGCGTTGTTTAACCAATGCTTCCTACAGTATTTGAGCTAGTTGATCTGGCGTGATTGCAAATGATTCTCTAACTTGCCCAACACTGGACGTGGTATCGTCCGATACAACGGCAGAACAAGTATCTGACAGTTCTTCATCTGAAGATAACCCTTCATGCATTCTCTTGTAGTCTCGATGTCGGTTGGCTCTTCGTTGTAACCGAGACATCCTTTGAGAGAGACCTCGCTCAACTCTCCCTGCCGGAGAGAAATCAGGGTCAGGGTTGACTAATTATTGATTTCCTCTGCCGGTCATATTAATAGTGACCTCTGGAAATTCATCTTGTTGAATTATAGATTTGTTCTTGTTGAAACGCCTCATTTTGGGTTTTGACGCTTCGGTAGAAAGTCTTCGAAATACGGAGACTCTTGTTGGCTTAGTTTTGGAGCAACAGCATTCTGTCAACACTGCCTTAATGAGCCTCTCCCAAGTGCAATGAGACTCATCTTCTCGTGCAATTCTTTTTCGTGAGTTGTTATTTTGATAGTACAGCTCATCACTATTGTGATTTGAACAACCTATCTTTTGCTTTTGAACCTTGTTAACATGCACAGGACGACTAGTTGTCGCCTCTGGGCGATCCAAGGTTGAATTCTTAAATCCACCCCCTTGCGGGCATGGGGTCTTCCTAGGTCCTAAACGAGAATGAATTGGTATTTTCTCGTTTTGGACTTATGCAATTCTGACAGGGGGATGTTTACGACCCCCTGCATAAGAAACCACTAAAGGTTTATTTGCTGGATTCGAGTATTCTTTGATTGAGGTTTTGCCTCGATCATTAGCCAAAGGACCGAGGCAATCCGCCATTGTAATTTTGAATTTTGATAAGTCTGGACTAACCCAGGGTTTCACTGGTGATGCAGTAGAATCCGCCATTGTAATTTTGAATTTTGATAAGTCTGGACTAACCCAGGGTTTCACTGGTGATGCAGTAGACGGACCCGGAATGAATGTTTGCGGCGTCTTCGGAATCCAAACTTTATGGTTCTTTGGTGATTTTTTAGACACCATTTCTTTCTTCATTCCTTGCGTCTGTTGACGAAGGGCACGGGCACGAGTGGCCTTCATCTGACGCCTCTGTATACGTTCTTTAAGGGTCGAATGGGCTCTTTTGACGAGAGTCCATTCCTCCGTCGTAAGTTGTGTAGAAACGTGATTAGTTTTCCGTTGAGGCAACTGTACCACTTTATGCTTCCTTGACTCTAGGTCCGCATAGTAATGGACCCCGTCGGTTTGTTGTAAGGCCTTAGCCAATTAACGAGCACGGCGTTAACGTTGTCTCTGACGAGCTCTTTTCGTCAGTGCCGGCGGGCCATGATTCAATGACTCCTTAATTGGTGCAGAGTCATTTGGAGTAGAGATGTTGCGGACAGATTCCTTAGCAACGATCGGGCAAGAATCTTCACATGCGGTCTCCATCGGAATTGAAGACTTGAAAACTTTCTTGGAAGAGGAAATCTTCCTGCACTTGCGAGGAGAAGAAGATTTTGAGGATGAGGACGATAGATACTCCTCAAATTTTGCTTGATCGAATTCATATTCGATCTCTTTATTGATCACGATCTTGATCGGCTGTGACACTACGGCCTCGGCAGTAAGACCGTTGGCTCCCACTGTGGTCGCCAGTTTGTTTTCGTCGAAAGTTATTTTCATTGTCGATTCCATTAAAACTTAAATCATTTACAGAGAATTACAATGAAAATAAGAAAATTACAACTTTCTTGGAAAATAACACAGAAATCGTTTATCGACTCCTATTTTGTGGGACTTTACCTGTGCCGGGAGTGCTTTGACTCGTGGACCACCAAATCACAGATTGTGAAGGGGTTTAGAGATTCTTCCTTCGTTTATCGAAGTAGGAATTTGAAGTGAATATCTTATCAAAGTAAGACGATCACTCTTCTTAAGATCAAGTCAAAGCTCGAATCTCAAGGAATCACACGAGAAACTCAATTCTTGTTGTTTTCTCTCTGCTCTCTATGCTCAGATCTGCTCCAATCTGCTTAATCTTCGTCAGTAATGACCCTAGGAGGGTATTTATAGCCTCTGGGACATTTTAACTGAAAGTACAATCATGTAAAGAAGTTAAGGCTGCGAGACAGTGTTTACTGTCTCGGCGGCTGAGACAGTGTTTGCTGTCTCGGCTTCCGATGAGACAGTGTTTGCTGTCTCGGCTTCCGAGACAGTAAAGACTGTCTTGGAAAATCTAACTGCTAGATAGTTTCTATTGTAACTACCTTCCCACATTTCAAACTCTGTTATTTTGGCAGTTATCCACGTGATTTTCACCCACGATGTTTCCCATGTTGTTTGACAGTTAATGGACACGTGTGTGGCAGTTATTTCAATAATTTTTAACCATCTCAGAACTGTCTTGCGTGCGAGATAGTAAATGTTGTCTCGCTGGCCGAGACAGTATATGCTGTCTCGCTAGCCGAGACAGTAAATGCTATCTCGCTGGCCGAGACAGTAAATACTATCTTGCTGTGAGACAGTAAACACTGTCTCGCTAGCGAGATAGTAAACACTGTCTGTGATCCTTTGGGTGATTTTTTCTATGTTTAGATATCTATCAGTATTTTTTGACGCCTACAGAACTCACCAGCGCCTCGTCGTCGACCTCGCCTACGCTCAACTTCGAGTTCACTTGTTAGCCTCGAGCTCGCCAGTGATGGACTCGAGCTCGCTTGCAGCCAGCCTCACCTGAAGTCACCTGAGGAGCTCGCCTAGACTTCGAGCTTGACCTTGCCTAAGTCAGAGCTCGCCTGATTGGATGTGTCAACCTCGCCGAGGTTTGGATCTACACCCTATTTTCTAACAAAACACTTGTTTTTCTTTCATGATCATATATGCATTCAAAATGTCGAAATTTCTTCCCATAGTTATTGTTATAGACCTTTTCACTGTGCACCGAATTGATGTTTTGAACAAAACTTGAATCTTATTACTAAGCATACGTCATAATCTGGACTTGGTCTGAAAATGCTCACAAATTTCTCTAATGTTTTTAGTACGCTACTTTATCAGTTAGCATTAAAAAAATACTACTGAAATGTTGTGTATCTATAGAATTCTCTCTATTCACTATTGTAGAATTCTTTCCATTTACTATTTTAAAAGTCAATAATGACCTTCCAAAAGAACTAAAATAATATGATTAGAACAAGCAAGTACTGATCAATAAAGTATAGCAATGCAGTTAGCCCCAAGGTTAAAACTTAGAAAGACAGAGATTCCTCTTCACATAATAATAAGGGTTTTGCTAAATGCCCTAAGGGTAATAGTAAAGAAGGAAAGAGAATGAGACTCATTATCTCTCTTCACTACACCTCTCTCTATCTCTCTCCTCTTTATCCATTGTCCTAAAAGCAATGGTTAGCAAAACCCTAATAATAGTAGTAATAATAAATATTAAAAATAAATGAACTAACAAAGAAATTGGTCCTAGTTCCAACATTATTATAAGTGGAGCACACATCTATGTATTATCATACTCTCTTTAAAATTATGAGTTTAGGAATAACTCAACAATCTTAAAAAATAAGATTAATAAAATACATAAAACAACTCCACAGTATTAGTTTGTTAATGTTGTTTCATGGTATTAGTTTGTTAGTGTAAAAAACTAACATGCTATAGTATATGAAATATTACAAAATAACCTAAAACGCTTCAAAAGTTGCATAAAATACCCTCAAAAGTTTAAAATTATACAAAACATCCCGTCATTTCTGTTATAGCCGTTTTAGTGATGGAAAATAATCTTTAATCAATGACAGACAAGTGTTCCATATTATGCATAAACAAGTTAGCACCTTAAGGTAATCAGAGGCCTAATTCGGTCTACTCGATACGCTAACATCTTGCGAGGACGACTCGAAAGGTTTTACATGTCAAAAACACGAAAGGTGTCACATGTCGACAACCCAAAAAGCGTTATGTGTCGTCTCCTGGCTGAGTCGACTGCTTAACTACTCCACTCGACAGACTAATCGATTGACACCTTGCAAAGATGACTCAAAAGGCGATACTTCTCGACCACCAGACGAGTAGGAAGGTGACAAAACGCCTTGAGCCCCTCATGTGCACTGATGACTAATCATCTCATAATAAATACTATTAAATGCATTATGGGTTCCATCATTCCTTTGTCCCTAATAGTATTTATGACACATTGGACCACGTCAGCACTGTTCAACCCCCCCGTCACTTCACATTAAACACCGAAATAACCTCTTCACCACTCGCCAGCCGACACCTACAAAGTTAAAGCTGACTTGGCCATCAGCCAATGATCGGCCTAAATTACCCTTCTACCCTCCTATCCCTACTATAAAGAAGATACTATTTTCAATTATAGGGTAAGCTTTTTCTCATTATCCTCTAAACTTAAGAACTACCGTAGTTTCTTTTACTTCTCCACACAAGCAACCCACTGACTTGATCGTCGGAGGAACAACCCGAGAATCACAACCCACCCTCTTACGATTTGTTACTTATGCAAAGAAGAATAGCTTGCTCAAGAACTAGGTATTCAGAGAGTTAGAGGACCTCTGTCAATTTAATCAACTCCTTTTATTTGACTGTGTGATTCAATACATCAACAGTTTGGCGCCCACAGTGGGGCCTCCTTTCTTCTTCGAGCAATTATGTCTAACTCTGGGCATATGCCTGATCAGCTCATCCCCAAAGAGCTACAACCAAATTAGGCTCAACTTGAGGAATCCACCCAGCAGATCACTCAAGCCTTCCAGTAGCAGTTTGCTGCTTTCACCTTCAAACTCCTCCAACAGATAGCTCCTCCCCAGCCCGCTCACTCTGTTTTCCCTCAACCATCAGTGGGCCAGCCTTCGGTGACTCATCCTCCAATAGGAGCCCAGCTAAAGGCTCCTCCACCTCTGCATGCTGCCCATGTCGGAGAGCAGAGAAGGAGGACCTCTGTCAATTTAATCAACTCCTTTTATTTGACTGTGTGATTCAATACATCAACAGTTTGGCGCCCACAGTGGGGCCTCCTTTCTTCTTCGAGCAATTATGTCTAACTCTGGGCATATGCCTGATCAGCTCATCCCCAAAGAGCTACAACCAAATTAGGCTCAACTTGAGGAATCCACCCAGCAGATCACTCAAGCCTTCCAGTAGCAGTTTGCTGCTTTCACCTTCAAACTCCTCCAACAGATAGCTCCTCCCCAGCCCGCTCACTCTGTTTTCCCTCAACCATCAGTGGGCCAGCCTTCGGTGACTCATCCTCCAATAGGAGCCCAGCTAAAGGCTCCTCCACCTCTGCATGCTGCCCATGTCGGAGAGCAGAGAAGCCACATCGAGCACACATCTCTTCCTCTATGCCAGCCTACTCATCGATCCTCACCACCGCTACCCTCCATGCCCTGAGGTGATTGGGGAAAGTCCTAACTCTGGTCGCAACAGAAGGGACAACACCACCATGGGAGCCCAGTAAGATCTCTGGTGTCCTCACACCGCTCTAGGGCCCTCAACAACCTATATGGCCTCCGGTTATGATCATACTTATTGATTGATAGTCGAACTCATTAAGGGGAACGCTCCTCTTACTGATTACATCATGAATGCTGCCTGTGAGAAGTTCAAGATGCCCTAAGTAGAGAAGTACAAGGGCGAAGGAGATCCTGCAAAGCATGTCCAGAATTATTATGACATAATGAGCATGATGTAGGTGCCCAAGGCCATTATCTATAGGTGCTTTCCCATCACTTTATCGAGAAATGCTAAGCTCTAGTGGAACTCCCTAGAGAAGAAGTCCATCAACAGCTTCAAACAGCTTAGCCAGAAGTTTGTGCACTACTTCTTGGCTGACACCAAGCAGAAGTTGCTCGCCCCTCATTCAGATGAGGCAAGATCCTGAAGAGAGCCTCCGAAGCTACTTCAAGAGGTTCCAAGCCAAGCGGCTGGAGATCGACGACCAAGGGAGCGCGGTTGCCATATTAGTCATCATATTAGCCTAGCAAACAATGAGTTGGCCGACTCACTAACCAAGAAGAGATGCTCCACCTACGAGCAATTGATAGCTAAGACTCATGGGTACATAGACATGAAAGATGCCCAAACCTACAAGAATGCTGCCAAAGCGACAGAGGCGGCAATGGCAGCAATGGAGGCACCAACAACCCTAGCAATGGCAATGGTTCCAGCTTTAGCAACTCATGTTGTACCAGCCACACCATTAACTGCCCCAATAGCCCCGGTGATCTAGCCAGTGCGGGAGTTGGCTAGGAATCTCCTTTCGAGACTCGAGTCGATGAGCCATCCTCCAAGAGTTGACTCATGCCTAAACCGGTCCGATAAGAGGGATCGTAGGAGGGAGTCGGCACAAAGACTAGCCCTCATGATTCTCAACACCTTGCTCATCAATGCCCTCTACATGGTCCAAAAAAAGAGATATCTTAACACGGCTCCTCCCCAAGATGAGGTCGAACCCTCGGAGTTAGGATACTCAACAATATTATCGATATCATCAAGACCATAACCACCTCACTAATGATTATCGAGTCATCCAGATAGACATTGAGGATTTGATCCAGAGAGGGTTTTTGAGGAAGCTTGTCTCCTAGAGAGATAGGAGAGAAGCCGTTGCTGGGGAAGCCCATAGGAGGTCCCATTCTTGGTTGCCTCGTCCCCAGCTGTAGCCTGATAATTGACCATTCGAGCCTAGCCATAAGAGGTTCATCAATACCATTAGCAGAGGTTCCACAGTGGGAGGATCATCCAACAACGCTCGGAAGAGATATGCTAAGTCAACGTTGCGGATGAACATGTGTGACAAGAAGGCAAGAGTGGAAGAGCCTATATCTTTTAGCAATGCCAACTTGAAGGATGTAGAAATGCCTCGTGGTGACCCTATTGTCATCACGACCAATATTGATGGTTTCTAAGTCAAGAGGATCATGGTCGACATGGGGAGCTCGGTTGACGTCTGTAGATGTCAAAAATTACTTATAGGTTCCTGCACGTAGTTCAAAACAGAGAGAATGTGTGAAACGAATGAAGCAAATACAATAAGGAGGGAACCACGAATCAGAGAGGATTATCTAAGTCAAAGAGGATCATCCGATGTTAAAAAAAGAAGCAAAGGAACGCACGTGAAACATCAAAATGTGTGAAACGACAAAGCAAATACAATTAGGAGGGCTCCAGAGTGACCCACACGAAGAAGTGAAATTTTAACCATGATGAGATTTGAATCCGAAATATCTTAAAAAATAAAAGTTGTAGCTCTCTTTGTCAGCTTTCTAATGCATCTTGAATCATTTCATTCCAAGATATGGGAGAATTAAATACAAAAGACTAAAGATAGTATAAACTGTCTCGGAGAATCCGAGTCACCTCAAAGTGACTCGGAAATTACGAGTCACTTCGGAGTGACTCGTGCCCAGGTCAGCTCCCGTTGGGTTTTCTGATAAGATTGACTTCTAGAACTCATTGGAGCTATCCATAAACATGTGGGGTTATCCTTAAATATGTGGAAGCTGTTACACAACCGAAAACCCACCTAAACGGATAATAACAGTTGTTATTCGATCATATCCACAAACACAGTATTTAGAATCTATAAATACACCCCTAGCACCCTCATAAAGGTGGATCTGAAGGGAGTCACGAATTTCAGAGGAGCTAGAGTGAGGTTCTGACGAATTTAAGAGAGGCTAGCAGATCTTGACGAAGTTCTTCAACATAAAGAAGGAGAGTTTGAGAGATCTAAGATCCATTCCCCTTTTCTTCGGATCAAACTTGGTTTTGATCTCAAGAAGAGTTGTAATCTCGCTTGGTCGAGATTATCACTTCTATGATTATTTTATTTATGAAACAAGAGCATTAATTTTTCGTTCTGTCAACCGGATCTGACCCGCAACGGTCTATGGCTAACGTATACCCGACACAGGTAAAGATCCCACGTAAGCAGCGGGTGATAAATGTCATCTGCGTGTGTTTGAAGAGAGTTGTAATTTTTATTTTATCGTTGTAACGAGAGATCTTATAAAAAGATACACTCTCTTGAATATGTAATTGATAAAAAATTGTAATAGATTCAGCGATGAATAAACCAACTTTCGACGCAAATACGCTGGCGACCATAGTGAGAGGCAACAGTCTCGTTGTTGAGACTATCATGTCACAACCGAAGATCAATATCCCGGTTGATTCAGCGATAGAGTACAAGTTCGACGAAGCCAAGTTTGAGGAATATTTCTCCTCGTCTTTATCAAAATCCTCCTCTCCCTGCAAATGCGGAAAGATACTATCTTTAAAGGAGGTGTACTCACTAATGAAGGCTACAAGTTGTTGTCCTTATGTTTATGAGTCTATTCCCTAATCTTGTTTTGATGATTACAAACAATTCTTAACAACGTGTATCAAGTGTTTGTATTTGTTTTGTTAGGTAATCTACACAAATATCCAAGTTGGAGGTTGGATGGACTAGAACTTTCACGATCATATCCAATGGAGGTTGGCGGAATATCGGTATGAAGCAATGCAATTCAAGTCAAGATCCAAGTTCAATCTTCATCCGCAAGTGTACTAAGTAGAGCTTATTTAAGACCTATAGCTTGGGTAATCTAGTTTAGGAGTTTATATTATATGTGTTAGATACTTTAAGCTCAATATCATATACACACATATTTTATTGGTTTCTATGTATATATATACAATTATATATACACATTTTAGTTTTTGATTTTCATGTTTGTTTTCTTGCAAGAATAAATTATTAATAAGTTTTTAATTAGCATAAAATCGGATTAGATTAGCATTGACCCTATTCACCCCCTCTAGGGTTCTTTCCTAGTGACATTAGGGTCTAATATAAGTGACTCCTCTCTAATCAAGGAGTTATTCAATCAAAGTACGCCAACTGTGATGAAGAGATCTCGTCAGAGGCGACGCTAACGCTAAGCTCGTCAAATCGGTAAGGTATTAGAACAAGTTGACGGGGTTCGATATTATGCAAACTCAGAGTCCAGGAGGCATCAAGCAACCAAATCACTTCAACAGTGTGTGGCTGACAAATCCTCTAAGCCATCGATGAAAGAATGGATCCTTGTCAAAAGGAATCGTTCAACCTAAAAGGAGCGTATCCAAAGGTGTCGTGCACGTGCCACACATGCTCGCACCCTTTTGCAAAAGGCACAAGGTATGAAGAAGGAAGAGGTGGCCAAAAAACCATCAAGACCATGCTAAGTCAGGAGGCCAAAGTCCAAAATGGCATAAAAAACAACTCGGACAGCGAACGAAAAGATCAGAAGTCCCGAGCAACTTCAGGTTGACTCGCACCTAGCCTGAGTCACCTCAATGTGTCCCATGCCTAATTTTCCTTCTGTAGCCGTTTCTCCACTTCCGTCATGCTTCGTTCCTATTCCAGTTGATCCCGTACCTTCGGAGAAGTCTCATGATAGCGTTGACCTATTGAAATTTAAGGTTACCATGGTGGACTACCTTGGCCATTCGTATAAAGATCGAGGTAAAGCTCTGGTGAACAAAACGCGAGTAGTTCCTCAGGCTGGGGATCATACAAACACTCCTGTCAAGCCAAAGGCCGCTCAAAGGTGTCCCGTCACCTCCAAATAAACCGGGGCACCTTATTGTACATGTCCAAGCGTCATGCACAAAAGGACTCCTAGCATCGATCACCTGGGGGTTCGTATTGAAACCCAGGAGCCCGTTAAAGTTTCACGCTCACAAGGGGGTGGTCCTAAACATGTGACTTCTTGAAGAATAAAGAAGGAATTGACTCATTCATTCTTCTTATTTCATCGTTTACATGAAGGGCTATATATAGAAGTATGTCAGCCCACTAAGATAGGAACTAACAACTAATTCAGTAACAAACTAAACAAACAGTAACAAACTAAGCAAACTACAAATATCTACAAATATCTAATTTGTTCCTTGATTTTCTTCTAACAAACGTAATCTTCTTTTCAACACTCCCCCTCAAGCTGGTTGGAAGATTTGATTTTCTTCTAACAAACGTAATCTTCTTTTCAACACTCCCCCTCAAGCTGGTTGGAAGATGTCTTCCATGGCCAGCTTGCTCGTCAGCTTGTCGAACAACTTTTTTGGTAGTCCTTTTGTTAGAATGTCTACAACCTGCTCATCTGTTGGAACATAGATCATACATATCTATCCTCCTTCGATTTTTTCCTTGATGAAATGCTTATCCACTTCGACATGCTTTGTCCGATCATGAAGAACTGGATTGTGAGCTATTGAGATCGCTGCCTTGTTATCACAGTAGGTTTTTATCGGAGTTTGACTTTCTATCTTTAGTTCATCGAGAATCCTTTTTATCCATAGCACCTCACATATTCCATGAGCAACCGATCTGAACTCAGCTTCTGCGCTACTTCTTGCCACCACACTCTGCTTCTTGCTGCGCCATGTAACCAAATTTCCTCCAACAAACGTGCAATATCCCGATGTCGAACGTCTATCAGTCAAGCTCCCAGCCCAATCAGCATCCGTATATACTTCAATCTGCAGATGATTTCTTTTCTCAAACATTAGTCCTCTTCCCGGTGTTCCTTTTAGGTACTTTAGTATTCGGTAAGCAGTCTCAAAGTGTTCAGGTCCTGGTGAGTGCATAAACTGACTTACTACACTCACTGCGAAGGCTATGTCGGGACGTGTATGTGATAGGTAAATTAACCTTCCTACCAGCCGTTGAAATTGTTCTCTGTTTTTCACTTCTTCAGGTTTCGCTGGCTGAAGCTTCACATTATGTTCGATTGGTGTTTCAGCAGCCTTACAACCGAGTAGTCCCGTTTCTGACAGCAAGTCCATCACATACTTTCGCTGAGATACAAAAATTCCCTTCTTGGATCAAGCAAACTCCATTCCGAGGAAGAACTTTAGAGGTCCTTAGTCCTTGATCTCAAATTCTTTAGCAAGAGACCTTTTGAATCTTTCCTGCTCAACATGATCGTCACCAGTTAGTATAATATCATCTACGTAAATAATTAAGATTGACATCTTTCCTTCCTTTGAGTGCTTGTAGAACATTGTATGGTCTGATTGACTCTGAGTGTACCCGTAACCTTTGACAGTTTTTCCAAATCGTTCAAACCATGCTCGTGGCGATTGTTTTAGACCGTAAAGTGACTTCCGAAGCCTACAGACTTTCTTGCACCCTAGTTGTTCTTCAAATCCCGGGGGTAGACTCATAAACACCTCCTCTTCTAGGTCTCCGTTTAGAAATGCATTTTTCACATCTAATTGGTGTAGATGCCAATCAAAGTTTGCAGCTAGGGATAGTAGAATACGAATGGAATTGATTTTTGCAACCGGTGCGAAGGTCTCTTGGTAGTCAATCCCTTGAGTTTGTGTGTATCCTTTGGCCACTAAGCGTGCTTTATACCTTTCAACACTCCCATCAGCTCTACACTTCACAGTGAATACCCACTTGCAGCCTACGGTTTTTTTCTCCCTTGGTAAATCTACTAAATCCCAAGTCTCATTCTTTCTTAAAGCATTCATCTCTTCTATAACTGCTGATTTCCAATCTGGATTGGTTAGTGCTTCTTGGATAGTGGTTTGAATGAATAGGTTGGAGATCTTTGTGGTATATGCTTTGTGATTTTTTTGACAATCTATGGTATGACACGTACTTAGCAATAGGATGATTGGTACAGCTACGGACACCTTTCCTAAGAGCTATGGGTACTTCAAGATCTGGTATAGATGGAGTAATTTCTGGTGGTAAAGATGGATTTAGCTCGGGAGAGAAAGAGTTAGACTTACTTGAGTCATGGAGTGGTCCATCCGATGGAGATGAGAGTCGGCCTGGTGTTGAAGATGTTGGAAGACCACTATTTCTTTGAGTCCCTCTTCTGGTGTACACAAGAAGCTCAGGCTGAGTGTTTTTCTCCTGTATTTCTCCCCCCGAACAAGTATTTTTTAAGCTCGGCTGAAGTGAGTCATCGACCAGGTTTTTGGTGTTTTTTGAACTTGGTTGAATTGGAGGATTCTGGTCATTTTCAAGAAAAAAAGAAGGTATAGGTAACGGATCAATTTCCCAAAATTGGGTTTCACTCTCAATCTCCCCCTGAAGGCAGTTTTGGCGGAAGTAAGCTTGATTCTCTACAAATGAGACATCCATGCTCACGAATAATTTTTTGGACCGAGGGTTATAGCATTTATATCCTCTTTTATTTGGAGCATATCCTAAAAAAATACATTTTTCAGCTCTAGGATCGAGTTTGGATCGAAATCTGCTAGGTAGATGAACATATATAGTGCAACCAAATATTCGCAGAGGAAGATCCGAAGCAAGTCTATAGTTTGGGAATATTTTTCTTAGACTCTCAAATGGTGTAGTGTATTTTAATACACGAGTTGGCATTCTATTAATCAGATACGAGGCTGTCAAGATTGCGTCTCCCCACAAATATTTTGGTACATGCATGGAAAACATAATGGCTCTAGCAACTTCAAGGAGATGGCGATTTTTTCTTTCTGCTATGCCGTTTTGCTGAGGGGTATCCCTACATGTAGAATGATGTTGAATTCCTTTTTCTTGAAGAAAGGTTCCTAACATTTCGTTAAAATATTATGTTCCATTGTCAGAATGGAGAATTTGTATTTGTGTTTGGAATTGGTTTTCAATCATGTAAAAGAAATTCTTGAATATTTTTTCCACTTCAGATTTTTCGCTCATCAAATAGACCCAACACAACCTAGTATGATCATCTATGAAGGTTACAAACCACTTTTTTCCGAATAAAGTTGACACTCTTGATGGTCCCCAAACGTCACTATGAACAAGATGAAAATGTTTTGACGCACAATATGGTTTAACTTTATATGTAGTACGATGACTTTTTGATAAATGACAACTTTCACATTCAAATGAAGAACAATCGATGTTTTTAAACAATGATGGAAACAAATACTTCAAATAGGGAAAACTCGGGTGTCCTAATCTAAGATGCCAGAGCATTATTTTTTCATGAACAAAAAGAGAACTCATACTGGAACTAAGTCCTTGAGCTTGTTTATTGCCGAATTGGTCATCATCAAAGAAATAGAGGCCGTCTACCATCTTAGCACTGCCAATCATCGTCCCCGTAGTCTGGTCCTAAAATTCACAATGAGAATCAAAGAATATGACACGACAGTTAGAATCTCTAGAGAGTTGGCTTACTGATAGGAGATTGCATGAAAAATTTGGAACATGAAGAACAGATTTAAGAGTGATAGTGTTTGGGATTTTTATATCTCCTATTCCTGCTATAGAGGAGAATCTCCCATCGGCTACTCAGACTTTTCTACTGCTATAACATGGTGAATAAGAGTGGAAAACTTTTGACAGATTTGTCATATGGTCAGAAGCACCTGAATCAATGATCCATGGTGTAGAATTGGAATGACACGAGAGAGCACAAGGATCCCTACCTATTTGAGCCAAGGAACTACTAGGAATACCAGATTCGGAATTGGATTTCAGCAGCTTTAGAAGGATATTCATCTGTTCTTTGTTGAAAGGACCGATGGTGGAGTTGGATTCATTTGTGGCTGCTGTTGGACGCTGAAACTTCTCTCCAGGCTTGCTACTCTTCCAATTTGCTGGTTTTCCATGGATCTTCCAGCACGTCTCACGAGTATGTCGGGGTTTGTTGTAGAAATCGCACCAAATTCTCGGTTTTTCATCTCCACGTCGCTGATAATTTTGATTTCTGCTCACATTAGCCTCGGCAGTAAGTAGGGCAGAATTTTCCATCGGTGCTACAGCTTCCTTCTTTCCCAACATAACATTGTGACGACTCTCTTCTCGCCTTACTTCAGCAAATACTTCCTCGAGTGAAGGAAGTGACCCACGCCCAATAATTCTACCTCACACTTCGTCGAATTCTACCTTCAAACCTACAAGGAATTTAAAGATCCGATCATTCTCCACCATCTTTCGATGGTGTTTGTAGTCGTCTGGCGATTTCCACTCATAGGTGTTGAACATGTCGAGATCCTGCCAAAGTCTTTTGAGCATGTGGAAATACTTGGTGACAGTGTCGTCTTTCTGTCGGATCTCTCCAAGTTGGAGCTGCAGCTCGTACACCTGTGATTGATTACCTAGATCAGAGTACATCTGATGAATGTTGTCCCAAAGCTCCCACGCAGTCGGGTAGTTCATGTAGTTGGAGGCGATGTCTTCATCCATGGAGTTGACGAGCCATGCCATCACCATTGAATTTTCTACATCCCAGGTCGCATAAGTCGCCTCTTCAATTGTGGGAGCTTTCTTGTCCCCAGTCAGGTAGTCGATCTTGCCTCTTCCTCGAATCGCCATTCGTATGGACATCGACCACCGTAAGAAATTATCGCCATTAAAGTGAATACTGGTGATCTGGAAGGAATGAGATCCATGGCCAGAGAGTCAGTTTTCTTGTGAGGGAGGATTTGTGGTTTCTGAAGATGTATCTGACATGGTTGTAGGTGAGGATAAGGAGGGGTTGCTGGAATAAGTCCAGAAAAAAATTCTAATTAGCGGAACAATATTCCTGCTCTGATACCATCTTGAAGAATAAAGAAGGAATTGACTCATTCATTCTTCTTATTTCATCGTTTACATGAAGGGCTATATATAGAAGTATGTCAGCCCACTAAGATAGGAACTAACAACTAATTCAGTAACAAACTAAACAAATAGTAACAAACTAAACAAACTACAAATATCTACAAATATCTAATCTGTTCCTTGATTTTCTTCTAACAAACGTAATCTTCTTTTCAACACGACTCCTGATGCGATCTTGGATCGTTCAAAGGCGACAACAAATCATCCCAAGAATATCAACAAGGTTCTTCATCCCCAAAAGAAGACGTGTTCGTCAAAAGACAACATTATATTTGGGGCATCATACCAACAATCGATGGATTACTCTAATGAGCTGCACCATCAGGCTGGGGGTGTGAAAAAAATCTCAAAAGGAGGGTGTCTGAGAAACCAGCTCTCACTGTCCATACGAGAGATCTATCAGGACAGTATTATTAAAATGTAGTTGTCCCAGGACCATTTCACAAAGGGTCTAGATATTCAAGAAACTTTTCACCGAAGCATCAAAGCCTAAGCCAAGATGTTTCCATGAGAGAAAATCCACCATCCAGGATGATGAATTCCCTGAAGTCACCATCAATATGGTTAATAAAGAAAAATCTGTGATTGCTTCAAACGTCTCTAATTTCGACTTTTCTCCCAGAAAAAAAGTCAATTCAGGGATAGTCCAACAAATGTCTCGTCTCTAGCTAGAAGCCATCGAACATAGGGATTATCCAAGGATGCACGAAGGACTATCTTCGAAAGATAAAGTGTCGAATACTTGCTCTGCAATCGCCTCCAACGATATAATATCCAGCATGAGGGAAGTAAGGGGGTTGTTTACAATCACTCCTGACCTAGTGGCTCAAATGCTTCAAGAGGCTTTAGCTCGATAGTGAGAGAGTTACAGGCTCAATGACTTCAACCACCACCTGAGTCTAGTGAGCAGGCTTAATCCAGTCACCGCACTCAGAACATCATGGTTGATAGCGATCTAGAAGTGGACGAAGTTATCATGGCTGATGTACCCCTTAAAAATACTGGGGGTGACCCAATCACATCTCTCAATAACACTAGTAGTGGTTCAATTGCACCCCTTAATATCGTTGGGGGTGGTTCAGTTGATCTTTCTCGACATCCTCCAAGGAAAGATGCGGGCGAGGACAACAAGACGATGTAGGAGCTGGAAGATAAGGTCAACACCTTTCTATTAGCTCAAGAAGTGAAGAGGAATGACATTCCGTGTCCATATCCAAGAGAGTGAGATTCAATCCTGTACCCGGTGAAGTTCAATCTAATTAACTCTATATCATTTGACGGGAAAGGTTCACCCACTCAGCACCTAATTTATTTTAAGTCCCACTTGGGAGTAATCTCCGAAAATGAACTCTTGATGATTCGATCATTCGTGGGCACCCTTCCTGGGGCGACCTTCGATTGATGTCGACGTCTCAAGCCGAGGAGTATTAACTGCTAGAATAACATGGAAAGCTCGTTCCTCAATAATTTCTTCGATGATGATACCGAAGTGTTGATCGGAGCTCTTCTAGATGAGAAGCAGAAGGATAGTGAATCAGTTGACAGTTTTGTCAAATGCTTCCGCAATAAAGCAATGAATTACAGGGATCCTGTCACAGAGGAGTTCATCTTGCAGATATGCCACAATAATCTTTCCATCAATGTCCTAGAAGCCTTGAGGATCATATCATCCAAAACTTAGAAAGAGTTAAAACTACACGGTGAATAGACCGAATGCTTTCTCAAAAGGAAGAAAGCTGAAAGAGGCCAACTGACGGCTAAAGCATCTACAACTGCTATCGACATTCACCAACAACAACCTTGGAGGCAACAATGGACTCTTAATTCAAAGTTCTAGGAGGAATATTCTTTCGAAGATGATGAAGTTCCAGCCATCTTTAAGTACGTCCTCGCCAACAACAAAATCAAGCTACCATCGATTACAAATCAGGAGGAAGCAAATAAGATTTCAGATCTAAAATACTGTGCATATCACAGGAGGGTTCATCACCCTACCAAGGCTTGTAGTACTCTAAAAAATAGCATTCAAGCCTTGGTTGATGTCTGTATCATGATGACAAAATAAGCCAAATGAGAATCAAATCCTCTAACATGTGTATAAGGTTAAACTACTCCTATACTCCAATGGGTATACGAGTATAAACTGTATTCCCAACCTCCAATGAGTATATGAGGATAAACTGCTTCCTTTATTTCCAACGTGAAGTTCCTAAAGAATATTACACATAATATTCTTAAGAATAACCCCGAGATTGAAGGATTGTTCAAGTCTACGTCCAACACGCGTTGTCGAGTAGCCTATTCTCGCAACAATGGTAAAGTCTATGTATTCAATACCATAGCACTAAGTCTAAGAGAGTTAACTCTTTTAGCACAACATTACATACAGAACAGACTTAGAAAATCTGCATACTAGCCCGGCTCAAACGAAAGTCGGTAGAGGCTTATCAAATCCGTTGATGACTGAGGGTTTGCTAAAAATCCTATAAGTATGATAGTCACTGACGCACTAGCTTCATCAGTTGGTCTCATGACTTAAGCACCCAGAACAACATCAATTCTAGTCGAAGCCTCAATGAGGAACCTTTAAAGCATTCACAATGATAGCTGTATCAGCTCCAATAGCTGGTCTTACAACCAAAATTCTCCTATGGTTAAGCAAATAACTAGCGGGATGTAAGGGTAAGATCCATACCTGTAGATGAACCAGCATCAACGGTTGGTCTTGTAACCTCTATATTTGGGCCTGCTACACGTTATAATGCCGGTCTAGCTTAAACTGTGTAGACTCTAGTAAATGTACGAGTATAAACTATGTTAACACCAGATAACACGCTACAATGAAGGTCAATGCCAATCAACATAATGATAGATTCATCAAAATAAGGCTCAGAAAAATTCCAGGTCAATGGATAATCCTCGGGAATTCAATCGTAATTCAGATATAAATTCCCGATGAAGATGATCAGTTCAATGTCGATCCAATAACACGAGCTAATTCAGAAACTAACACTCCAATTCTAATTCAAGATTTCGACAACGGTCAGACGATAAACGCAGCACCAGAAGAATTTTAGTTATTCGACAAAATACTGAATAGACTGAAAGATGAAGAAGTCTAAGAATTAAAGACTGAAATATCATATCTACAGTATTCTAGGCTCCTCTATAGAAGAATAAATCTAAAATACTTTGAAGGGGTATCTGTAGGCATCAAAAATTACCTATAGGTTTCTGCACATAGTTTAAAACGGAGAGAATGTAATGAACACTATTATCTGAGTCAAAGAGGGTTGTCTAAGTTAAAAAGGATCATCCGATGCTATAAAAAAGTAAAGGAATGCACGTAAACCGTTGAAACGTGTGGAACGACGAAGCAAATATAATCAGGATGGCTCTAGTGTGACCCGCACGAAGAAGTGAAATTTTGACATGATAAAATTTGAATCTAAAAAATCTCAAAAGACAAAAGTTGTACCTCTTTTCATTAGCTTCCCAATGCATCTTGAATTATTTTATTCTGAGATTATATGGGAGAATTAAAGCCAAAATACCGAAGATAGTATAAACTGTCTCGGAGAATCCGAGTTACCTCAAAGTGACTCAGAAATTCCAAGTCACTTCGGAGTGACTCGCGCCCAGGTCAGCTCCTGACGTGTTTTCTGATAAAATTAACTTCTAGAACTCATCGGGGTCATCCATAAATATGTAGGGTTATTCTTAAATATGTGGAAGCTATTACATAACCGAAAACCCACCTAAACGGATAATAACAGTTTGTTCTTCGATCCTATCTATAAATACGGTATTTAGAATCTATAAATACACCCCTAGCAACCTCATAAAGGCAGATCTGAAGGGAACCACGAATTTCAGAGGAGCTAGGGTGAGGTTCTGATGAATTTGAGAGAGGCTAGCAGATCTTGGTGAAGTTCTTCAACATAAAGAAGGAGATTTCGAGAGATCTGAGACCCATTCCCCTTTTCTCCGGATCAAACTTGGTTTTGATCTTGAGAAGAGTCGTAATCTCACTTGGTCAAGATTATCACTTTTGCGATTGTTTCCTTTGTGAATCAAGAGTATTAATTTTTCATTTTGTCAACCGGATCTAATCCGTAGTGGTCCACGGACTAACACGTCCCCGACACAGGTAAAGATCCCACACAAGTAGCGAGTGATATATGTCCTCTGTGTGTATTTGAAGAGAGTTGTAATTTTTATTTTATCGTTGTAACGAGAGATCTTATAAAAATATACACTCTCTTGAATCTGTAATTGATAAACAATTGTAATAGATTCAGCGATGAATAAACCAACTTTCGACACAAACAACATCCTCTACATCGATGCCTTCAACCAAATGGGCATTAACAAGTCCTAATTGTAGCCATGTTGGGGCCCTCTCATTAGCTTTACGGGGCATGCACTCCAACTAGAAGGGATGACCACTCTTCCCCTGACGGTCGGAGAGTACCCCCGATAGTTCATTGTCCAGGTCCACTTTGTGGTGTTGGACATCAAATATGTCCACTATTAGGCAGAATTGCCCTCTATCTCTTACGAGTTGTCCCTTTCACATACCACCAAATGATGAAGTTCTCGATTGTGGAAGGGGTTGGTGTAGCTAGGAGCAATCAGTGGAAGGACAGATCCAACTATCTGCTCTCGACAAAGGACAAGGGGTGCAAGAGACCCTCCCCATCAAGAAGGTGTGCCTCTAGATGGAGAAAGCACTGGTACAAGAAAGGGCGATACCCATCAAAGAGCTTCAGGAGATACCAATCGACCGAGAAGGTTTGAAGAAGGTTAAGATTGGATCCGCCCTTGTCGAGCCTCAACGAGGGGAAATGATCGCTTTCCTACTGGCGTCTTTGCTTAGGGACCATAAGATATGCTCGGGATCCCTCCCAAAGTGATGAGCCATGAGCTCACTGTCGACTAGCACACTAAGCCGGTTTGACAAATGAAGTGACATCTCAGCCCAAAAGGCAAAAGGTGGTCGCTGATGAAGTCGAGCGACTACTAAGAGCCGGATTCATTCGGGAGATGCAATACCCTGAATGACTGTCCAACGTGGTTCTAGTGAAGAAGGCTCTCAATAAGTGGAGGATATGTGCAAACTTCACTGATCTTAACGAGGTCTGCCCAACGAATAGCTACCCCCTCCCTCGGATTGACCAAGTTATTAACGAAAGCGAAGGACATTAACTACTTAGTTTCATGGATGCCTTCTCTGGCTACAATCATATCCGCATGGTAGAGCATGATTAAGAGAAGACTTCATTTATTATAAATCAAGGGATGTATTGTTATAAGGTGATGCCCTTTGGTCTCAAGAATGTTCATGCTACCTACCAGCAGCTCATCAACAAGATCTTCAAGCACTAAATTGGCCAAAATATGAAAGCTTATGTGGACGACATCCTGATGAAGTTGAAACGGGCATCGACACACATAGCTGACCTTATGAGACCTTCTCTGTCCTTAGATGCTACCACATGAAGCTCAACCTGGCCAAATGTGCATTCGGGGTCCAATCGGGGAAATTCCTTAGGTTCATGGTCACCCAAAGAGGCACTGAGATCAATCCCGAGAAGATAGCTTCCATAGAGCAGCCACCCGAGCGCCTCATGTTAAAGGACATCCAAAGGCTGAATGGAAAGATAGTCGCACTGAGTCGCTTCCTCTCTAAATCAACCAAGAGGAGCCTCACTTTTCTCAAGATTCTAAGAGGAAGCAAGAAGTTGAAGGAGAGCAATAGCTGGACGGCAGAGTGCAGCGCAGCCTTCAGAGATCTCAAGACCTACTTGAGCACCAAATCACTGCTGAGTCAGTCCAGAGAGGGAGAGACCCTGTATCTAAACTTAACTATTTTTCTCGAAGCGTCAGCTCTATCCTGGTTCATGAGGAGGATAATGCCTAAAAGCCTGTAAATTATGCCAGTCGGATACTGAGAGCGGGTGAACTCAACTACCCTCTCATAGAGAAGGGTGCCTTTGCACTCATCACCATGGACAAAAGGCTCCGCCCTTACTTCTAAGTACATTCCATAATAGTACAGATCAGTTTACCTCTGAAGAAATCTCTCGGCAACCTCACCACTTTAGGAAGAATGGTTGCCTAGTCGATCGAACTAAGCGAGCACGATGTACAGTTCAAGCTAAGGACAACAACCAAAGCTCAAGCCTTGGTCGACTTCCTCATTGAGTCGACCATACCAGATGGAGAGTCAGCCATGCCTTCGCAGCCGACCCAGGAGGGGCCATCAACATCTCAAGTGGTCACACCTACTGCCCCTCAGCCAAGACGCGCTGTTGCATACAATTCACTAGAACTTGCCTTGTGGTGATTGTTAAAGGTGGATGGATCCTCTAGGGAAACCGGCAGCGGAGCGGGAGTAGTCTTGCGTGGCCCTTACGGGATGACACATGAGAACTCTATCTCTTTTGGATTCCCAGCCTCTAACAACGAGGCTGAATACGAAGCACTTCTAGCGGGCCTTTGAGCCGCCTTAGCAGTAAAAGGTGAGCACATCTACATCTTGGCTGACTCCTAACTTGTTGTTCACCAGGTGATGGAGAATATGTGGCTAATTCATCAAGTGAATAGAGAATATGTGGCCAAAGACTCTAGGATGGTGCAATATTTGAAGGCAGCTAAAGATCTACTAGCCAATTTTACCGATTTTCAAATCGCCCAGTTCCCCTGCGCCCTCAACGATCGGGCGAATACATTATCAAGACTCGAATCAAACAGCTCGAGAAATAGCTCAGGGCTAGTGTACACTGATACCCTCGAACGCCCTAGCATCATTAAGGCATCAGAGGTCGTTATGCAAGCTGAGACACTCGTTGAGCCGTGTTGGTTCGATCCCATCATCCAATATCTAACATGGGAGACCCTACTAGAGGATGACACTAAATCAGGACTCTGCAAAGGAACGTTCACTGATATCTTATGCTCGACAGCCAGCTCTTTTAGCTATCATACTCCAACAGCGGTGTGGGGCCTTATCTTCGATATCTTTAGCCTGCTGAGGTCTGTAGATAGACTCAGACACCTCGATAGGCTCCTTGTCAGGTCTGTGGATAGACTCAAACAAAGAGATCAAAGCCACTGACTCCTCTACTCGGATCTTAACCTCAGCAAGCTCATCCACTTCTCCCCCCACTGGCCTAGTGGGTGAAGCCTCATTCAAGATAACTACATCAATCATCTTGGAGAGAGGGATGTCTAGAGTTAGGCCATCCCCTGAGGCTCTCGGCCTCTGCTCAATCTCCTCCTCCTCTTCTCGAACCTCTTGGCCTGAGCGATGGTACTCAGCCTCGCCAACTAAGCTGCAAATTTGACAGTCTTCACTGCTACTATCTTCAACTCTTTGGGGTCTAGCAATTTTGAGGCCTCATAGTCGAGCCTTGCTTCACCGTAGCTAGGTCCTCCCCCTCCAAATTCTTCAATGGGTTTAGGAAGAGAGGTAAGACCACTGCCCGAATGGTATTGACTTCAGTAGGAGTTACCCTCGATATGCTAGCCACACAAAGAGAAGCCGACTCAAAGAGATTACTAATCTCTCGAGATCCAGCATAATGTTGAATTTTCTCTAGTTTTTGCCCCTCATCAGTCAAGAGTAGGCTTGACTTCAGCACGTCCTTCCGGATCTCCATCCACGTTGGACAAGATAAGACAGGGTCGGGTCTAAAGACCTACATGAACTTCTCATTCCAATCCTTGTTTGAATTAGGGATGTTCGACACAAGCTTGGAGCCACCTACGTTCTAGGAGAAGTAGTGTCCCTCCTTCTTTGTGGTATAGACACTAACAAAATAGCCTAACAGACGCAGACTCAGACTCAGATCAACTCTAACCCGGTGGCATATCATCGTGAACCTACCAGGGTACCGGTGGAGTTAGGCCCAATCTGTACAGGGATACCCCAAAGCCTCGCAAACCTAGCGAATAAAGGCATGGAGGGGTAGACGGAGCCCATGCTCCAAGTGCTTCAAGTAGATGAGCACCCTATCACCCCTAGGATGATACACTGATTCAGCCCTCTCCGATGCCAACAAGGTAAAAGCGTTGGGGATATCATGAAATTAACCTAGGGGGGTGGAGTGAATAGGGTATATGCTAATCTAATCTGATATTAATGCCAAATTAAAACTTATTAACAATATATGATATACACCAAGTTATATGAGCAATGATGTGTAATTAAACTAAGGGCGATATAAACATGAATAAGTATGCAAATGAGATAATGCACAACTAGACAATACAAACACACGATGTGATCACAGAATTCGGTCACTCTCGACCTACATCTCCGCTCCCCACTCACAAGGAGAACTCCACTATCTCAAAAGATACTACAAAATCAGTTTTCAACGCTCACCGACAAATATTTACAATGAAAGTATCCTAATGCCACTAGGAAAGAACCCTAGAGGGGGGTGAATAGGGTTTATGCTAATCTAATCTGATTTAAATACCAATTAAAACTTATTAACAAATATATTCTTGCAAGATAGATATACAACTAATTATGAGGAAGAATATGCAATATGAACAAATGGCTATATCCTAGCAATAAGATATACTATGAGATATATGCAAGGATATACAAAACACTCAAGGGTAAACAAACTAAACTAGATAGTGGGTTATATAAACAATGAACAATATACAAAGGCGATATAAGATATGAACATAAAAAATAAGTGTGCCAATGCAATCACAAACAAACGATATGTTCACGAGGTTTGGTCCCCACGACCTACATCCCCACTCCTCACCTCAAGGAGATCTCTACTATCACATCGGGTTTTCTACGCTTACCCAAAAAACGTTTACACCTCACAATATGGTTTTCTAGCTAACCAAAAACTTTACAATCCATACTCACAATGTAACTACACTAAATACCACCTCAAGTGTTGGTCTCTAGCTCGTGTCTCCCTCAAGTGTTAGGAATTATAACTTCTCTCTAGGCCTTACCACCTACCCCACTCCTCTTGGGACGACTCCGTCTCTCATCACACACTCCTCTTGGTGTACTAGTGTATTACAAAGTGTTCAACACAATTAGGCTCACAATACAAATAAATTTAATCTCTACAATGGATGAGAACACAATGTAAGCTCATACTCTAAGTCACACAATCCCACAACCCAATTATACAATGTATGCAAATACAATAAGCTCAATGGTTGTGTGTGTAAACAAAGAGTAAATAAAATCAACTAAACTTAATATAAACTCTAGCTTAATAAAATGGTAATTAAACAATATAAATGTAAAGCTAGATTGAGTTTAGAAAAACTTCTCTATAGATAACAAGAGAGAGAGAGAGAAGAGTGAATGCTCAAACACCAAGGATGATCTCCACTTTGCTCTTGTGAAATTGTTTTCACAAAACAAACTCTCAAACGCTTAAAAGCTTTTTAAACAAATACTAAACAAAACTTAAACCCTTATTTAAAACTCTTTTAAACTTGTTTAAAACATTTATTAGTTGGTTGTGAAAGATGAGAGCAAGGGGTATTTATACCCATTCAAAACTTCAGTAAAAATCCTAAGAAAAAGACCAAAAACCCATAAATAAACAAAACAGAAAACTAGCCATTACTGTGCAACGGCTCTCTGATAAGTCAACTTATGAGTCAACTTATATGAGTCGACTCAGCAGACGAAAAAACACAACTGAACTATAGTTCATAAGTCAACTTATGAGTCGACTCATGAGTCGACTTATAAGTGTACAAACCTGAAATGCACAGAAAAGCTCAATTTTAAACCATGTTTAAAAATATTAAATAAATTCCAAAAATTATAAAATTTGGGGAATAGTTTATAAACATGTTAATTAACATGCTATAAAAAGAATTTTTGGAATTACACTTCTCAATAGTGAAAACTCATTATTTTACGGAACTAGTTCAAAACATGAAAAGTTGATATACATGAACACTTCTCAATAGTGAAAACTCATTATTTTACGGAACTAGTTCAAAACATGAAAAGTTGATATACATGAAATTTGATGTTTTGACATAAACACAACTTTGAAATATTTTCAAACATTCTTATAGACTTAATAAAAGATGTATATCATGATTGTTAAGCCCATAAACAAGAATACAATATTTTCTCAAAATTGCATATTCTATGTAATATATTCTTAAACAAAATAGAGTATGAAACATATGATTATATATATGAATGTAAATTTGTTTCATGTCTATATAGTTAAACCAAAACACAATAATAAATATGTAATCTCATATTTATAAGCATGAAAACTTAAAACTATGTATGTATATGTATATATATATATATACATATATATATATACATATATATATATACATATATATATATATACACACACACACACATATATATATATATATATATATATAGAGAGAGAGAGAGAGAGAGAGATGTGTATGCTTGGTACCAAGCACAAAAGGTTGTGCTTGATAGTGAGGTGGCATAATCCCCTCTACTCATTCAAATAGGGGACCACATTCACATAGGTTGAGGAGTGCATGGGGATATGCAATCATTTGAATGAGTGGAGGGGATTATGTCACCTCACTACCAAGCATAACTTTTT
>NC_033800.1:67760877-67773856 GCF_001876935.1 Asparagus officinalis | reverse complement strand
CTATCAAACCAAAACATGTATGTATATATATAACTATATATATACAAAAACAAATAATGTGTGTGTATATATGATTGAGCTTAAAGTATCAACACACATAATATAAACCTAAACTAATGTTACCTAAGCTTGATCTTGATCTTCAATAAGCTTGATTTGGTACACATTGCAGATGAAGCTAGAACTTGGATCTTCAACTTGAATTACATAGGCTTCACCCACTATTCTGCCAACCTCCATTGGATATGATCATTGAAGCACAATTCAATCCATCCTCCAACATGTTGTTTGTCTATAATAAATAGAAATACACAAACACTAGACAAACAACATTAGTGGTAAATTGTTTGTTAAACATCATCAAAATAAAGAGGCCAATAATCTTCCCCTTTTTAATGATGACAAATAATTTAAAAAAAGGATATATGCATGAAAGGAAATGAATATATTAAAGTATAATATATCATGCATATAAACAAGAAATGCTATACTCACAATATTTATCCCCCTTTGACAACATCAAAAAGGGGAAAACCATAAAGAATGAAGAGAGCGAAATCTCCCCCTATAAATAAGCATGAGTGAGTATAAAACAAATATAGGGATTGCTCCCCCTATCAAAATGCCTTAATGGATATATGAAATGAATGCTAAGACAAAAACATATGAGTAAGTATAAATGAAAGATATGCTAAACATAACTCACATACAAACAAGACAATGAGAACACATATTGATATGTCATTAACTCACATACAAACAAGACAATGAGAACACATATTGATATGTCATTATGAAATAATATCTCATTACTCAAACATAAAAACCATGTATGAATAAATTTATGAAAACAAAGGAATGAGGAAAACATGAGAACCATGAAAAAAGTTTTCAAATGAAAACAAATTACTCAAATGAAATCATAAATTAAGATTTGACTCTCAAAACAATGTTTGATCAAAAAAGAAAATTTTCTTTGTATAACTTGATCAAACCACTCATAGAATACATTATAAGGCACGAATAGATGATCCATGAGCACAAACATATAAATATCATCATATAAGTGAAATATAATGAATTCAAAGCAACAAATCAAAAAAAATCTTTGACAAAGGAATTTCAAGAGAGGCAATAATATATCAAGCTCTTAAGCTTGTTCCAACCCATATAATCATTCTAGCATCCGGTAAACATGATTTGGGAATAAACACCCAATAAACCCGGGGGTTACATAAATATAAACCTCTCATGAAAATTAAAACTCATAGTCATGAAAATAAAAGATTTGATCAAAGAAAAAATGTTTTCATATTTAAATTTTTCGAAGCATATTTTAAAAACCAAGAAAAATAAAAATAAAAATACTAAGTTCTTGGTTAGAAACAAATCATTTTAGCACCCAAACATTCTTGGTACCGGATTGTTTAGGGATATGGCCCCTATCGATAAAGCTCAAAGCCCTAGGGTTATGAACCCTCTTGGGCACATATGGTGCACTAGCACAATCAAAACAAAAATTATACACATGACCTTTTGATTACAATAGGTGCAATGAAGATGGTTAAATGATTTGTGTTGACCAAGTGGACGTACACGGGAATCATTTGTAAATAAAGATTTTTCTTTTAAATTATTTTACAAATGAGAAACATCATTAAACAAAGGTGGTTTACTTGAGAAATTTGGCAAGTTTGAATATTTTTTCAAATCATAACAAAACTTCGCCAAATGGTCAAATCTACCACAAAGATCATATTTAAAAATATATGGTCTACTGGAAACATTTGGCAAACATGATTTTCTTTTCAAATCAAAACAATATTCGCCCAAATGACCAAAACGATCACAATGATCACACTTGAACACACTAGCATGCTTATGATGAACTTTGTGGGAATGAGCATGTGAATGTGTAAGTGTACAAGATGATGAAGCTACATGAGATGCACAAGGAGCATTAGTATTCTTATGTTTGTGTGCATCATAGTAAAATTTAGATAAACGACCTATTCGGTTGCAAATAAAGCATTTGTAAACTTTGTTATATATGTGTGTATAATGAGTGGATGATGACTTAGACTTGGCACACATATCCATAAGCCTCTTATGATTATTAATGCATATTTTCAAAATTAAATCTAAAGATGAAATGCGTTTATTCACAAGATTTAATTCTTCATTTTTAGACACATAATGCATTTTTATTAGAAGTAGAACATAAATAGTCATTTATAAAAGAAGCAGTATTATTTTTTATGTTCTCAACTTCTAACATGACATTATTTTTATCATGAGTCAAGTTAGCAATATCCAATTTCAAATTATTATTTTCCAAATTTAACATATCATTGTTTACTTTAAGAGCATCATTCTTTTGAGAAATGATATCATATTTGGAAGCTAACTTCTTATGATCGGATTTTAAACCTTCATGCTTGCTTTGTAAATCAATAAAATTTTTATGCAATTTGTTATAGGTATGCAATAATTTTTCACTAGCACAGGCGAGTTCATCAAAAGATAAATCATATTCGGATTCGGACTCACTTACCACACTAAGGTTATCCCCTAGTGAGCGTGTGCATGATGCTCCACTATTACTTGAAGTCGATTCCGCCACGACGAGTCGAATCTCCTCCAAGTCACCTTGATGTGCTTCAAAAAGTTTTCATATTGTGTAAGCACTATCAAAATGAGCAAGTTCATTAGAAATACATGGTTCAAAAGCATTAAGCATGAATTCTAACACTAACTTGTTCATTGTAAACATCTTCTTAACATGTTTGCTCTACTTGGATTTCTCCAACGTGGGCACAATATAAGCATTGTCAATAACTTCCCATAAATCAATATTTTTATATTTAACAAATATTTTAAATCTAAAGCACCATTGAGCATAAGAGAAGTTTTTATATTTTGGAGCAACACTAGGATCATAGCCTAAACAAGATGCATCATTCATATTCATAATTTATAAAAATATGCAAGCAAGATACATTAATAAAAAATTGAATTATCAAAAAAAAGATAACTTGGATCTTTAACTCACGACGATTAAACCTTAAATCAAAGAGCATCAAGCTCTGATACCAAATGAAAGTACCCTAATGCCACTAGGAAAGAACCCTAGGGGGGGTGAATAGGGTTTATGCTAATCTAATCCGATTTGAATGCTAATTAAAACTTATTAATAAATATATTCTTGCAAGATAGATATATAACTAATTATGAGCAAGAATATATAATATGAACAAAGGGTTATATCCTTGCAATAAGATATACTATGAGATATATGCAAGGATATACAAAACACTCAAGGGTAAACAAACTAAACTAGATAGTGGGTTATATAAATAATGAACAATATACAAAGGCGATATAAGATATAAACATAAAAAATAAGTGTGCCAATGTAATCACAAACAAACGATATGTTCACGAGGTTCTGTCCCCACGACCTACGTCCCCACTCCTCACCTCAAGGAGATCTCTACTATCACACCGGGTTTTCTACGCTTACCCGAAAAACATTTACACCTCACAATATGGTTTTCTAGCTAATCGAAAACTTTACAATCCATACTCACAATGTAACTACACTAACCCTCAAGTGTTGGTCTCTAGCTTATGTCTCCCTCAAGTGTTAGGAATTACAACCTCTCTCTAGACCTTACCACCTACCCCACTCCTCTTGGGACGACCCCGTCTCTCACCACACACTCCTTTTGGTGTACTAGTGTATTACAAAGTGTTTAACATAATTAGGCTCACAATACAAATAAATTTATTCTTTACAATGGATGAGAACACAATGTAAGCTCACACTCTAAGTCACATAATCGCACAACCTAATTATATAATGTATGCAAATACAATAAGCTCAATGGTTGTGTGTGTAAACAAAGAGTAAATATAAGCTCAATGGTTGTGTGTGTAAACAAAGAGTAAATAAAATCAACTAAACTCAATATAAACACTAGCTTAATGAGTAAATAAAATCAACTAAACTCAATATAAACACTAGCTTAATAAAATGGTAATTAAATAATATAAATGTAAAGCTAGATTGAGTTTAGAGAAACTTTTCTATAGATAATAAGAGAGGGAGAAGAGTGAATGCTCAAACACCAAGGATGATCTCCACTTTGCTCTTGTGAAATTGTTTTCACAAAACAAACTCTCAAATGCTTAAAAGCTTTTTAAACAAACACTAAACAAAACTTAAACCCTTGTTTAAAACTCTTTTAAACTTGTTCAAACATTTCATTAGTTGGTTGTGAAAGATGAGAGCAAGGGGTATTTATACCCATTCAAAACTTTAGCAAAAACCCTAAGAAAAAGATCAAAAACCCATAAACAAACAAAACAGAAAACTAGTCGTTACTGTGCAACGGCTCTCTGATAAGTCAACTCATGAGTCGACTTATATGAGTCGACTCAGCAGACGAAAAAACACAACTGGACTACAGTTCATAAGTCGACTTATGAGTCCACTCATGAGTCGACTTATGAGTCGACTTATAAGTGCACAAACCTGAAATGCACATAAAAACTCAATTTAAACCATGTTTAAAATATCAAATAAATTCCAAAAACTGTAAAATTTGGGGAATAGTTTATAAACATGTTAATTAACATGTTACAAAAAGAATTTTTGGAATTGCACGTTAATTAACATGTTACAAAAAGAATTTTTGGAATTGCACTTCTCAATAGTGAAAACTCATTATTTTACGGAACTAGTTCAAAACATGAAAAGTATTTTTGGAATTGCACTTCTCAATAGTGAAAACTCATTATTTTACGGAACTAGTTCAAAACATGAAAAGAAATTTGATGTTTTGATATAAACACAACTTTGAAATATTGTCAAATGTTCTTATAGACTTAATAAAAGATGTATATCATGATTGTTAAGTCCATAAACACGAATACAATATTTTCTCAAAATTGCATATTCTATGCAATATATTCTTAAACAAAATAGAGTATGAAACATATGATTATATATATGAATGTAAATTTGTTTCATGTCTATATAGTTAAACCAAAACACAATAATAAATATATAATCTCATATTTATAAGCATGAAACTTAAAACTATGTATGTATATATATATAACTATATATATACATAGAAACATATATGTATATGTATGAATATAAACCTAAACTAATGTTACCCAAGCTTGATCTTGATCTTTAATAAGCTTGACTTGGTACACATTGTGGATGAAGCTAGAACTTGGATCTTTAACTTGAATTGCATAGGCTTCACCCACTATTCCGTCAACCTCCATTAGATATGATCGTTGAAGCACAATTCCATCCATCCTCCAAGATGTTGTTTGTCTATAATAATAGAAATACACAAATACTAAATAAACAATATTAGTGGTAAATTGTTTGTTAAACATCATCAAGACAAAGAGGCCAACATACAACACTCATAATGCAATCACACAACACGCCCTCTAAGTGTTGGTCTAGCCCGTGTCACCTTCCTCAAGTGCTCGGATTTACAACCTCTCTAGGCTTTACTAGTGACATCACTCCTCTTGGAATCGACCCCGTCTCTTACCACACACTCTTTTCGGTGTACTTGTGTATTACAAAGTGAACTCTCAATAATAAAGTACAAATAAAATGATTTATTCTCCAATACAATTTAGGAACAAAATAAAGCTCACTCAATCACACTCACAACCCAAATGTATTATATGTAAAAATACTCAAGCTCAAATATGGGTGTGTGTGAAAACAATATGAACAATAATGAAAATTAAACTCAACATAAAATCTAACTTAAATAAAATTGATAATCAACAAATAAATATATAAAGGTAGAATTGAGTTTAGAGAAAACTTCTTTGAAATAACAAGAGTGAGAGAAAGATGGAATTGAAGCTCAAACATGAAAGAATCAATCTTCTCCTATTGTGAAAGTTTCTTCACAAACCAAATTTGAAAGCGCTTAAAAACTCTTAAACAAACTTAAACCCCTTTGTAAACTTCTTTTAAAATTTTCTTCATAAGTTCAGAAGTTA
Organism: Asparagus officinalis; assembly: GCF_001876935.1. Taxonomy (NCBI): domain Eukaryota; kingdom Viridiplantae; phylum Streptophyta; class Magnoliopsida; order Asparagales; family Asparagaceae; genus Asparagus; species Asparagus officinalis. The sequence continues at coordinate 67,767,805 of NC_033800.1, read as the reverse complement.
AAGGGTTGGGGGTATATATAGGATCAAGAAACAAAGACCCAAAAACCAAAAAATATCACAAAATAATAAAATCTGGAAAACTAGCCATTATGCTAACGACTACCAGTTCGGTCGACTGGATGACACTAGTCGGTCGACCGAAAGGTGTGCATCGGTCGACCGAACTCAAGTTATCAGTCGACTGAAACACCTTGAGAAAAATTAGCTGAAACTTGTGTTCTGGTCGGTCGACCGGCAAACCTTGTGTGGTCGAGCGAAAACAGATATATGGATTTCTAGACTTTTGAAATGTAGATTTTAAAGTTTGAAACATTATTAAAAAATATCAAATAATTTCTAAAAATTGTAAAACTTTGGAAAATATTTATAAACATGAAAATGAACATGTTACAAAAAGAACTTTTCAAATTGCATTTCTCATTTGTGAAAATTCTTTATTTTTCAAAATAGTCCAAAACACGAAGTTTCAACAACACATGATTTTGACACAATGTTTTCAAACAAGTTTGAAACTTCTCTTAAGTGTATTACTAGACTTTATAAAAAGATGTAAAATAGTATAATCAAGTCTTTAATCCATAGATACATTATTTTGCAAACTTACAAAAGTATGAAAATGAAAAAATGATTTCATTGATTTGAATATGTCAAAGCTTGATTTTAATGAAATCATTTTAAGTACATATAAACATGAAACAAATATGTGTGTATATAACTATATCCATTTGTTTTATATTTATGTGGCTAAACTTGAAAGAAAATAAAACGAAAATGGTGTGTGTGTGTGTGTGTGTGTGTATAATATTGAGCTCTAAGTATTAACACACATAATATAAACACCTAAACTAATGTACCCAAGATAAAAATCTTTGCTAAGCTCGATCTTGGACAATCCTCCATCTTGACTAAAGTTATGAAGCACGAACTCGTATTTGACTTGAAGAGCGACGATTTTATTTCTATTCTCCTTCCAACCTCTAATGGATATGATCGTGTATGCACAATTTTATCCAACCTCCAACATGTTATTTGTCTAGATTACCTAATATGGAAATACAAACACTAGACAAATGATATTAGAGATTGTTTATAAAACATCAAAATAAGATTAGATAGTAGGTTCATAAGCATGAAGCTTAACAATCTCCTCTTTTTTTATGATGACAAACAATCTACACAAGGAGTATATAAAATATGCAATAAAGCACAATACTCATAATATACTTACAATCCACTTGTTTCTCCCCCTTTATCAACATAAAAACAAGGAAAATAATAAGAGAGTGAAAGGTCCCACAACAAATAAGCCTGGTGAGTATAAACAAATAGAGAAAAAGCTTCCCCTATCAAAATGCCTCATAGAATGTATGTAATGATGACTAAGGAAAATATGTGAGCAACCATACATAGATGGAATAAGAGCATATAAGACAACTCACATATGAGGAGACCAAAGGAACACATATATCATATATGTATATATCATTTAGAAATATGTTTTAGAGGTCTCAAACATAAATAATATATTGATTTATAAAAACAAAAGAATGAAAACTTGAGAATCATAAAAAAAATATTTTCAAATGAGAATAAATCACGAGAATCATAAAAATTATGACAATCATGAAAGTCCAAATAAAAATCAAATCAATCAAATGAAATCATAAATCAAAATCTAAACCATAATCACATAAAAATATGCTTAGTTTACAAATCATCATTTTTGAAGAATAAGTATTAAGCAAATAGCAATGTCAAAACATTTAAATGTTTTATATATAAAGATCAAAAAGAGTATGCTTAGGATAAAACAATCCAAAATTAATTTACAAAAAAGCAAGAGAGACTATCATATCAAGCTCTTTGAGCTTGTTTCAACCTATATAAGCATTTGGCACCCCGTAATTATGATTTAGAAATAAATAACCAATAAATCCGGGGGGTTGCTCAAACATAAACTTTTCATAAATAAAGTCGAAAACAAGGTATATTACCAAAAAGATGTTTTAGCATAAAAAAATCATCTTGGTAAAATTTTATCAATTCATAAAAAGTAAAAACAAGAAAATCTATAAAATAGAATAAAAAATGAAAGATATATTTTTAAATCTTACACCAAGTTTTCCTTTTCTTTAAAGATTTTAAAAATAGTTTGTAATTTGTTTATAAAATTTCAAATAAAAATCATCTTTAAGAACATGAAAAACTAAAAAGCTAAAAATTTGTTCTTAAAAATCAAACATATTTTGGTACCCAAATACTCTTGGTACCGAAGAGTTTAGGGACATGACCCCTATCATTAAAGTCCAAAACCTAGGGTTATGATCACTTTTGGGCACATTTGGTGCACTAACATGATCAAAGCAATAATTGTGTAAATGGCCCTTTCAATTACAATACGTGCAATGAAAAGAGTACATTTGTTTATGTTAATGTTGTGGTTATGTACAGGAATCATTTGCAAACATAGATGGTCTTTTAAATTCATTTTGCAAATGAGAAATATTATTAAACAAATGTAGTCTTCTTGAAACATTTTGCGAAATTAAAGCTTTTTACAAATCAAAACAATATTTTGCCAAATGACCAAATCCACCACAAAGATTACATTCAAACACACGTGGTCTTTTAGAAACATTTGGCAAATAAGAAATCTTTTGTAAATCAAAACAAAAATTCAAATCACATTTATACACATTAGCATGCTTATGATGAACTTTATATGTGTGTGTATGTGTATGTTGTGATGAAGATTGATGGGATGCACAAACATGATTATGCTTGATGGATTTTTGTGCATTATAACAAAATTTAGTAAGATAGCCTCTACGGCCGCAAATAGAATATTTATAAACTTTGTTATACATGTGTGCATAGTGTCTTAGTTTCTTGGAAGAATTTACACGGAACTTTATACACAAGTCCATAATCTTATTGTTATTATTTACAATGCATGTTTTAAGGGTTAAATCTAAAGATGATATGCGGTCCTTAATATGATTCAACTTATTTACTTCCACAAATGCACTGTTATTAAAAGCAGAACATATATAAGTGTTAGCAAAAGAACTAACTTTATTTTTAATGTTTTCTACTTCTAACATTAAATTATTTTTCACATGAAACAAACTAGCATTTTCTAACTTTAATTTTTCATTACTCTCTTTAAGATTTACATTTTTATTAGCAATGATATCAAATTTTAATACTAGTGTCTCATGATCGGATTTTAATTCTATATGCTTGCTTTTCAAACTAACAAAATTATTATGTAACTTAGTGTAGGCATGCATTAATCTATCATCTGCACATACAGATTCATCAATAGATAAATCACATTCGGATTCTGAATCGCATACCACATTAGGGCTATCGCCTAGTGGCCGTGTGCATGATTATGATGTTCTATCCTTGTTTAAAGTCAATTCTGCCAAAACGCGTCGAATCTCCTCCAAGTTCTCTTGATGTGCTTCTATAAATTTTTATAATTTGTAAGCACTATCAAAATGAACAAGCTTGATAGAAATTGATGAATCAAAAGCATTAAGCATAAATTCTAACACAATCATGTTCATTGTATACATATTTTTATCATTTTTTTCTCCACTTGGATTTTTCCAAGGTGGGCAAAACATAAGCTTCATCAATGACTTCCCACAATTCAATATTTTTATATCTAACAAATATTTTAAATCTAAAACACCATTGAGCATAGGGGAAAGTATTACATTAATATCACATATATATATATATATGCAAGTAAGATGTAATAAATCTCAAAACTAGATTACAAAAATACAAAGCTAGGATCTTTAACTCAAGGCAGTTAAGCCACAAATCAAAGAACATCAAGATCTGATACCAAATGAAATTAACCTAGAGGTGGGGTGAATAGGGTATATGTTAATCTAATCTAATATTAATGATAAATTAAAACTTATTAACAATATCCTAGTAATTATGATATACACAAAGATATATGAGTAATGATATGTAATTAAACTAAGGGCGATATAATCATGAACAAGTATGTAAATGAGATAATACAAAAATAGACAATACATCATGGAGTTTGGTCGCTCTCTACCTACATCTCCTCTCCCCACTCACGAGGAGAACTCCACTATCTCAAAAGATACTACACAATAGGTTTCCAATGCTCACCGATAAATATTTACAACTCTCACAATGTAATCACACAACACACCCTCTAAGTGTTAGCCTAGCCCGTGTCGCCTTCCTCAAGTGCTTGGATTTACAACCTCTCTCTAGGCTTTACTACCGATGTCACTCCTCTTGGAATCGACCCCATCTCTCAACGCACACTTCTTTAGGTGTACTTGTGTATTACAAAGTGAACTCTCAACAATTAAGTACAAATAAAATAATTTGTTCTCCAATACAATTTGAGACCAAAATAAAGCTTACTCAATCACACTCACAACCCAAATATATTATATATAAAAATACCCAAGCTCAAATATGGGTGTGTGTGAAAATAATATGAACAATAATAAAAACTAAACTTAATATAAAATCTAGCTTAAATAAAATTGATAATTAACAAATAAATATGTAAAACTAAATTTGAGTTTAGAGAAAACTTCTCTGAAATAACAAGAGTGAGAGAGAGAGATGAAATTGAAGCTCAAACACGAAAGAATCAATCTTCTCCTCTTGTGAAAGTTTCTTCACAAAACAAACTTAAAACCGCTTAAAAACTCTTAAACAAACTTAAACCCCTTTGTAAACTTATTTTAAAATTTTCTTAATAAGTTCAGAAGTTAAAGGGTATGTAGTATATATAGGATCAAGATACAAAGGCCAAAAACCAAGAAAATATCACAAAATAACAAAATCTAGAAAACTAGCTGTTATGCTAACGGCTACCTGTTTAGTCTACCGGATGACACTGGTCACTCGACCGAAAAGGTGTGCATCGGTCGACCGAACCCAAGTTGTCAGTCGACTAAAACACCCTGAGAAAAATTAGCTAAAACTTGTGTTCTGGTCGGTCGACTGGCAGACCTTGTGTGGTCTCTGCCGGTCGACTGAAAACAGATATATGGATTTCCAGACTTTTGAAATATAGATTTTTGAGTTTGAAACATCATTAAAAAATATTAAATAAATTTCAAAAATTGTAAAACTTTACAAAATATTTATAAACATGGAAATAAACATGTTACAAAAAGAATTTTTTAAATTGAAATTTCTATTTGTGAAAACTCTTCATTTTGCAAAATAGTCCAAAACACGAAGTTTTAATAACACATGATTTTGACATAATGTTTTCAAACAAGTTTGAAACTTCTCTAAGTGTATTAATAGACTTTATAAAAGATGTAAAATAGTATAATCAAGTCTTTATCCATAGATACATTATTTTGCAAACTTACAAAAGTATGAAAACAAAAAAATGATTTCATTGATTTGAATATGTCAAAGCTTGATTTTAATAAAATCATTTTAAGTACATATAATCATGAAACAAATATGTGTGTATATAACTATATCTATTTATTTTATATTTATGTGGCTAAACTTGAAAGCAAATAAAATGAAAACGATGTGTGTGTATGTGTATAATATTGAGCTCTAAGTATTAACACACATAATATAAACACCTAAACTAATGTACCCAAGATGAAAAATCTTCGCTAAGCTCGATCTTGGACGATCCTCTATCTTGACTAAAGGTATGAAGCATGAACTCGTATTTGACTTGAATAGCAACGACTTCATTCCTATTCTCCTTTCAACCTCCACTGGATATGATCGTGTATGCGCAATTCCATCCAACCTCCAACATGTTGTTTGTCTAGATTACCTAATAAGTAAATACAAACACTAGACAAATGATAATAGGGATTGTTTATAAATCATCAAAACAAGATTAGATAGTAGGTTCATAAACCTGAGTCCTAACATATCAAAGAGCTCATAGTAAATTTCGAGCACCTCTTTGCAAGAGCTTTGAATTAAAGGGGCAAAGGAGATCAATCTTCATCTCATTATGACTAGTAGTAGGAGTGTTGGAGGCTATTATAGATCTCAAAATTTAGCACGAACTTTCCTGAGAAATAAGAAATTAGGAACAAGAAAATAAGACAAAACTTGTAGAGAAAATCTCATTCGCAACGAAGAGATATATATATAAGCCCTGAAGAGGACACACATCGAGATCATAATAGTCGACTCAGTCCAAAACGACCGGAGATAAGATCAACCTTAAAATCCGAACAAGTCTTACGAAAATTGAAGAGCTGCCATTTACTCAACACGTCGCTCTACGCGAGAATTAAAGTGATAACGATGTACAATCCTTGATGACGTCAAAAGGTCTCTCCAACCCCTCACTTTCCTCATAAAACACCTTGAAACTCACCAACAGACGAATAGTCAAACCTCTGTTGGAGCCCAACCCATCAGACATGTGCGGCCGACCTAATAGACTAACAACTCGTGTGATCGACTGAAAACATGCTCTTAGTTAGCCGTCAATAAGGGCGACTCAAACTACTAGAATGCTTTTGTGCTTGTTCAAACAAACTCTTCCTAGCCTATGCCCACTTGGAATTTGACGATTGGGTCGATTCCGACCCAGGACACTTAAGATTAAAACTGTAGAACCCCGTAAATTTATTAATGAATATATTGAGTTATTAGTAGTAAACATTTCTTTTGAGATGAATAACCATATATATATTAAATAAATATGATAAATAGTGTTTGGGAGCCTAGCAAGAATTTCTATGTTAGAGAAATCAAGGGGATTGATCAGCATGTGATAGAAGGCATAGCAGGCAGTTGTTCTGCTGTGCGGTCGACCGCGATGTGCGCGGCGGTCGACCGCACAGCAGTCGGGCACACAGGAGACTTTTCTCCTGCTGTGCGGTCGACCGCGCAAGGCGCGGCGGTCGACCGC